>NC_083718.1:113760085-114070085 GCF_028564815.1 Eubalaena glacialis | reverse complement strand
TTGATATACAGGATTAATGGGGAAGAATTTTACAAATAAATTTTCTTAGGCTGATTAACTAAATTCTTAAGTTTTGTGGTAGTACTATACAAAATTTATGGCTTCTCTTTTCACAGATGGAGCCCCTGTCTACTGCCCAGCCTCCCAAAATTATTTATTTGTAATCTTTACTTATTTGAAATGAATATATTAAAATAATTATTTACTATACATATTCAATTGCATTCAAATTTGAAACTTCTATACTTTAAGCTCTATCTGAGGAGCATTATTTAATTGTATTTAATACTATTTCCAAAATAAATAAATTTGTTAGAGAAAATTGTAAGCTTATATCTAGTGGTAAATGTTATACATTTTATTGTCAAAATAATTTAAAAACTGGTTTAATTTCACTTTTTAAAAAATTAATGGATATATAAGAGCTGAAAAGCTGCTAATAAAAATATTAATGTCTAAGGCAAGTAAGAAGTCAAAATTTTAAACCATGAAATTGAATAGGCAGAAAGCAAGACTAGGATTACAAGTCATGCCTCCCCTTGAAGTTAGTATATGTGTTATTTGACTCAAAACCTTTTTTCATGCTTTGTCAACTAATTGGCTCTGTTTCTTCAAACATTTATGGAGGAACCTACGCATCACAAGTATTATTCTTCTGTCTTCTCTCAAAATCATATTTGTAATTCTTCTAAGCATTTTGCATACCCCAAATTTACCTATTCTTAATATATGACTCACTAAGTAGGTCTACCCAGGTAAACTTACCTATGATGATGTATATATAAACACAGGTTATCCTAGTTCTTTATTTCAACTGTCTTTTTTCCTGTTATATGGTCATAAGTACATATCTTCTTTCTGTGATAGAGCAGAACAATCCAAACATGTATTAGCTAATTCAATTATCAAATAATTATTAAGGGTCTGCTATATGCCAGGCAGTTTTAGGTACTTGGGACACATCATGAACAAAACTGATAAAACTCCTTGTCCTTATGGTGTTTACAATCTAATAGGGTAAGGAGACAATAGATAAGATAAATAAGTACAAATATATAGTATGTTAGTGATTAGAATTAAGGAGAAAAGTAAAGCAGGATGGAAATAAGAAATACATGTATGTGTACATATATAATGCTTTAATTTAGATAAGCTAGCTATGGAAGATATCACTGAGAAGCTGACAAGATCTGAAGAATTTGAGGGAGTAAGCCATTCAGCTCTCTGGGGAAAAGGCCTCCCAGGCAAAGGGAACACCTAGAGCAAAGGCGCTGAGGCAGGAGTATGGGTAGGGTGTTCTAGGAGCAGCAAGTTTGGCTGCAGTGGAGTGAGCATGGGAGAGAGTAGCAGGCAATAAGATCAAGTATTAATGGTGGGGTGGGGGGGTAGGGAGGAGGAGGGTAAAGAGCAGTTAATGTTGAGCATTGAAGACCATTCCAAGGACTTTGTTTTTTACTATGAGAGAAGTGGGAAGCCATTAAAACATTTTGAGAAGTGGAGTGACATGAATTGATTACCAACATCATTCTATGGCTGTGTTGAGTCTAAACTGAAGAAGGCCAAAAGGAGAAGCAGAAGCATTGGAGATTAGTTAGAGGTCTGTTGCAATAAACTAGATGAAAAATTATATACACTCAGAATAGTTTGGATTCTGGATAGGTTTTGAAAATGTAACCATAAAGATTTGTTGACATTCCTTCCCACAGATACATGAGAACTACATCTACACGTGGAACTGCTCCTACAGAACACCCACTGAACGCTGGCAGAAGACGTCAGACCTCCCAAAAGGCAAGAAAATCCCCACGTACTTGGGTAGGGCAAAAGAAAAAAGAAATAACAGAGACAAAAGAATAGGGACGGGACCTGCACCAGTGGGAGGGAGCTGTGAAGGAGGAAAGGTTTCCACACACTAGGAAGCCCCTTCGTGGGCAGAGACTGCAGGTAGCAGAGGGGGGAAGCTTCGGAGCCACGGAGGAGAGCGCAGCCACAGTGGTGCGGAGGGCAAAGCGGAGAGATTCCCGCACAGAGGATCAGTGCCGACCAGCACTCACCAGCCCGAGAGGCTTGTCTGCTCAGCCGCCAGGGCAGGCAGGGGCTGGGAGCTGAGGCTCGGGCTTCGGTGCTGGCCGGGAGGGAGTCCGGGAAAAAGACTGCAGCTGCCGAAGAGGCAAGAGACTTTTTCTTGCCTCTTTGTTTCGCGGCACGCAAGGAGAGGGGATTCAGAGCGCCGCCTAAACGAGCTCCAGAGACGGGCGCGAGCCGCGGCTATCAGCGCGGATCCCACAGCAACAGGGACGCAGAGGGAAAAACGGAGAGATTCCCGCACAGAGGCTCGGCGCCGAGCAGCACTCACCAGCCCGAGAGGCTTGTCTGCTCACCCGCCGGGGCGGGCGGGGGCTGGGAGCTGAGGCGCGGGCTTCGGTTGGATCGCAGGGAGAGGACTGGGGTTGGCGGCGTGAACACAGCCTGAAGGGGCTAGCGCACCACAGCTAGCCGGGAGGGAGCCCGAGAAAAAGTCTGCAGCTGCCGAAGAGGCAAGAGACTTTTTCTTGCCTCTTTGTTTCGCGGCGTGCAAGGAGAGGGGATTCAGAGCGCCACTTAAACGAACTCCAGAGACGGGCGCGAGCCGCGGCTATCAGCGCGGACCCCAGAGACGGGCGCAAGCCGCGGTTATCAGCGCGGACCCCAGAGACGGGCATGAGACGCTGAGGCTGCTGCTGCCGCCACCAAAAAGCCTGTGGGCGAGCACAGGTCATTCTCCACACCGCCCCTCCCGGGAGCCTGTGCAGCCCGCCACAGCCAGGCTCCCGTAATCTGGGGACAACTTCCCCGGGAGAGCGCACGGCGCGCCTCAGGCTGCTGCAACGTCACGCCAGCTTCTGCCGCCGCAGGCTCGCCCCACCTCCTCCGTACCGCTCCCTCCCCCCGGCCTGACTGAGCCAGAGCCCCCGAATCAGCTGCTCCTTTAACCCCGTTCTGTCTGGGCGGGGAACAGACGTCCTCAGGCGACCTACATGTAGAGGCGGGTCCAAATCCAAAGCTGAACCCCGGGAGCTGTACGAACAAAGAAGAGAAAGGGAAATCTCTCCCAGCAGCCTCAGAAGCAGCGGATTAAAGCTCCACAAACAACTTGATGTGCCTGCATCTGTTGAATACCTGAATAGACAACGAATCATCCCAAATTTAGGAGGTGGACTTTGGGAGCAGGATATATTAACTTTTCCCCTTTTCTTTTTTTTGTGAGTGTATATGTGTATGCTTCTGGGTGAGATTTTGTCTGTATAGCTTTGCTCTCACCGTTAGTTCTAGGGTTAGGTCTGTCCGTTTTTTTTTTTGTTTTTTTTTTTTTACTTAAAAAAAATTTTTTTCCCCTAATAAATGTTTTCTTAATAATTTTTTCCTTATTTTCTATTTTTAAAAAATTTAAAAAAAATTTTTAATAAGTTTTTTCATATTTTTTATTTTAAAAAATTAAAAAATTTTTTTTCTTAATAAATTTTTTCTTAATAATTTTTTTCTTATTTTTAGTATAAAAAATTAATAAATCTATTTTTAAAAATTAAAAAAATTTTTTTTCTTAATAAATTTATTCTTAATAATTTTTTTTCTTATTTTTTATTATAATTGCTTTATTTTATTTTATTTTATCCTCTTTCTTTCTTTCTTTCCATTTTTTCTCCCTTTTATTCTGAGCCGTGTGGATGAAAGGCTCTTGGTGCTCCAGCCAGGCATCAGGGCTGTGCCTCTGAGGTGGGAGAGCCAACTTCAGGACACTGGTCCACAAGAGACCTCCCAGCTCCACGTAATACCAAACGGCGAAAATCTCTCACAGATCTCCATCTCAACATCAAGACCCAGCTTCACTCAACGACCAGCAAGCTACAGTGCTGGACACCCTATGCCAAACAACTAGCAAGACAGGAACACAGCCCCATCCATTAACAGAGAGGCTGCCTAAAATCATAATAAGGCCACAGACACCCCAAAACACACCACCAGACGTGGATGAGCCCACCAGAAAGACAAGATCCAGCCTCATCCACCAGAACACAGGCACTAGTTCCCTCCACCAGGAAACCTACACAACCCACTGAACCAACCTTAGCCACTGGGGACAGATACCAAAAACAACGGGAACTACGAACCTGCAGCCTGTGAAAAGGAGACCCCAAACACAGTAAGATAAGCAAAATGAGAAGACAGAAAAACACACAGCAGATGAAGGAGCAGGGTCAAAACACACCAGACCTAACAAATGAAGAGGAAATAGGTAGTCTACCTGAAAAAGAATTCAGAATAATGATAGTAAGGATGATCCCAAATCTTGGAAATAGAATAGACAAAATGCAAGAAACATTTAACAAGGACGTAGAAGAACTAAAGAGGAACCAAGCAACGATGAAAAGCACAATAAATGAAATTAAAAATACTCTAGACGGGATCAATAGCAGAATAACTGAGGCAGAAGAATGGATAAGTGACCTGGAAGATAAAATGGTGGAAATAACTACTGCAGAGCAGAATAAAGAAAAAAGAATGAAAAGAACTGAGGACAGTCTCAGAGACCTCTGGGACAACATTAAACACACCAACATTCGAATCATAGGGGTCCCAGAAGAAGAAGAGAAAAAGAAAGGGACTGAGAAAATATTTGAAGAGATTATAGTTGAAAACTTCCCTAATATGGGAAAGGAAATAGTTAATCAAGTCCTGGAAGCACAGAGAGTCCCATACAGGATAAATCCAAGGAGAAACACACCAAGACACATATTAATCAAACTATCAAAAATTAAATATAAAGAAAACATATTAAAAGCAGCAAGGGAAAAACAACAAATAACACACAAGGGCATCCCCATAAGGTTAACAGCTGATCTTTCAGCAGAAACTCTGCAAGCCAGAAGGGAGTGGCAGGATATACTTAAAGTGATGAAGGAGAAAAACCTACAACCAAGATTACTCTACCCAGCAAGGATCTCATTCAGATTTGATGGAGAAATTAAAACCTTTACAGACAAGCAAAAGCTGAGAGAGTTCAGCACCACCAAACCAGCTTTACAACAAATGCAAAAGGAACTTCTCTAGGCAAGAAACACAAGAGAAGGAAAACACCTACAATAACAAACCCAAAGCATTTAAGAAAATGGGAATAGGAACATACATATCGATAATTACCTTAAATGTAAATGGATTAAAAGCTCCCACCAAAAGACACAGACTGGCTGAATGGATACAAAAACAAGACCCATATATATGCTGTCTACAAGAGACCCACTTCAGACCTAGAGACACATACAGACTGAAAGTGAGGGGATGGAAAAAGATATTCCATGCAAATGGGAATCAAAAGAAAGCTGGAGTAGCAATTCTTATATCAGACAAAATAGACTTTAAAATAAAGACTATTACAAGAGACAAAGAAGGACACTATATAATGATCAAGGGATCAATCCAAGAGGAAGGTATAACAATTGTAAATATTTATGCACCCAACATAGGAGCACCTCAATACATAAGGCAAATACTAACAGCCATAAAAGGGGAAATCGACAGTAACACAATCATAGTAGGGGACTTTAACACCCCACTTTCACCAATGGACAGATCATCCAAAATGAAAATAAATAAGGAAACACAAGCTTTAAATGATACATTAAACAAGATGGACTTAATTGATATTTATAGGACATTCCACCCAAAAACAACAGAATACACATTTTTCTCAAGTGCTCATGGAACATTCTCCAGGATAGATCATATCTTGGGTCACAAATCAAGCCTTGGTAAATTTAAAAAAATTGAAATCGTATCAAGTATCTTTTCTGACCACAACGCTATGAAACTAGATATCAATTACAGGAAAAGATCTGTAAAAAATACAAACACATGGAGGCTACACAATACACTACTTAATAACGAAGTGATCACTGAAGAAATCAAAGGGGAAATCAAAAAATACCTAGAAACAAATGACAATGGAGACACGACGATCCAAAACCTATGGGATGCAGCAAAAGCAGTGCTAAGAGGGAAGTTTATAGCAATACAAGCCTACCTCAAGAAACAGGAAACATCTCGAATAAACAACCTAACCTTGCACCTAAAGCAATTAGAGAAAGAAGAACAAAAAAACCCCAAAGCTAGCAGAAGGAAAGAAACCATAAAGATCAGATCAGAAATAAATGAAAAAGAAATGAAGGAAACAATAGCAAAAATCAATGAAACTAAAAGCTGGTTCTTTGAGAAGATAAACAAAATTGATAAAACATTAGCCAGCCTCATCAAGAGAAAAAGGGAGAAGACTCAAATTAATAGAATTAGAAATGAAAAAGGAGAAGTAACCACTGACACTGCAGAAATACAAACGATCATGAGAGATTACTACAAGCAACTCTATGCCAATAAAATGGACAACCTGGAAGAAATGGACAGATTCTTAGAAATGCACAACCTGCCGAGACTGAACCAGGAAGAAATAGAAAATATGAACAGACCAATCACAAGCACTGAAATTGAAACTGTGATTAAAAATCTTCCAACACACAAAAGCCCAGGACCAGATGGCTTCACAGGCGAATTCTATCAAACAATTAGAGAAGAGCTAACACCTATCCTTCTCAAACTCTTCCAAAATATTGCAGAGGGAGGAACACTCCCAAACTCATTCTATGAGGCCACCATCACCCTGATACCAAAACCAGACAAAGATGTCACAAAGAAAGAAAACTACAGGCCAATATCACTGATGAACATAGATGCAAAACTCCTCAACAAAATACTAGCAAACAGAATCCAACAGCACATAAAAAGGATTATACACCATGATCAAGTGGGGTTTATTCAAGGAATGCAAGGATTCTTCAATATACGCAAATCAATCAACGTGATACATCATATTAACAAATTGAAGGAGAAAAACCATATGATCATCTCAATAGATGCAGAGAAAGCTTTCGACAAAATTCAACACCCATTTATGAGCAAAGCCCTGCAGAAAGTAGGCATAGAGGGAACTTTCCTCAACATAATAAAGGCCATATATGACAAACCCACAGCCAACATTGTCCTCAATGGTGAAAAACTGAAACCATTTCCACTAAGATCAGGAACAAGACAAGGTTGCCCACTCTCACCACTATTATTCAACATAGTTTTGGAAGTGTTAGCCACAGCAATCAGAGAAGAAAAAGAAATAAAAGGAATCCAAATCGGAAAAGAAGAAGTAAAGCTGTCACTGTTTGCAGATGACATGATACTATACATAGAGAATCCTAAAGATGCTACCAGAAAACTACTAGAGCTAATCAATGAATTTGGTAAAGTAGCAGGATACAAAATTAATGCACAGAAATCTCTTGCATTCCTGTATACTAATGATGAAAAATCTGAAAGTGAAATTAAGAAAACACTCCCGTTTACCATTGCAACAAAAGAATAAAATATCTAGGAATAAACCTACCTAAGGAGACAAAAGACCTGTATGCAGAAAATTATAGGACACTGATGAAAGAAATTAAAGATGATACAAATAGATGGAGAGATATACCATGTTCTTGGATTGGAAGAATCAACATTGTGAAAATGACTCTGCTACCCAAAGCAATCTACAGATTCAATGCAATCCCTATCAAACTACCACTGGCATTTTTCACAGAACTAGAACAAAAAATTTCACAATTTGTATGGAAACACAAAAGACCCCGAATAGCCAAAGCAATCTTGAGAACGAAAAATGGAGCTGGAGGAATCAGGCTCCCTGACTTCAGACTATATTACAAAGCTACAGTAATCAAGACAGTTTGGTACTGGCACAAAAACAGAAATATAGATCAATGGAACAGGATAGAAAGCCCAGAGATAAGCCCACGCACATATGGTCACCTTATCTTTGATAAAGGAGGCAAGCATATACAGTGGAGAAAAGACAGCCTCTTCAATAAGTGGTGCTGGGAAAATTGGACAGGTACATGTAAAAGTATGAAATTAGAACACTCCCTGACACCATACACAAAAATAAACTCAAAATGGATTAAAGACCTAAGTGTAAGGCCAGACACTATCAAACTCTTAGAGGAAAACATAGGCAGAACACTCTATGACATAAATCGCAGCAAGATCCTTTTTGACCCAGGTCCTAGAGAAATGGAAATAAAAACACAAATAAACAAATGGGACCTAATGAAACTGAAAAGCTTTTGCACAGCAAAGGAAACCATAAACAAGACGAAAAGACAACCCTCAGAATGGGAGAAAATATTTGGAAACAAATCAACAGACAAAGGATTAGTCTCCAAAATATATAAACAGCTCATGCAGCTCAATATTAAAAAAACAAACAGCCCAATCAAAAACATGGGCACAAGACCTTAATAGACATTTCTCCAAAGAAGACATACAGATGGCCAAGAGGCACATGAAAAGCTGCTCAACATCACTAATTATTAAGGAAACACAAATCGAAACTACAATGATGTTATTACCTCACACCAGTTAGAATGGGCATCAACAGAAAACCTACAAACAGTAAATGCTCGAGAGGGTGTGGAGAAAAGGGAACCCTCTTGCACTGTTGGTGGGAATGTAAATTGATACAGCCACTATGGAGAACAGTATGAAAGTTCCTTAAAAAACTAAAAATAGAATTACCATATGACCCAGCAATCCCACTACTGGGCATATACCCAGAGAAAACCATAATTCAAAAAGACACATGCACCCCAATGTTCACTGCAGCACTATTTACAATAGCCAGGTCACGGAAGCAACCTAAATGCCCATCGACAGACGAATGGATAAAGAAGATGCGGTACATTTATACAATGGAATATTACTCAGCCATAAAAAGGAACGGAATTGAGTTATTTGTAGAGATGTGGATGGACCTAGAGACTGTCATACAGAGTGAAGCAAGTCAGAAAGAGAAAAACAAATATCTTAGATTAACGCATATATGTGGAATCTAGAAAAATGGTACAGATGAACCGGTTTGCAAGGCAGAAATAGAGACACAGATGCAGAGAACAAACGTATGGACACCAAGGGGGGAAAGTGGGGTGTGGGGGTGGTGGTGTGATGAATTGGGAGATTGGGATTGACGTACATACACTAATATGTATAAAATAGATAACTAATAAAAACCTGCTGTATTAAAAAAATAAAATTAAACTAAAAAATAAATAGAATGAATGGGAAGATAAAGTTAAGGAGAACTTTTGAAAGTAAATCAGCTAAATGATAGAAATTCCACTAAGAACAGAACAGAAGGAAAAATAAACTGCCCCCCACACACAAAAAAACTGAACTAATGCTCTCCCTGCTCCATCAAACTTGCTTTCCCCTCCTACAATCCCCTTCCCAGTAAATGGTGCCTTCTTCAAGCCAGAAACCCCAAGTCATATTTACATCGCATCTAACACCAAATCCTGGGGAGTCTACTCCCAAATAAATCCATTCTCCATATCTTTTAAATTTTGCAACCATTTTAAGTTTTTCAAAAACTCAAATCTGGTTTTGCCACACTTCCTCTCCCCACCCATCCCCACCCTTAATTCAAATGTGATTTTGTCACAGTTCTTAAAACCCAGCAGGATCAAAGGATAATATACTCAATGATAATACACTTTAGAGGCTTTTGATACCTTGCACTCATGGTGCTTACTGCCTAGTGGGGAAAATAAGACATGAAATTTAACCCTGGCTATATAAGTACAATTTAGTAATAAGTGCTATGTAATTAAGTTGTATTGAGAGTGTAATGAGTGTAACAGGAAGACCTAATCTAGTGGAGGCCTCCTTGAGGAAATGACTTTAGGTTGACACCTGAGTGTGGGATGGAAGAAAAAGAAAAGCCCAGTACAGAAGCAGAGAGAGAGAGGAAACAGGGTACTGGCAAGAGCTGAAAGGGGGGCTTCCCTGGTGGCGCAGTGGTTGAGAATCTGCCTGCCAATGCAGGGGACACGGGTTCGAGCCCTGGTCTGGGAGGATCCCACATGCCGCGGAGCAACTAGGCCCGTGAGCCACAACTACTGAGCCTGCGCGTCTGGAGCCTGTGCTCCGCAGCAAGAGAGGCCACGATGGTGAGAGGCCCGCGCACCGCGATGAAGAGTGGCCCCCGCTTGCCGCAACTGGAGAAAGCCCTCGCACAGAAACGAAGACCCAACACAGCCCAAAATAAATAAATAAATAATTCCTATTTGAATTTCTCCCTCCTCCATAAAAAAAAAAAAAAAAAAAAAAAAAGAGCTGAAAGGTAAGTGGCTGGAGATGGGAGCACTGCTGGAGGGGTGGTTGCCGCTGAAGATAGATAAATCACGTAGCACCCTGTAGCTCATCCTAAGAGTTTTGATCTTTATCTTTAAAATAATGGAAAATAATTGAATGGTTTTAAGAGTGTTAACATGATGAGATTTAGCTTTTTTAAAAAGATTACTCAGGCTTCTCGGTGGAGTGTGCCTTTATCCCTTCCACTGGTTCTCAGGATGAGAGCCAAAAAGTTGACAGCGAGCAAGATTTGCACTGTCATTCCTGGGTTTTATTTCCTTTGACCTCCCTTAGCTCTTTTTTTTTTTTTTTTTAACATCTTTATTGGAGTATAATTGCTTTACAATGGTGTGTTAGTTTCTGCTTTATAACAAAGTGAATCAGCTATACATATACATATACCCCATATCTCCTCCCTCTTGCGTCTCCCTCCCACCCTCCCTATCCCACCCCTCTAACCCTTAGCTCGTTCATGGTGTGATGGTCACACCAGAGGTCTGTACCTAGGTTACACCCTAAGCCTTACCTCTTCCCTGCATAATGAGATTTTATACAACAAAAACAAGAACACAAGTATTAAATCTAAATAAAGTAAACGCTATGGTATTAACTCTTCCACACAATTCTTGGTCATTGCGTTACTTGGAAACAAAGACCTTTAGTCCTTTCTTTCACTAAAGAAAAGCATTTTCAGCTTTTTGAGTAAGAAGAGTCTCTCTAACGTAAAAATGCCTGCAGCTAGTTATTTATGTTGACCTCTAGTAGTGTGTGCCTTTCTTGTGAACACTTGGTCCTGAGGACCTTTCCTCTCACATAAAAGCGACTGAATCAAGCCATGCCAAGCTGTTAATGACCCTCAGATTTGCGCTTCAGGAAACTGGAGGTTGATTGGTTTTTGACGGGTTTCTCAAGCAGTTCTTCAGCTGTTTTTGTCCTCCCCTCCCTCATCCACCCTTCCATTTAGGAATGAATATTTAAGAATTTAGAAACATTGTTTGCAGTTGGATCCAAAAGGCAACTACTGTGCTGAATACATTTTTCTAATTCACATCCACAGATAATGATGAGGTAGTGGTCAAGACTCTCAAAATCCAAACTCAGTCTCCTTACTCAGCTGTTGTGAAACAGTTCTTAAGTGCTATTTTAAAACCAATGAACCATGTCGGCTCCAACCTCAGCTGCTACCACATGCTGAGCACTCACTACATTCAAGCGAATGGAGCTTTGGGGAGGGCGGGAGGAAAGTATGAAAAACATGACAACACCGCAAGTCAAAACTCACGAATCCCCAAAACAACATGGGGGCTAATCCACTGACTTGTTTTTGACGGTAAACGCCTTCAGGGCGGCACTCCTACTCCTAAATCCTCAGCTCCCTGTACCGGGCCTGGCATTCAGAAAGCACACAGCAAACGCGCACTTGGTGAGTGAACGACCTCCAATACACGCTCAAGCCTGGAGCCGCAGAGCTCAGTCCTCAAGCACCTTTCTGCCGGTCGGACTCCAGGCCGGGCCACGTGACACGCTCCAGCCAATGGGCAAGTTGCCTGCGGAGGGTCTCCAATAAAGGCGCCTGTTGCTGCCCGCTAGCGGCCGCCATTGGGGCGAGAGCTGGCGGCGACGGACGGTGGAAAGCTGCTTCCCTGCAGCGCTTCATCTCGTGCAAGCTGAAGGGGATGGTCAGAGAAGGTCCTTTCCACAAGGGGTAAGGGAGCCCCTGCCGGAAGCGCTACTCTGGGATCCGAGCCCTCGCTGTCACCCTGGGTGGGGAATAACCGTTTTTTCCTCTCCTCCCCTCCCCCATCAACACTGTGCGACAGCAGAGGCAGTTAGGCCATCCTGGCGTGTGCCTGCAGCCCAGGTGAGCTGCCAGTTGCTTTCCTTTGGCCTTACTAGCTGCAAGCTCGTTGCCCCAGTGGACCCTCTAAAATTTTTTTGGCTTTTCTCTTAAACGCTTGGTGGTGGTGGTTGTTATTTTTTTTTTCCAAGGAAGGGGTGAGAAGAGGAAAGTTGGTCCAGGGGATGGCGGTCCAACCACCTCCCCATTTGAAAAACACTCATGGTCTTTGTAGTTCTCTTAGGTCTTGGATTGATGGATCGCTGCTTGTACTGTAGTTTCGTGAATGCAGGAGAAAGCACGGAGCTTTAGCTGTAGCTGACTTTTTTTGTTGTGTTTATTCTGGGCGTGATCATTTGGGACAGGAAATTTCCCATCCTTGATTCATTTATTCGTTCAACTAACATTATTAAGCCCTTGGAACATACTAAACCCTCTGTTGGGTGTTGCGGAATCTGGAGTTGGGGCAGGCTTCAAGGCGCTGGCTTGTGTTAAGAATTAAAATGAGGTATGTACAGGGTGCTTTGGGACCTGTGGGAAGGGCCCGGGTGGTTGGAAGGGAGCAAGGGAGGGTTCTGGGTAGGCAATAACTGAGCTGGGTCTTGAGACGAAATAGAAGTTAGTCTAAAGAGTGAGGGGAGCTCTGGTGAGGAGGGGAAATTTTCCAAAAGCATAGACGTGTGAGCACAAGAGTAGGTGGGACAGTGGAAAACTGGCAGATTTTTTAACATGGCTGGCACCGTGTTGGGAGAGTAGCAAGAGATGAGTCCAGTGAGATAGGCAAGGGGCCATAAGAGGGTTTGTTTATTGGTATGTCATGAAAGGCTATAGGTTGAGCAGTGTGATCTTAAGTTGCTGAACAAAAATCACAGCATCACCATTGCATGAATTCAGGTGGGAGATAACAAGTGATTGAACAAAAGGAGTGGTTTGGGAGATGGAAATTAGGAACATCATAAGTATTCAGAATATGTAAATTTATATTCAAGAACCAGTTGTTTAGAGGTATTTGATGCCTTGGAGTGGCTGAGATCTGCAGAAAAGTAGTAAAGAAGACAAAGGAAAAACTGGAGGATATTAATGGGTTAGCAGAAGATGAGATTATGAATTCCTCTGGAACTCTAATCTGACCCACCTATTTGTTCCCTTAGCACCCTCTTAATCTCTGTCACAGCAATAATTATATGTATCCTATTGGAATTGCCTATTTGTAAGTCTCTGTAAAGAGATTATTGTATCCCCCAATTCCTAGCTCAGTGCTTGCCACCATTGTAGGTGCTTTGTAAATATTTAGTAAGTGAACAAACAGAATCTGGGGAAAGTGGTATCCTGGAAACCAGAAAAGAGTTTCAAGAGAGTCACAATAGTCTAGTGACAGATATAGCTGAGAGGTCAAGTAAGGTATAAGATTCAAAAAGAATCCATTGGATTTAACAAGTAAATATCGTAAGTATTAACCTTAATGTAAGGGGAGTTTTAGAGGAATGGCAGGAAAAAGTCATGTGTGATGTGGGGAGTAAAGACAGTGTCATTTTTTAGGATGCTCTGGTATGAGATACAGAAGACAGAAGATTGAGACTACAAGGATAGAATAGGATCAAGAGAGGAATTTTTAAGGAGACTTGAGAAAGTTTATATGGAGGGTAAGCTAGTATAGAAGTATTGAAGATACAGGCAGAAGAGAGCAAGGACCTTCAGCAGGGGTGTTATCTAGAGTATCTGGGAAAAGAGTTCAGACAAAAAGATTGAGGGAGGAGGAGATGAGAAGATTGAACCATCGTGAAGAATATACATTTTCTACAAGTTACCTGTTTGACCTTAAATAAAGCCTGATTTCATTTCGAAGAAACCATTTTCTCCCCTGAACTGGAGATGGCTAATTTGATGGTGCAGGATTTGGAGTCAGTATTTGAGCTCATCACAGGGCAGATTGCTTTTGATCTTTCTGAGCCCTAGAGGCGTCTGATATTCAGAATCCAAACTTTTTTTTTCTGCCTCACTATCACCACTTTTATTCAGGATATACAGGAGATAGGAGTATTTGAAAAAAAACTAATAAGCAGTCTTTTACAAACCTAATAAATACACAAAACCCAAATAGAAAAAAAGAGAATGCTTTGAGGGATATAACACCAGAGGCTTTTAAGCAAAAATAATTTAAAACAGGGAAAAAATGGTAAATTTCAGGAAATGTTAATTAGGTATATGAAACCAAACTGAATTAGAAAATCAGACAAGACCAATAGATTCTTAGACGGTGGGGGTTTTTTTGTTTTCTTTTTTCTTCCAGTTTCATTGAGATATAATTGACTTACAGCACTGTTTACGTTTAAGGTGTACAGCATAATGATTTGATTTACATATATCATGAAGTGATTATCACAATACATTTAGTAAATGTCCATCATCTCATATAGGTACAAAATTAAAGCAATAGAAAAAAAAATTTTTTTTCTTGTGATGAGAACTCTTAAAGAATCCAAGCTCTTTATGCTGTACTGCTTCCCTGCATGTGTAAGATCTATGAACCCAACCAGAAGTGCCACCACACAGCAAAATAACTTATATGTTTCTTGTAATATTTTGGAAACATTTTTTAGCTTATGTGTGCATTTCAGGAAATCTTTGGCCTATATGTATTTGTCAGGGATGACTGAAACATTCACAACAACCCCAAAGGCTCTCTTTTTCTTAGCAGCTTAAAATTTCACTCTATAAGTTGGAATCACCTATAGAGAACAATTAAACATCTAGCAAAATTTAAATGCATTGGCCCAGAAATTGTCAATAGAAATAAATCCAGTAGGCCAGGCCAAAAGAAGAAAGGAAGAAGTATATCCAATAGGTATTGGCATACGTATGCAACGATATATTTACTTATTAATGAGTAGATATTCATTGCAACATTGCTTATAATATCCATATGTCCACATCCATAAGATTACATACTACGCAGGCATTAAAGAGGGAGGGGGCTGCTCTGGGACATTTTCTAAGATGAATTAAGTGTAAAGAACCAGTTTCTAAAAGGATACACAAGAAATTGCTAAGAGTAAGGAGGGGGATCTGGTTGGCTGGGGGACAAGAATGGGAAAGGAAACTTTGTTGTATCCATTCAAACCATGTGGATGTTAAAATTCAAATAAACTTGTTTATTTTTTGAAATCCATAAATGATATATTATCTTTAAGAATTTCTCCAGAATTCCCAAGATTATTTTATAATAAGCTATTGTGTGGACAAAAGGGATCTGATTTTCAGGCAACTTGCCCATGGAACCGTAGAATGATTGTTGACAAGGTGATGCTACATTATTATGTGATTATCTTGATCAAAGTAAACCAGAACTTTTAATAATCATTTATGATACATTGTTTTTGAGCAGTTGTAACTGGTGGTTGTTACATAACATTCAATTCTTAGTGAGTTAGATTTCATCTGCCCATGGTGTCTTTCTTTTTAGAAATATATCCATGGGTAAAAAATGTTTTGAAAGCAGAAATAGCAATAAAATGACAGCTCATCATAACCATTAGAAACAACAGTGGATTTTCACATAGGCAGTATAGGCCACGGATTATGCATAGTTCCCAGTAGACTTGTAACTCCATAGTTCAGTATGTTGGAGTGTAAGTGATTTTAGAGAAAATCTTGAAGTAACCAATCTATTTAAATGACAAATTACTTCTGACACCTTACTAATTGTGACCTACTATTATGTCAATTAAGGTGAATCTTTTAGAGGGTATGTTGCTGGACCGTTATGCTGGCATTTTTTGTTTACTCTTAATTAATAATTAAAAGTAAAAGCTAAAAATAATAAAAGAAAGTCTTTAGAGAATGTAAAATAAAATAGTGAAATTGGCAGCTATCTAACAGAAATTTGCCAAATATCTTTTAAAGCCACATAGCTCCTTTTTAAAACATTTTAAATAAGAAAGAAAAGATTAAAATACTTTGAACACTAAGACTGGGATAATTACAAAGAATATTTTATAAAGGGGATAATTCCCAGCTCTCTATTGCTGGACAGAATTTCATCTCACACAAGAAACCAGGGCCTCTAGCCAATGCAGAGCACTTCTGAGATCATCATCAGATTACCAAATATTAGCTATTCTTTTGCCCAATGATAATTATCAGAGCTCTTGTCCATGGTCAGTCCATCTGCAGCCTTCAATCGCAGTGCACTTTAAGTTTATTATTAAAAATTTCTGACGTATAGAATAACGGATAAAGTAGTACAAAGGACACCTGTATAACTACCAACAATTGTCAACATTTTGCCATGTTTGCTTGTCTATATAGGTTTTCCCCCAAAACCATTTAAACATATTTCACAGATGTGGCTATTCACACCAAATTTTTTGAGCATGTATTTAAACTTTTTTTTCCCTTACATAATTACCCTACTGTTCTCACACCTATCAAAATGAACAATTCCCTCAATTTCCCTAGTTGTTCCCAAAAATGTCTTTAATAGTTGATCTCAAATCAAGATTTGATATAGGATGATATTTGAGTTCAGTTGTTATGTCTTTTTTTTTTTAATATTTATTTATTTATTTGGCTGCATCGGGTCTTAGTTGCGGCACGCAGGATCTTCGTTGCGGCATGCGGGATCTTTCGTAGTGGCGAGTGGTCTGTTCATTGCGGCGTGCAGGCTTCTCTCTAGTTGTGGCATGTGGGCTCCAGAGGGCGTGGGCACTAGAGCGTGTGGGCTTAGTTGCCCCGTGGCATGTGGGATCTCAGTTCCCCGACCAGCTATCGAACCTGCATCCCGTGCATTGGAAGGCGGATTCTTAACCACTGGACCTCCAGGGAAGTCCCCAGTTATTATGTCTTAATTCAGAGCAGTTCCTCATTTTCTTTAACAATCTTGCTTTTTATAAAAGATGGGCCATTTGTCTTATAAAATATTCCATATTCTACATTTGTCTCTTTCCTTATGATTTTTGTTTCATTTGTTCTAGCACTGTCAAAAAACTTTTCTGTAGTGATGGCAGTGGTCTCTGCAGTGGTTTCTGCAGTGATGGCAGTGGTCTATAGCTGCACTGTACAGTAGCCAGTAGGCATATGTGGCCGTTAAGCACTTAAAATGCTGCTGAGTTTTTAATTTAGGTAATTTTGGTTAATTTAAATTTAGAGTTACATGTGGCTAGGGACTTCCCTGGCGGTCCAGTGGTTAAGACTCCATGCTTCCAGTGCAGGCGGTGTAGGTTCGATCCCTGGTCGTAGAAGTGAGATCCCACATGCTGTGTGTTTTGGCCAAAATAAATAAATAAACAAAATTACATGTGGCTAGAGGCTGTCACATTGGACAATGAAGCTGTAGCCCTTGAATTTTCTGTTACAGAAAAGTTAAATCTAGAAGCTTGTTACACATTTTTGGCAAAAAGCCTTTATAGATGCTATATAGATTGTATTTTGTCTTATCAGGAGACACATATATATATATATATATATATATATAGTCTTTTAACCCAATATATGCTATTTTAAGTTCTTTCTAGTTAGTATTATTTTCCTAAATACTACAAAAACTTCAGTACTGGATTTGACTAATTTGATGCAGATGTCTGATCAAAGTACCAGAAGCAAGAAAATGTGGACAAGTGTGGTTGAAATATAACGGTCATGTGATGAAGTGGTATGAGTAGCCAAGGATGTATGGGATGCAAAGGAGAACAATTTTAAGAGTGTTGCTAACCATTTCAAATACTACAGAGGAATCTGGGAAGATAACTGAGGAACACCAGTGAGGGATTTGGAATATTTCAAGGTATTAGTGGTCTTTGGTAGAGCAGTTTCAGAAGAGAGTTGGAGAAATCAGATGGATGTATTTGACCTTTACAAGATTTTTTGCACCCAAGTTTTTTTTGTTTGTTTTAAGAGCAGTTTTAGGTTCACAGCAAAATTGAAAGGTACAGAGATTTCCTGTATATCTCCTGCCCAAAAACATGCATAATCTCCCTTGTTACCAGCATCCCCCAACAAAAGGGTACATTCGTTACAATAGATGAACCTACAATGACACAACATTATCACTTAGTCTGTTGTTTGCATTAGGGTTCACTCTTGGTGTTGTACTTCCTAAGGGTTTGGGCAAATGTATAATGGCAGTATTTTCACTGCCCTAAAAATCCTTCGTGCTCCATCTTTTCATCCTTCCCTCTTCCCAGCTCCTGGCGACCGCTGATCTTTTTACTGTCTCCATAGTTTTGCCTTTTCCAGAATGTCATATAGTTGGAATCATACAGTATGTAGCCTTTTCAGATTAGCTTCTTTCACTTATTATGGATTTAATATTCCTTTATGTCTTTTTGTGGCTGTATAAATCATTTCTTTATAGCACTAAGTAATATTCCATTGTCTGGCTATTGCTTCACAGTTTATCCATTCTCCTGCTGAAGAACATCTTTGTTGCTTCCAGGTTTTGGCAATTCGGAATAAAGCTGCTATAAACGTCTGCGTGCAGATTTTTGTATGGAAAGGTGTTTTTAAGAAAAAAAATTTTAAGATGCTGATTAGAACATGTCTGTAGGCAGAGGTATCAGCAGAAGCTAATAATGGAAACAAATATAGAAAATGAAACCTTAAGACAAAGCAGGAAACAGAACTATGTGTTGCATAATCTTTAAATAGAGGAAAGGCTTCATAAACCTAATAAAAAAGAAACATACAATAATGGAGATAAAGGAATTATTAATGAAATAATAGGTTTCTGGAAAAAGGGAAAGAAGGTCCTTATGGAAAAGAGGTGAGGCACTTATTAAATAAGAGGTAATAGAGTAGGAAATAAAAGAAGCTAAGAAATTAATTTTTAAAAGCTGCTCTTGTAAACTAAGATGAGATCCTCTGCAAATGGGTATAGTGGGGCTGAGGTTTTGAGGAGTGGAACAGGTTTGGGAAAAGCATTTTATAATTGGTGTATATTCATTCATTCATATATATTTTTTTGAAGGCGGATTCCTGAGCAGTAGAAACTAACTTAGAAGTAAAGCATCCTTGATTTCTCTCCCTACTTCTCCCTGTATAAACAAGTCACATCTGCTCTATTTCTAACATAAAATTGAACCTGAACACTTAAATTCAGCATATGTAGGCTCTATCGTATGCATTGGATCAATACAAACAAGGTCCGTGGCTGGCATAGAGTTTACATTCTGGGAGTTGGTGGGAGGGTTGGTTGGGAGACAGACAGTAAGCAAGTAGGTAAAAATATATTGGTGAAGCAGAGAAATGGCTGATGGATTGGAATTGGGGAGGAGGGGGTAAGTATGCCTATTTAAAATGAGGTTGTGAAGGAAAAGTCTCCCTCAAGAGCTGATGATTTTGAATCAGTCTGGAATAAGAGCATTTCAAGCAGAGTGTAAAGGCCCAGAGACCAGAACTGGCTTGATGCAAAGAACTCAAAGAAGAGGATGGCTGGTGTGAAGTGATTGAGCTGGGAGAGTAGGAGTGGAGGTGGAAGGAACAATGAACCAGACCTTGGGAGGTTTCAGATCAGTTTGGAGGCGATGGCATTAGTCTTTGTTAGAGGTGATAATCACTGGGGCTAGGGTCATAGTGGTGGAAGTAGTGAGAATTTGAGATTTATTTTGGAGGAGGACTCATCAGAGAAATACAAATTAAAATCACAATGAGATCCCATCATACACCCACCAGAATAGCTAAAATGGAAGAAGCTGATAATACCAAATATTAACAAGGATATGGAATAACTGGAATTCTTAGACTGCTGTTGTGTATATAAGTTGGTACATTTTGGAAAACTGGTGGTGTCTATTAAAGTTGAACATATGCATAACCTATGTCCCAACAATTTTACTTCTGGGTTTATACCCAGCATAATGCATGTACATATACACTAAAGCATTTCATAGTATTATTTGTCATAGTCAAAAACTGGAAACAACCCAAAAGTCCCAATAGGAATGGATAAATTTTGGTATAATTTTACAATAGAATACAGTATAATTTTACAATAGACTACAGTAATGAAAATGAACAAACAACATAGACAAAAACATGGATAAATCTCAAAAACAATATTGGTGAAAGAAAGCTAGGCACAGTGTAATACATAGTAAATAATACTATATTTATGTAAAAGTTCAGAAACAGTCACAATTTAATGTATGGAGATAAAAGTCATCGTAGTGGTTATCTCTGTGGAGAAGGGAGGGTGTAGTGATTGGGATATTCAAAAGGTAGGCTAGCTTTAAATAATTGCAAAGCCAGGATGAGAGCCAGTTGCAGTTGCAACACTAGAATAGCACCTTCTTTCTTCTTAATGACTTTTAAAAATTTATTTATTTATTTATTTATTTTGGCTGTGTTGGATCTTAGTTGCTGCGCACGGGCTTTCTCTAGTTGTGGTAAGTGGGGGCTACTCTTCGTTGCGGTGTGAGGGCTTCTCATTGCAGTGGCTTCTCTTGTTGCGGAGCACAGGCTCTAGGTGTGTGGGCTTCAGTAGTTGTGGCTCACAGGCTCTGGAGCACAGGCTCAGTGGCTGTGGCGCATGGGCTTAGTTGCTCCACGGCATGTGGGATCTTCCCACACCAGGGTTCGAACCCGTGTCCCCTGCATTGGCAGGCGGATTCTTAACCACTGCACCACCAGGGAAGCCCCCTCAATGACTTTTTATTGAGTTCTAGTTCATATTTGTATAAGATGAGGAGAAAAATGAAATGATGAGATAAAATTATGTCATCTCCAAGTTAATTCATTTTAATGTAGTGGTTCGAAACCTGACTGCACATCAGAATGTCCAGGGAACTTAAAAAAGAAACAAAACTGATTCTCAAGCTATATCTCCAGAGGTTTGAACCTAGGCATTGGTTTTTTGTTTTTTTTGTTTTTTTGGGTTTTTTTGATAGGTAAGAAGTGGATTTATTTAGAGAGATACACGTTCCATAGACAGAGTGTGGTCTGTCTCAAAAGGCAAGAGGACCTTGGGAGATGGGCCATCTCAGAAGGGCATTGGTATTTTTTAAATGATCCACAACACCTCACACCCATTACAATGGCTACTATTAAACAAACAAAGTAACAGGTGTTGTGAGGATGTGGAGAAATGAACCCTGTAGATGGTGGGAACGTAAAACAGTGTTGCTGCTGTGGAAAACAGTATGGGATTCCTCAAAATTTTAAAATAAAATTACCATATGATCTAGCAGTTCCACTTCTGCACTCTGGGGATATATCTCTAAATATTAAAAGCAGGGTCTTGAAGAGATATTTATACATCCATGTTTTTATAGCAGCACCATTCACAATAGCCAAGAGGTGGAAGCTACTCAAGTGTCTGTCAATGAATGAATGGGGAGACAAAATGTGTATACATATAATGGAATATTATTAAACCTTAAAATGAAGGAAATTCTTACATATGCTACAATATGGATGAACCTTGAGGACATTATGCTAAAATAGATAAGCCAGTCACAAAAAGACAAATACAGTATGATTCTACTTATGTGAGATTCCTGGAGTAGTCACATTCATAGAAACAGAAAATGGAACGGTGGTTGCCAGGGGCTGGGGAGAGGGGAGAATGAGGAGTTGTTTAATAGGTATAGTATAGAGTTTGGGTTTTGTGCGATGAAAAGGTTCGGGAGGTTAATTGCTCAAAAATATGAATATACTTAACACTGCTGAACTGTACACTTAAAATAGTTAAGATAGTAAATTTTACGCTGTATGTAGTTTGCCACAATTTTAAACTAAGAATCCACAGGTGATTAATATGCAGCAAGAGCTGAAAACTAATACTGCTTTAATGAAAAAAAAAAAAGGTAAACTGGCTACATGTTAACACTGAAAAATGGACAATTTATTTAATAGTCATACTTTGCTGATACACTTGGTAGTACCTTTGCTCTTTTATCCTTAAAGTAATAATGTTGTCTAGGAATGTTAGATACCATCTTTCAGAAATATTAGTGAAGCTTTAAACTATTTTATTTTAGGTGTAGAAATATGCACTAAAGAGTAGCATATTAACACTTGTCATTTTTCTTCCTAATAATTTGCTTTTAAAATAAATCACTTTATTTAAATTAGCCAGAAAAATTCCTTTGCCTTTCTCCCTTCACTGATTAATAATTGTAGAATAGCTATATACTCAGATAGTTATTCTTTAACCATCTCTTTAACATTCCCTGTTATTTCATTTTTACCAGGAATTTATAGACTTTTCCTGCTCAGACCTCAATTTGTGTTTAAGAAAGGCAGAAAGAAATTACTGTAAAAGATTGGAATAACTTAAATCATCCAAAATGGAGGCATACATAATGAAACAACTTTTAGTACTTACATAGAAAAAGGTTCGTATTTGTTTACAAATAAATTTATCATTTGGCTTTTCTTTTTTTCTTTCTTTTTTTTTTTTTTTTTGCTGTCCTAGTCATGATATGCTTTAAAAAATGAGATCTGCTACTCTTGAAGGAAACTTTTCTGTTCCTATAAAAACCATTTTAAAGGTGCTTTGAAAATAACTCAGTTTTTTTGCTGTTTGTTTTCTGGTTTCTTTTTTTTTGTTTTTTAGGTCATGTACCTATAGACAACATTAGAATATAAGGACTTGAAGCAGTTGAGAATGTCTCTGCCAAGTCGACAAACAGCTATTGTTAACCCTCCACCACCAGCGTATATAAATACTAAGAAAAATGGGCGATGGACGAATCAACTGCAGTATCTACAAAAAGTTGTCCTGAAGGCTTTGAGGAAGCATAGTTTTTCCTGGCCTTTTCAGCAGCCTGTGGATGCTGTCAAACTAAAGTTGCCTGTGAGTGTGTCTTATAATTATGTTAGTTTAAAACAAGTAAAACCCTGTAAATATCCTCTGATAGAAATAATATTATGAAATATATTTAACTTAGTAAACAAATTATTCAGCACCACTAAAGAATATCCCAATGAGTATTTTTTCCTAAAACAAAAAACTCGTTTTTCTGAGTATTGAAATTCTCATTTTAGCAAGTTGTGGTAAATTGTAAGTATCAACATATGCTTTCTTGTTTATAGCATATGTCCCTTGACCTTTTGGTGTAAGGTTGTCATAAGTGTTCCCTTCTCCAAGAAGTCACTCTTGACACGTCCTGACAGACTTAGGTGTTTCATATACAGAATTCAACTTTAGGTCTTATATTAGGAATTTTTAGCCATCTGATAACAGAATGGTTAAGTAATTTGTAATATAACTAGTAAACTGTAGAGCTGGGATTGTACTCTGGATTTGTCAGACTCCATAAATTCTAGTTTCTTTTTCTTCATGCCCTTGTTATTTTCCAGGATGGTTCTACTCTTATATTATTTCGTTATTCTTTCTTTATTGGCTTTTTTTTTCCTTCTCTCTGAAGAAAAATGCCATGGTAATCAACTTTGCTTCTCATCGCAAAAGGTATTGGTTTCTATATTATCGCTTTTAATCAACTGCTCTCTCTAGTTACAGGTGTATAGCTTCTTAAATTTCTTTGTGTACCAATTGTTGTAGTGAATTCATTCTTACTACTAACATTTAGAATTTCTTCTTACACCATAGGATTATTATACCATTATAAAAAACCCAATGGATTTAAATACAATCAAGAATCGCTTGGAACATAAATATTATGTGAAAGCTTCGGAATGTATAGAAGACTTCAATACAATGTTTTCAAATTGTTATTTATACAACAAGGTCTGTAAGCCTTATGCTATACTTGCTAATTCTTTGCTCTTACATACAGAGCAAAGAGATGTGTATAAACAAGTGTGCTGATTTCAAATTTCAAGCCTTCATTTGGGGTACATTCCATATTTTTAAAAATAATGTTTTTTACTTTATTTCCTAATTTTCATGTATCAATATTCGTTCATTTTGCCATATTTTTTGCTATATTTTTGTCTGAATAGCTATAATGGCTTACTATGTTTTAAAAAATAAAATACTAATGATTGCTGGTTTCTGTGAATAAAGTGTTATCTCAAAATGTTTTCTACTACACTTCTGCCATTTTAGTTATAATATGAATGATAAATCTTATTATACACTAATCTTGGTTAAATTTTTATGGTATGGATCTGTAGTTATAATCTAAGAAGCCAAACAAATGACATACTTATTTTTTCTTTCAATAAATTTATTTATTTATTTATTTTTGCCTGAGTTGGGTCTTTGTTGCTGGGCGCGGGCTTTCTCTAGTTGCAGTGAGCGGGGGCTACTTTTTGTTGCAGTGCGCGGGCTTCTCATTGCCGTGGCTTCTCTTGTTGCGGAGCATGGGCTTTAGAGTGCAGGCTCAGTAGTTGTGGCGCACGGGCTTAGGTTGCTCCGCGGCAAGAGAGATCGTCCCACACCAGGGTTCGAACCCATGTCCCCTGCATTGGCAGGCAGATTCTTAACCACTGCACCATCAGGGAAGCCCAAATTACATACTTCTAAACGTCATACAAGTTAACTTAAAGATCAGACACATTGTGTTATATCTCAGTAGTAGTTTTGCATTTGTGTTAATGTGTTAGCCTGTATGATAATATATGTGGACATTTTGAACTTAATCTTCACTTTTGCTTTCATCCGTAAAATTGGATTTGTGTATTCAATTTTCCTCCATATAGGATTCCTGTTTCCCTAAGTACTGCATCCTTTTCAAGCTGTTCTATGCTATCTAAAAATTTTAAAACTTATATTCCATTTATTCAAAATCACTAGTGACACTGAAATGTAATAGAAATGTTGGTTTAGTTTCCAAGGTAATCATCAGTGCCACCTTATGTATAATAGATTTAAGACTATTAGCTAATATGAATTTTTTAAAAATCAGAACTAATGGTATTCTGAAAGTACCATTGGCAAATTTCATTTTAATTTAATAATTGTAAAGAGTCCTCTTACATTTAATTTTTTAAAACAAAATTCAGTAATTTTCCTGAACTACCTAACTTAGAAATAGGGGTCTGCTTTAGGCTTTGCTTTGTAATTTAGTTTTTTCTCAGTAGTGAAGTAAAGCAAGATGAAGACTTCTAAGCAGATAGTTAAGATTTAAAACTTAGCTCTACAGTGTCACTTTATTGCTTAGTTAATTGAAAATTGAATCACATCAAGTCAAACCATGAGGTACTTTTCACAGCCATGAACAAGTTTTGCTTTAACCTATTTGTAAGGTAGAAATTCTAATTTTTAATACCTTTTTGTATTAGTAGGATTGGTTGGATTTTAACCCTCTAGTGCTCAGAATGGCATCCTCAGTCCTTTTTAGAAGTTATGGGGGTAGGATGTTAGAATTTTAAATGTGAGCTGCTATACTTAATTTAGAAGCGATAAATACTGTTTAGTAAATACTGTCTAAGAGTACTATGGCACTGCCTTCACTAAGGTAGCCTGAATTATAGAAATTTGATACAGTGGCCATACTGTGTAAACTTATGTTACATTTTATATATTTTCTAGCCTGGAGATGACATTGTTCTTATGGCACAAGCTCTAGAAAAGCTGTTCAAGCAGAAATTATCTCAGATGCCACAAGAAGAGCAAGTTATGGGTGGTAAGGAAAGAATAAAGAAAGGTAAGCAAGAAAAGGTTTATGTTCTCTTTCTTTCTCTTTTTCATATATATTTGAATGTGTGTGTAAGTATAATGACTAGAATTAAATAATAAATCCCTGGGAATTCCCTGGCGGTCCAGTGTTAAGACTTGGCACTCTCACTGCCAAGGGCCCGGGTTCGATCCCTGGTCGGGGAACTAATATCCTGCAAGCCATGCAGCATGGCCAAAAAAATTAATAAATAAAAATAAATAAATAAATAATAAATACCTGAAAGGAGGTAGACATCTAGAAGTCCTTCTACATCTAAAATGTCCCTTTAAACAATCTGCTAAACCTTGAG
This sequence comes from Eubalaena glacialis, assembly GCF_028564815.1. Lineage (NCBI taxonomy): Eukaryota > Metazoa > Chordata > Mammalia > Artiodactyla > Balaenidae > Eubalaena > Eubalaena glacialis. The sequence goes on along the minus strand of NC_083718.1, from coordinate 114,044,113 downwards.
CACAAGGATGGCTATCATACAAGATTGGGAGGACTGTATAGATTATGGCCTTGGAGCAAAGTTTCCTATAGAATAGTGCGATTCACATAGTAGGCACCAAATAATTCATAGTTGCTATTACTGTTTTAGTGGATCATGTATCTGTGCTATACTAATTAAGAGGGCCAAAATTGCCAGCATTTCTCTGTGTCAGAAGATCCCATAGCTAAGAATGAAGTGTTGCTGTTGGGTCTGAAGATTCTCTTTTTCTAGCTCTTAACTCAGAACTTTAGCGGGAGATGTTTTACAGCTAATAATTCTAATATTTAAATATGAAGTTATAAAATTAATCTTAAGTATTCAGATTGGTTTATTGTAGAGGTTAATCAAGATTGTCATACGTCAAATGTTGGTTTATCTTTGGGTCACTGAAGCTGTAAACCTTGGTCAAGTTCCTTAATCATTCCATGTTAGTTTCCTCATCTATAACATCTGGAAAATATTTAGCTTTCATGGTTGTAAATTTTTGTAAAGTATATGTTAAGTGGCTGGGACATATGAGACTTGTACCAATTCAGGTGATGGTTGAGGTTGTTTTATTGATAGTGTGATGTACTTTTTTGCTGGTTGTTAATAGATCTTTAGGATGGGTCATGACTTACAGCTTGCTTTCCATCCATCCTGTGAGATACTCACTATTTAATAAAGTTTTTATTTTATTATTTTTGGAGAAGATTGATCATAAGTCTACAATATGAGCATAGGTTTCCACAAGAGGTTTAAAATAAGCCCTTGTGAGGCAAAAAACACATAGATCAGTATGTTACTTAAATTGTTAAAACAAGGTGATAATTATTGCTGACTTAAAATATTATCTCTAGCAAGGTGAAAATTACTTACCTTTAGAATGTTTTCCTTTAAAACAACACTTTAACAGTTTCTTGATGGTTAAGTTGTAGCTACTTATTTCAGGTGCTCAGGTTATTGCTAAAAGCATAGGTTTCCCTTAGATGAAAGTTCTTTGACTTTGTTTTTCTGTCAGTACCTACTTGGATGTTTGTCCCTATAAGGCACGTACTTTGGGACTACAAAAAAGTATAACCACCCTAACTCTCAGTTTAAATTTACATTTAAGTTAGAAATAAAACTTTTTAAAATAATGCAATGCATTACAATAAGTGTCGGGTGAAATTACACGTGGTGTGTGCTATGGTTCAAGAGTGAGAAATTGACTTGCACTGGAAAAGCTGGGAAAGGCTTTAGAGGTGATAGAACTTGAGTTTGGCCTTGACAGATAGGTAGGATTTGGCTTTGGTGTGAAGGTCTAGGTTTCCAAGTAACTTTTAGTAGGAGCTTTCTACTGCCTAAGTCATGTCATTTTTTATGCACAGTGGTAGGGAAACTGCCATGTGACGGTAGCTAGTCTAAATAATGTGGTTACATGTTGATACTTTATGGCAAAGAAAAAAATTTTTTTAAGTAGTACTTTGAATTGAATTGGTGTTGATTTACTGATTGAACAAATATTTGGGTACCTCTTATGTACCAGAACACTGTTCTGTATTCTTGGGATATATCAATGAACAAAACAAAAACTTTTGCCATCTCGGAGTTTACATTCTAGTAGTGAAACAGAGACGTACGTGATAGGTTCAAACTAGGCCTCATTGAGAAGTTAAGATTTGAACAAAGAACATTCCAGGCAGAGGGGTCAGCTAGGGCAAAGGCCTTTTCCCTTCCATCACTTTGGGCCATTGCCTTCATTTATGACCTGGATCTTGCTTCCCTCCTTACCTTCTTAAGGATTTTATTCCTTTGGTTATCCCCTTTGTTTCCTGCGTCATTAATCTTTCATTCTCTATCAGGTTAGTTTTATTATACTATAAACATGCTCTAGTATCTCATCTTTAAAACTCACCTTTTCCCTATATCCTTCCAGCCACTGTCCTGTTTTTTGCTTTCCTCTTACATACTCATGAACTCACTTCAGTATAGGTTCTAGCCTTACTACATCACTAGAAAGGTTCTTGTCAGTAGTCTTTATGTTGCTAAATTTAAGTAATATTTTTCTGTTCTCATTTCTTGATCCCTATCAGTTGCTTTAGAAGGCTACTGTCTCTTGAAATGCCTTTATTTCTTGGTGCACACTAGTTGTGAGGGTTTGCTTCCCATTATATAGTCTTCTTGGCCTTATCATCCTCTTCTACTCAATCTCTAAATATTGAGGTATTTTTTTAGGGCTTGATATTAGATATTTTCGTAAAGTCCATCTGTGTTCTATTAACTCCCAGATTTATAGAATTTGGAGAGTCAGGGATGCTATATGTTATATGTCAAATATGATAATGACATGGAAAAAATAAGAGAACTAAAGAGTAGTGGAATAGAGAGGGTTGCTTTATATAGGGTGGCTTGAGAAGGTGACATTTGAGTAAAGCCTGAAGGGAGTGTTGAAGTGAGCCATGAGGCTGTCTCCTGCCAGGCAGAGCAAATAGTCTGCTTATGGTTACCAAACTTGAGGACAGCAGGCCAGTAGTCTGGAGTGAAATAAGTGAGGGGAAGGGTGATAGAAAGTGAGGTTGGAAGGAGCGCAGAGGTAGGGGGAAAAAGTAGAGAGGTCATATGGTTCCTTACAAGCCATTGTGAGGACTTTGGCTTTTACTTGGAGAGAAGATTAGAAACCACTGGACATTGAACAGAAGTGTCATGATCTTATTTGAATTTTAAAAGATCCCTTTGCTTGCTGTTTTGAGAATAGACTATAGGATGTAAAAAGCAGAAGGAAAGAAGGCCTTGTAGGATGCTACTGCAGTAATTCAGGGTCATTACCACCTATAATAATAGTTGGATTCTGGATAAGAAGATAGAGCAAAAAAGTTTGCTAATGGATTGGAAATTGGGTTTGAGAGAGAGTGGAGTCACAGATGACTCCAAAGTTTTTGGCCTGGGCAATTAGAAGAATAGAGTTGCCTAGATGGAAGGATGGGCTTTTGAAATACGGTCATCCCTCAGAATCCACAAGGGACAGGCTCCAGGACCCATCCTGGATACCAAAATCTTCGGATGCTCGAGTTCTTTATATAAAATGGCATACTACAGTGGTCCCCCATATCCGTGGGTTGGTTGAATCCGCAGATGTGGAACCTATGGATACTGAGTGCTGACTGTAATAGATTTCAAGGTGATGTGATCCAAATGTCTCCAGTCCTAGCGCTGTCTGGGAACATATAGGGCAAAAGAACATGCACAAATGTTCCTTTGATAAGAGAATTATGTTCACATCTGTTGTTCTGTGTTAGCCAGTGATGGACTGTCTGAAACAAATGTCCTAGGATATTTATGCAGAGCATTCTGAAGACCTCACGTAGTACCATATAGTTATCACCAGGGTGTCTGAAATTTTTGCTCGGGTTTACAGCAACCTGAAGCTAAAATCACAGAGCTCTGTTAGTCTGAGTTTAAGCCAGGCACCTTTTTGAATAAAATTGATAAACCTACCATTAATATAACAGGTTTTGAAGTCTCCAGTATTATATCTAAATCAGTCTAACACTGTCAGCAAGTATGTGTGGGAGGGTTTCAAAGGGGAATGGGAGTGTAAACTGTGTTTATATTTTTAAAAGCTGAACTAAATGTATTAAAATAGAATGCTAAAAGAAAAATAGTTTTATGTTTTACTCAGATACTGACTCTGGTTCACACTTTACTAGATACTCAACAGAATGTAGCAATTTCTGTTAAAGAAAAACAATCCCTCAAAGCACTGGAAAAAATACTTAAGCAGCAAGCAATTCCCTCCGTATTTCCCGAAACATTTATTTCTCCTTCAAACATGGCACAAGGTGCTCCACTGAACTCTGCCTCACAAACAGGGACCCAAGTAAGTTTACTGTAGCATTAAAATGTTTCAGTGTAAGTTTGTTATGATGTCTGTACCTTTTTTTATTTTAACATCTTTATTGGAGTATAATTGCTTTACAATGGTGTGTTAGTTTATACCTTTTTTTAAGTTGATAAGAAAATTGATCTTCAGCATACAGCAGTCCATCTTTTTGTCTGTGTACATTTTGTGAACAGAGACCTGGGAGGCAAACCAAAGTTTAGAGATTTCTTAGGTAGAATTTGAACTGATTTAGTATCTTTGTAGTATTAATATCAGTTGTCCAACTACTTTTTTTTTTTCTTTTTTGGGTGATATAACTTTTATTGGCTCACAACTTGGTGGGTTGATAATTTTCTTTTTTGAAATTGTATACCCTAGCTGGTTTCAGGTATTCAGAAACTTTTTGTGATATAACCATGACTTTTTCCCCCCATCTTTCATTGGTCTCAAAGGTTTGTACCAGACAGTTCTTTGGGATGTGGGAAGGAAATATCTGAACTATTTATTTTACCTATGAAAGAAAAATTAACCTTTACTAATATTTAATACATGGAAGACTTAGTGCTAAATATCATTTCCTTTTTTTAACTGATAAGGGTAATGATCAAAGTGTGAAAACTGTTGCTCTGAATGTCACCTTATATATAGTTTTTGTTTTTAAATTGTTTTGTTTTATGTTACAAAGGATGTGAAGAGGAAAGCAGATGCAACAACTCCTACAGCTTCAGTAGTTAAAGCAAGTGGTGAATCTTCCCCAACACTTACAGAAAAAAAATCAGGGAAGATGCCACCTATAAAAGAAAATGTGCTGACAAATGTTTTGACGGATTCTCAGCAACAATATAAAGTTGTAAAGAATGTTAAAGTAACCGAACAATTAAGGCACTGTAATGAGATTCTTAAAGAAATGCTTGCAAAGAAACACTTGTCATATGCATGGCCCTTTTATAATCCTGTTGACGTTAATGCTTTGGGACTCCATAACTACTATGATATTGTGAAAAATCCAATGGATCTTGGAACCATCAAGGTAAATGTTGTGTTAATAGGAGGAACTTCTTTTCTTGATTATGAAAGTAATCTTGTCATCATAAATTTAAAATTCAGAAAAGGATAAAAGAAAAAATCACCAGTAGTCATACCACCTGAAGTAAATCATGGGAACATTTTAAAGTGTACCTTTTTATTTTCTTCAGTTCAAACACATTCATGGTAATTTACCACAATGTTTGAGTTACAGTATGTAATATAACTCTGTACCCTGAATTTTCACTTTGTAGATATTTTCTTGTTATATATTAAAAGTATTTTTAATTTGCATAATTATAATACAAAAAGGGTTTTTTTGGCAAGGCATTTATGTGGTTTCTAATCCTCTCTGCATTTTTTGGTCTTCTGCCAGATTGGTAAGTTTTCTTTATTGCTGATTTGGAAGCTTTAAATTATTGGAAAAATTTAATTATGTATATTCATTTTAAGGGAAACTACTAAAAGAGTAGAACTGTAGCATTTTCAAAATGATGCATTATCTCAGTGTTCCTCCTGAATGACTACTCATTGTACTCCCTGTTCTTTATTATTGTCTAGAAGTTTGGTTCTTTTAAACACAGTTTTGTTTTATTATTTCATCATCAACATTGTTTATTAACATGTTACTAATTTTTGTGCTCACCCTCATTTCTTGCTTCTTACTCTTTCCCCTCTTAGTTTGTTTTTCTTTTTGCTGAAGTGCCAACTTCAGTGGTTCTTCCATGAGCATTTATAGGTAGTAAACTCTTAATAGTCTTATCTCTGAAAGTGTCTGTATTTTGTCTTTATTCTTGAATGGTTCTTTAACTGACTATAGAATTCTAGAACGACCAGTTATTTTCCCTCAGCCCTAGGACAATATCCTTTGGCATTTACTGTTGCTGCTAGGAAGTCTGCTGTCAGTCTACTTGTCATCCCTTTGTAGGCAGTCTGTCTTTCCTCTCGCTGGTTGTGCATTTAATTTTATTCATCTTGATTGGAAATTAGCACTTTCAATCTGAAGCTCATGTTTTAAGTTCTAAAAAAATTTTAAGCATTATCTCTTCAAAATATGCTTTTCTACTTTCCCCTAATACTTACATGAGAGGTCATGAAACAGTACCTGAAATAGGTAAACCTGAGCTGAGTCTTAAAGGATAAGTAAGACTTAGTAAGTTATAGCATCGGTCCCCAACCTTTTTGGCACCAGGGACTGATTTCGTGGAAGACAATTTTTCCACGGACGGGTCGGTGGGGGCATGGTTCAGGCGGTAATGTGAGCGATGGGGAGGAGCAGATGAAGCTTTGCTTGCTCACCCGCCATTCACTTCCTGCTGTGCGGCCCGGTTCCTGACAGGCCTGGGGGTTGGGGACCCCTGAGTTATAGGACATTCCAGGCAGGGGGAGCAACTTGGAAGGCCTTCAGATCATAAAAACATCCAGAATACAATATTTAAGCCAACATGAGACACACAATATGAAGCAATGAGTAGGGGAAGATGAGACTGGAAGGAAACTGGGGCTTGAACATGAAAGACCCTCATTGTAGAGGCCTAGAGCTGGCATTAAACATGAGGATTATGTCCTCATATTTGATTCCTACAGTAACTTCTGTAGCAGCAATGTGGAGACTGGGTTATTTAGGAGGCTATTATAGAATTCCAGGGATAAGAAGATAGTGACTTTATTTAATTTAGTTCTCTGAAATTATTCCCAGTTGCCAGTGATCTGAGTGGTAGAAAATTATGTTTATTGTTTTAGTTTTGTGTTTCTTTAATTACAAATGATGTCTGGCATGCTGTATTTGTTTATTGGCCTTTTGTATTTATTCATGGATTGTCTGTTAATATACACTTGTTTTGCCCAGCAGTCTATAGGATTTTCTTGACTGCTCATTTTTCTTTTTATAGTGGCTGCCTAACTGGCTACTCTGCATCCTCACTTCTATCCACTTTGTATGCAGCTACCTAAAAATGTAACCCATCCTGATATTTCTCTTCTGTTCAATTTTTAATGTCTTTTCATTCCCAGGAGAATTTTAATACAGTATAAACCTTTCATTTAGATGTTCAAGGCTCATTTAAGGAGTTTATTTATTCATTGTTTTCCTACAATCAAACTGGTCTCTCCAAGATTATCTGGAAACACTGTTTTTTTCCTGGTTTTGTTCCTGTTCTCTTCTTTACTTGAAACACCCTCCTTTGTCTCTACTTGTCAAAATTCACTGGATTTTTTCAAAGTCTAAAAATACAAAACAAACGTAGCAGAATTTTAATGTTTGTCAAATCTGGATGGTGGGTATCTGGTTTTGGTATTATCTATTATTCCTCTGTATGTTTGAATTATTTCATAATATAAACACTTAACATAGGTGCTCAAACAATTATTGAACTATATTGTTGATGAATCCTGTAATTTTTCCTTAATTTAGGCGAAAATGGATAACCAAGAATATAAAAATGCATATGAATTTGCTGCAGATGTTAGATTAATGTTCATGAATTGCTACAAATACAATCCTCCAGATCATGAAGTAGTTACAATGGCAAGAATGCTTCAGGTGAGTTTTTACTTGTGCTCTGAAAGTGAGTTTTCTCTGAACATAGTTTAAAAATTTTAGAACCATAACTCAAGAGATAAAGAATATGCCCCCCACCCCCGCCAAGTAATAAAGCATAATTTATACTCTTAAAATTGTGGGGGTTGTTTGTTTTCTGAGGCATAGCATCCATTCATAGTAAATCTGTTAATGAAGCTGCCCTGCATATAGAAGGTACTGGGGAAATAGTAGTGAAGAGAGGACAGTAGGTATCTGAGAGAGGGTTGACTGGAGTCAGTGTTCCACTGAAGGGAAGGCTCAAGGACTTTTGAGGCTAAGCCATTGGGAGGTAGTAGAATGATGCACCAGCCACAGGGCAGGAGATCTTAAAAGGACTTCCCCTATATAATCTGAGAGGTCTGTCTTACCTGGAAAAATGGAGAAAAGTTGCTAAGGTTGGTAGGCAGGGAAGCATGAGTCTTATTATATTTCTGGTAAATCTTTTTTTCCTCCAGTTTTATAGGGATATAATTGACATAGTATTAGTTTAAGGTATATGACATTATGATATATGTATGTATGGTGAAATGAGTACCACAAGGAAAAATAGAATTCTCATCAAAATATGACACTGAGGGAATTCCCTGGCGGTCCAGTGGTTAGGACTCTGTGCTTTCACTGCCGAGGGGCCGAGTTCAGTCCTGGTCGGGTAACTGGGATCCAGCAAGCCGCGAGGTGCAGACAGAAAAAAAAAAAAAAATGACACTGTAATGTACCTTTTCTTAAAAGGTGTTATTGCTGCATTAAATCAGAAACGCAGAAGACCTTAACAGTCTGATTTTCCATTATAGGAGGTTTTCGAAATGCATTTTGCAAAGATCCCAGATGAACCTGTTGAGAGTATGCCTGTATGTTACATCAAAACAGATACCACAGAAACCCTTGGTAGAGAAAGGAGTAGTGAAGCTTCCTCTGCAGATAACTGTTCTGGTGATTCTGAAGATGAACAAGCTCAGAGTCTTGAAAAGCTTCAGGAGCAGGTAGTAGTTTATATTGATGCAAAGTTTTTATATTCTTTCTATGAGTTGCTGCTGCTGCTGATCTATTATAAAATCCTATTTGTAGATTAAAAGCTGTTATATTTAGATCACATATTAACTGTGACTTTATTTACTTATTGGCACATTTTTAATGTTTAATAGTCTTTTCCTACTCAAAAATCTATACATCTTAAAATTCTGTTATTTATATTCCTAATCACAGTGAGTTGATTCTCATTGAAACAATTTATATGACATAACCTGGATAGTTTATGGATGAGATCTTTATTTAACATTTGTTACCTTTTGTGATAAAATGTTAACCTGCTTTGAGCTCAATCCTGAAAAATCAATGATTTAAGACTTAAGACTGCCTGGAAAAATTAATGATTCTTGGTCTGTTTTTAGGTGAATATTTAAGTTTATGGGTTGAGTACATGGTAGTCTTTGAAATTTAACATACGCCTTTCAAAATAATGAATTTGTGAAATGAAATATCAACCTGAAAGAAATGAATTTCACAAAGGATACTGTTGACTTTTGAGTGCCTTCATTTTTTTCTACTGTCTTTAATTATTTAGAGCCATGAATGTTTAAAGAATTTTTCCTTTATCAGCTTAAAGCTGTTCATCAACAGCTACAGGTTCTGTCCCAAGTACCTTTCAATAAGCTAAAGAGAAAGAATGAGAAGTCGAAAAGGGAAAAGAAAAAAGAAAAGATTGATAACAGAGATGAAAATCCAAGGAAAAAGTTTAAACAAATAAAGGAAAAGTCCAAGCGCAAGTAAGTATCTTTAATGATGCCTTATTAAAATAACATTATCTAAAATACATTTGATTAAATTTAACTTTTGTTACAGTCAGCCAAAGAAGGGGAAACAACAGGTCTTCGCTGCGAAATCTGAAGATAAAGATAATGCTAAACCTATGAACTATGATGAGAAAAGACAGTTAAGCTTGGATATAAACAAACTCCCTGGGGATAAACTTGGGCGAGTCCTTCATATAATACAGTCCAGAGAGGCTTCACTGAGAAATTCCAACCCTGACGAGATAGAGATAGACTTTGAAACACTGAAAGCATCAACACTGAGAGAACTGGAAAAATATGTTGCTGCATGTCTAAGAAAAAGACCACTAAAATTTCATGGTATGTATTTCTTTATATTAGTAGAAATCAGTCTGGTATTTGTGTTAGTTTTTGGTTGTACTCACTTTTTTTTTCTCCTAAATCACACAGGTAAGAGAATAATGAAGTCCAAAGAAGAACTTCATTCACAGAAAAAACAAGAATTGGAAAAGCGGTTACAGGATGTCAATAATCAGTTAAATTCTAGAAAACATCAAACAAAACGTAGGTAGCGGTTTTTAAAATGTTCCTGTAACTATTTAATGTGTGCTATTTTTTTAAAAAATACATTTATTTATTTATTTATTTTTGGCTGCATTGGGTCTTTGTTGCTGCACACAGGCTTTCTCTAGTTGCGGCGAGTGGGGGCTACTCTTCGTTGCGGTGCGTTCGCTTCTCATTGCGGTGGCTTCTCTTGTTGCGGAGCATGGGCTCTAGGTGCACGGGCTTCAGAAGTTGTGGCTCACGGGCTCTAGAGCACAGGCTCAGTAGTTGTGGCACACAGGCTTAGGTGCTTCAGGGCGTGTGAGATCTTCCCGGACCAGGACTCAAACCCGTGTCTCCTGCACTGGCAGGTGGATTCCTAACCATTGCAGCAGCAGGGAAGTGCCTAATGTCTGCCATTTTTAATGTCTTTTCGTATTTTGTAGCTGAGAAAACTCAATCATCCAAGGCCATTGGAAGTGGTTCCCGACTGAGTGAAAGCAGCAGCAGTAGCAGCAGCAGTAGCTCATCAGAGTCTGAAAGTAGTAGCAGTGATTCAAGTTCTTCAGACAGCAGTGATTCCGAATCAGGTTAGCTGTCCCCTTAAGTATACCTCTGCTTGTGGGAAGATATTTTTCTTGTAATACTGAGACTTATCGTCTGAAGAAATGTTTGTTACTTACCCAGAATCTATGGTTTGGATGGCACACTTATTATTTAATTGCATGTTGACAATCTGAACTATTTTCCTTAAAAGAGATACTGTGTAAAGTGAAACTTCATATTATACGTATGTGACTTATGGGCTTGCAATGTTGAAAATAATTTACTAAAGGTGGGATAGTCTGATACATAATATCAGATCCTAATACCAAAAAATATCACAGAATAAAATGCTGATCTTCACTTCTTTTAATAAAAGATTATTTGAGGACATCTTTCATTTTATTCTCTGATATATCAAATCACTGTAGTGTTGCAAAGTGTGCTCTGTTGTAACAATGTATTCTGAATTGAATAATCATTTTGAATTAAGAAACCAGTCATCCCAGAAAACGTGTAAAGCAGATTTTTTTCACTTCAGTGTTTTCTTCACTGTAGATTATCGTCCATTTATAGAAAATTGTACTTTAAATTCAGATTCTCAGTTATGCTAAAGTACCATGTTACCTTATATAGTTTATCATCAACTATATCAAGCTTAAGGCATTCGTGTTTCCTTTGTACTCTTTCACTGATGGTTGTGTAGTTGACAGGTAATCGCTGCCCCAGGATGCAGACTTGGCAGAGGCATTCCATCATTGTTCACCAAAAGGCACATTCAAATACAGGGCACTTCCGGGCCTAAAATTTTGCTTTATTTTAAATGAGACATTTCTTGTTTGTCATGAAATTCAGCTCTCTTTAAAACATCCCACACAGAATATTGTCACATTAGGAATTCTTACCATTTGTAAGAATATCCCTCTTATTTCAGTCAGGTAGTAAGGGTCTGCTGCCTTGCAGTACATTGTTTCACCTTTGGTTCTCTTTAATTTGTGGTGCTGATGTCTGCATTTTGTTTTTACATTTCTGAAGTATATAGTGGTAAACATTTTTGTCAGAATAAACAGAATTTTTACTTTTGTTGAAATTTGTCACACTAGAAAATTTTTAAATTAATTTAGGACTCAGATTATACATTATTTTCTTATAGTTGACTTTTTAAGCATAAAAAAGTACTGAAAAAACTCTAAGTTGCATTTAGTATTTTAAATTGTGACTAGCATTTGTAATTTCATCTAATAAAGAATTTATGGCCTAATAAGTTAGAGCACTTTGTCTTTTATTTGTAGAATAAAACTCTTATTAAATTATCTAATTATATATTGACTACTGATCAATAAATACCTTGAGTATTAGCAGAAAAGTACTTCAGAGTGCTTCAGTGAAGTACCTTAATTTTAATTTGAATTATCAGTTTCTAATAGAATCTTCCAATATGTTGCTTGAAGGAAAGGATGTTTTTCATCTATTGTGTTCTTAAAATAGTGTAATATATATTATGTTTTCCTAACTTTCTAGCAGAATAACTCAGTCTCAGAATTCTGATTTTAAAACACTATTTAATTTTTATTTCATGACTATTTTATTTTATTTTATTCTTGTTTGATGTCATCTTTTCCAAGTAACTGGGGATGTTTTTAAAACCACTGTTAAAATCAAGGTCGCAAATTTTTATATTTCTATCTACTTTATGGATAATGTATAGGTTTGTGACACTAAGGTCAGTTTGTCTACTAATATGACAGGATAGTATGAGTTATCATTTATCTTTGAAATTTTCATTGTTTTATGAACCAACTATGTACTTCATTGGAAAAACACTGTATATGTAGGTTAGGAGTTGCAAATGCAATGCTTACCTTAACGGGTAAAGAACAATTATCTCTTTGCTTAATAAAATAAATTAGTAAATGAAGCAATAGGACCTTTTCTCCTGTTAACTTCAGTTGTACCCTTTAAAATACTGTAAGGCTCTTGATTTCTCGTGTGTTAGCTAACAGCATTTTTTTAACTTTCCTGAGAACAACAAAAACTATAAGTAGAAGGACTGCAAATTGTGAAAAATAATTAATTCAGGCTATATCAATAGCTATACTTATTGTAAAAATAAGCAAAGCATCTACCATTCTTAATTATGCACATGACGTTATCAAGAAGCAGATGACAAATCCCAAGTCTAAGTTTCAGGGTGAGGGGAAATGGGGCTGTGGAGAAAATATAATTTGTGAAAATTAGATATATTAGCAAAAACTTTATGTTACATAAGTAAAAATTAACTGAAAATATAAATAAGATTTTGTAACTTTAAAATTTATTACAATTTGTCAAGAGCTGAAACTTAAAATAGGAATATCTTGGTTATCAGAATTCTGGTTTTGTTTTGTTTTTTTAAATAGTAATCTTTTATTTATTTATTTATTTATTTATTATATTTATTTTTGGCTGTGTTGGGTCTTCGTTTCTGTGCGAGGACTTCCTCTAGTTGCGGCAAGCGGGGGCCACTCTTCATCGCGGTGCGCGGGCCTCTTCACTATCGCGGCCTCTCTTGTTGCGGAGCACAGGCTCCAGACGCACAAGCTCAGTAGTTGTGGCTCACGGGCCTAGTTTCCCCGCGGCATGTGGGATCTTCCCAGACCAGGGATCTAACCCGTGTCCCCTGCATTAGCAGGCAGATTCTCAACCACTGCGCCACCAGGGAAGCCCAGAACTCTGGCTAAATAAGAGTTTTGATTATTCAAAATAGGACATATGCATATAATTTCATTTCCCCAAAATTTTAATAGTGGAATCTTTTCTGAAAGCTTCTGTGAGAAATTCTTTTCTCATAGAAGGATATTGATCTTGAGTAATTTTTTCTTAATCTATTTTTTAATACCTATCTTCCTGGATTTTTATAGCAACTTGAGACTGTATGCAGTTTTCTTAACCAAGTCACAATCTTTTATAATTTCTGTTATCAAGGACAGCTCTCTAAATTAACTTTTCGAAATTCTTTAATAGTATTGGCTCTTAAGGTTCTTCTATAGTTTTCTTGTATTACGAGTTGCTCTCTTTACTGCAATATTATTCCGTTTAGGTATGTTGAAATGTTTTAAGGGTGACATCTGTGAAAAACATTTAAATGTTATACATAGTGTTAGAGCTGTTTACACATTAATTATTATGTTCTATGTAATCTTAAACCTTATTTTATGCATGTTTGAAAAATATGGAGTAATTCTGCTTCATTAATTGGGATTAATTAAATGGCAGGGGAGTAAGTTCCAAGGAAAGATTTATTTTAAAATTTCTTTAGTTATAATTTCAAACAAGATACTAAATCAGTTCCAAGATAGACTTGTAATGAAATCCCAAGTCTTTGAAAAATATAAGCAAGAAATCTGTGGGCTAGAAGCAGTACTTAATTGCAAATTTCAATGTGATTCGATTTTGCCGTTTAAATTATCTTCTTGAGTTACATTGGCATATGCATATTGTCACGTGCCAAGAAGTCAAGAACAATGATTGGGAATTCCCTGGCAGTCCAGTGGTTAGGCCTCTGCGCTTTCACTGCCAAGGGCCTGGGTTCGACCCCCGGTTGGGGAACTAAGATCCCACAACCCGTGAGGTGCAGCCGAATAAATAAATAGATAGATAGATAAATAAATAAAATAAAATCCTATCTAAAAAAAAAGAACAGAACAGTCAGCTCTACCCACCACCAGAGCCTCCCATCAAGCCTCTTAGATAGCCTCAACCACCAGAGAGCAGACAGCAGAAGCAAGATAAAATACAGTCCTGCAACCTGTGGAACAAAAACCACATTCACAGAAAGATAGACAAGATGAAAAGGCAGAGGGCTATATACCAGATGAAGGAACAAGATAAAACCCCAGAAAAACAACTAAATGAAGTGGAGATAGGCAACCTTCCAGAAAAAGAATTCAGAATAATGATAGTGAAGATGATCCAGGACCTCGGAATAAGAATGGAGGCAAAGATCGAGAAGATGCAAGAAATGTTTAACAAAGACCTAGAAGAATTAAAGAACAAACAAACAGAGATGAACAATACAATAACTGAAATGAAAACTACACTAGAAGGAATCAATAGCAGAATAACTGAGGCAGAAGAACGGATAAGTGACCTGGAAGACAGAATGGTGGAATTCACTGCTGTGGAACAGAAAAAAGAAAAAAGAATGAAAAGAAAAGACAGCCTAAGAGACCTCTGGGACAACATTAAACACAACAACATGTGCATTATAGGGGTCCCAGAAGGAGAAGAGAGAGAGAAAGGACCAGAGAAAATATTTGAAGAGATTATAATCGAAAACTTCCCTAACAGGGGAAAGGAAATAGCCACCCAAGTCCAGGAAGCGCAGAGAGTCCCATACAGGATAAACCCAAGGAGAAACACGCCGAGACACATAGTAATCAAATTGGCAAAACTTAAAGACAAAGAAAAATTATTGAAAGCAGCAAGGGAAAAACGACAAATAACATACAAGGGAACTCCCATAAGGTTAACAGCTGATTTCACAGCAGAAACTCTACAAGCCAGAAGGGAGTGGCATGATATACTTCAAGTGATGAAAGGGAAGAACCTACAACCAAGATTACTCTACCCGGCAAGGATCTCATTTAGATTTGATGGAGAAATCAAAAGCTTTACAGACAAGCAAAAGCTAAGAGAATTCAGCACCACCAAACCAGCTCTACAACAAATGCTAAAGGAACTTCTCTAAGTGGGAAACACAAGAGAAGAAAAGGACCTACAAAAACAAACCCAAAACAATTAAGAAAATGGTCATAGGAACATACATATCGATAATTACCTTAAACGTGAATGGATTAAACGCTCCAATCAAAAGACACAGGCTTGCTGAATGGATACAAAAACAAGACCCATCTATATGCTGTCTACAAGAGACCCACTTCAGACCTAGGGACACATACAGACTGAAAGTGAGGGGATGGAAAAAGATATTCCATGCAAATGGGAATCAAAAGAAAGCTGGAGTAGCTATACTCATATCAGATAAAATAGACTTTAAGATAAAGAATGTTACAAGAGACAAGGAAGGACACTACATAATGATCAAGGGATCAATCCAAGAAGAAGATTTAACAATTGTAAATATATATGCACCCAACATAGGAGCACCTCAATACATAAGGCAACTACTAACAGTTATAAAAGAGGAAATCGACAGTAACACAATAATAGTGGGGGACTTTAACACCTCACTTACACCAATGGACAGATCATCCAAAATGAAAATAAATAAGGAAACAGAAGCTTTAAATGACACAATAGACCAGATAGATTCAATTGATATTTATAGGACATTCCATCCAAAAACAGCAGATTACACTTTCTTCTCAAGTGCACATGGAACATTCTCCAGGATAGATCACATCTCGGGTCACAAATGAAGCCTCAGTAAATTTAAGAAAATTGAAATCATATCAAGCATCTTTTCTGACCACAATACTATGAGATTAGAAATGAATTGCTGGGAAAAAAACGTGAAAAGCACAAACACATGGAGGCTAAACAATATGTTACTAAATACCCGAGAGATCACTGAAGAAATCAAAGAGGAAATCAAAAAATACCTAGAGACAAATGACAATGAAAACACGACGATCCAAAACCTATGGGATGCAGCAAAAGCAGTTCTAAGAGGGAAGTTTATAGCAAAACAAGCCTACCTCAAGAAACAAGAAAAATCTCAAGTAAACAATCTAACCTTACACCTAAAGGAACTAGAGAAAGAAGAACAAACAAAACCCAAAGTTAGCAGAAGGAAAGAAATCATAAAGATCAGAGCGGAAATAAATGAAATAGAAACAAAGAAAACAATAGCAAAGATCAATAAAACTAAAAGCTGGTTCTTTGAGAAGATAAAATTGATAAGCCATTAGCCTGACTCATCAAGAAAAAGAGGGAGAGGACTCAAATCAATAAAATTAGAAATGAAAAAGGAGAAGTTACAACAGACACTGCAGAAATACAAAGCATCCTAAGAGACTACCACAAGCAACTCTATGCCAATAAAATGGACAACCTGGAAGAAATGGACAAATCCTTAGAAAGGTATAACCTTCCAAGACTGAACCAGGAAGAAACAGAAAATATGAACAGACCAATCACAAGTAATGAAATTGAAACTGTGATTAAAAATCTTCCAACAAACAAAAGTCCAGGACCAGATGGCTTCAAAGGTGAATTCTATCAAACATTTAGAGAAGAGCTAACACCCATCCTTCTCAAACTCTTCCAAAAAATTATGGAGGAAGGAACGCTCCCAAACTCATTCTATGAGGCCACCATCACCCTGATACCAAAACCAGACAAAGATACTACAATAAAAGAAAATTACAGACCAATATCACTGATGAATAGAGATGCAAAAATCCTCAACAAAATACTAGCAAACAGAATCCAACAACACATTAAAAGGATCATACACCACGATCAAGTGGGATTTATCCCAGGGATGCAAGAATTCTTCAATATACGCAAATCAATCAATATGATACACCATATTAACAAATTGAGGAAGAAAAACCATATGATCATCTCAATAGATGCAGAAAAAGCTTTTGACAAAATTCAACACCCATTTATGATAAAAACTCTCCAGAAACTGGGCATAGAGGGAACCTACCTCAACATAACAAAGGCCATATACAACAAACCCACAGCAAACATCATCCTCAATGGTGAAAAACTGAAAGCATTTCCTCTAAGATCAGGAACGAGACAAGGATGTCCACTCTCACCACTATTATTCAACATAGTTTTGGAAGTCCTAGCCACGACAATCAGAGAAGAAAAGAAATAAAAGGAATACAAATTGGAAAAGAAGAAGTAAAACTGTCACTGTTTGCAGATGACATGATACTATACATAGAGAATCCTAAAAACGCCACCAGAAAACTACTAGAGTGAATCAATGAATTTGGTAAAGTTGCAGGATACAAAATTAATGCACAGAAATCTCTTGCATTCCTATACACTAATGATGAAAAATGTGAAAGAGAAATTATGGAAACACTCCCATTTACCATTGCAACAAAAAGAATAAAATACCTAGGAACAAACCTACCTAGGGAGACAAAAGACCTGTATGCAGAAAACTATAAGACACTGATGAAAGAAATTAAAGATGATACCAACAGATGGAGAGATATACCATGTTCTTGGATTGGAAGACTCAATGTTGTGAAAATGACTATATTACCTAAAGCAATCTACAGATTCAATGCAATCCCTATGAAATTACCAATGGCATTTTTTTCGGAACTGGAACAAATCATCTTAAAATTTGTATGGAGACACAAAAGACCCTGAATAGCCAAAGCAGTCTTGAGGGAAAAAAATGGAGCTGGAGGAATCAGACTCCCTAACTTCAGACTATACTACAAAGCTACAGTAACCAAGACAATATGGTACTGGCAC
The DNA here is from genome assembly GCF_028564815.1 of Eubalaena glacialis. Taxonomy (NCBI): domain Eukaryota; kingdom Metazoa; phylum Chordata; class Mammalia; order Artiodactyla; family Balaenidae; genus Eubalaena; species Eubalaena glacialis. The sequence goes on along the minus strand of NC_083718.1, from coordinate 114,026,337 downwards.
AAAAACAGAAACATAGATCAATGGAACAAGATAGCCCAGAGATAAACCCATGCACCTATGGTCAACTAATCTATGACAAAGGAGGCAAAGATATACAATGGAGAAAAGACAGTCTCTTCAATAAGTGGTGCTGGGAAAACTGGACAGCTTCATGTAAAAGAATGAAATTAGAATACTCCCTAAACATGTAAAAGAATGAAATTAGAATACTCCCTAACACCATACACAAAAATAAACTCAAAATGGATTTGAGACCTAAATGTAAGACTGGACACTATAAAACTCTTAGAGGAAAACATAGGAAGAACACTCTTTGACATCAATCACAGCAAGATCTTTTTCGATCCACCTCCTAGAGTAATGGAAATAAAAACAAAAATAAACAAATGGGACCTAATGAAACTTCAAAGCTTTTGCACAGCAGAGGAAACCATAAACAAGACGAAAAGACAACCCTCAGAATGGGAGAAAATATTTGCAAACGAATCAACGGACAAAGTATTAATCTCCAAAATATATAAACAGCTCATGCAGCTCAATATTAAGGAAACAAACAACCCAATCCAAAAATGGGCTGAAGACCTAAATAGACATTTCTCCAAAGAAGACATACAGATGGCCAAGAAGCACATGAAAAGATGCTCAACATCACTAATTATTAGAGAAATGCAAATCAAAACCACAATGAGGTATCACCTCACACCAGTTAGAATGGGCATCATCAGAAAATCTACAAACAACAAATGCTGGAGAGGGTTTGGAGAAAAGGGAACCCTCTTGCGCTGTTGGTGGGAATGTAAATTGATACAGCCACTATGGAGAACAATATGGAGGTTCCTTAAAAAACTAAAAATAGAATTACCATATGATCCAGCAATCCCACTACTGGGCATATACCCAGAGAAAACCGTAATTCAAAAAGACACATGCACCCCAATGTTCATTGCAGCACTATTTACAATAGCCAGGTCATGGAAGCAACCTAAATGCCCATCGACAGACGAATGGATAAAGAAGTTGTGGTACATATATACAATGGAATATTACTCAGCCATAAAAAGAAACGAAATTGAGTCATTTCTTGAGATGTGGATGGATCTAGAGACTGTTATACAGAGTGAAGTAAGTCAGAAAGAGAAAAACAAATATCGTATATTAACGCATATATGTGGAACCTAGAAAAATGGTACAGATGAACCGGTTTGCAGGGCAGAAGTTGACACACAGATGTAGAGAGCAAACGTATGGACACCATGGGGGGAAAACCGCGGTGGGGTGGGGATGGTGGTGTGCTGAATTGGGCAATTGGGATTGACATGTATACACTGATGTGTATAAAATTGATGACTGATTAAAAAGTAATAATAATAAAATAAATGAAGAACACCATTATTCTGTGACTTTCTATCCTATTTAATTCCTCAAACCCTTTTCCAATCCATCTCTGATGAGGGCCCTCTCTCAGGTAAAGGAAAAAAAAAAAAAAAAAAAGGACAACGATTAAACATTGGTATAAATATAAAACCTTTCTAAACTGTTTTTCATAGCCCAAAATATCATTAAATGCCAGATCAAAGATATAAATGAGGCTTGACAATAAAATGAATTCCAGATACATATATCCTATGTTAACTAGGCTGTGCTAGAATGTACACACAAGCAATTGAGAGTTTTCTAATGCTCAACAAGGTTGGCTATCTTGAGTGATATAATAGGGAGGAATATTATTAACAGATTTAATAATATTACTGAGAAACCATCAAATGGAGCAGCTCATAGGTAATAGTGCTTTTTTGATTCTATCCTTGTAGGAAATAACTTCAGGAACTGTCTAAATGTTAGCTCAGATACTTGATTAGTGTGGAATAGAATATTTTTCAGGAATGATTATCATTTCAATTCTTAAAACAGTTATACACGAAGAAATTGAATGGTTATGGCATCAATTCTTTACCTGGTTAAGACAAAGTGAATTTGTCTCTTCATATTTTGGACTTTTTGCTTTTATTGGCTTCAGTGTAATGTTCTGAAAGTGAAATTTATGAAATTCTTTAAGTAACAATTGTTCCTTTTTTTTTTAACTTTCTTAATTATGGTGAGTTAAAAGTAGGAGTAAAATAACCGTTTCTCTTTAGTACTACAACCCACATCTTCTGTAGAAGTGACAATGATGCTTTTTTTTTTTTTCATGCAAGGGAAAAAGGACAAACTTTGTTCAAGATTAGATTTTAGATTTTATTTGTTTAGATGTTTAGATTTTATTTTACCTTTTAAGGGGGAGAATGGTTTAGTAAATGTAGGAAGTATGAAATGACAGTTTGGAGTACTTTTCATCTTTCAAGCTAGAAAGTTTAAGAGAAATGATTAGTACTCATCATTGAAATATTTTAAACTTTCATTAGTTTCTCATCAATTAGAGTGTTTTTAAAGCCCCAGAAGGATAAATTCAAGGACTTGGGCTTGATTAAAAACTTGCATATATTGAGGTCTGTACTTGAGCCACGAGTCTTAGAAATAAGGATAAACTTTGTCATGTGCATTTAAAAATTTTCTGTTCAAACTGGGTCTTACTGAATAAACAGGCTGTCTAGAATAGTGTTTCTCAACCTTGGCAGTACATTAGAATCACCTGTAAAACTTTAAAAAATAGTGTCCAAATCTGAATTGAATGGAGAGTGGGGCCAGGTAAATGTAGTGTTCAAAGTATCCCATGTGTGGACTTACCTGGCAGTCCAGTGGTTAAGACTCCACGCTTCCAATGCAGGAGGCCCATGTTCGATCTCTGGTCAGGGAACTAAGGTCCCATGTGGCGTCGCCAAAAATAAACAACAAAAACAAAACAATGTATCCCATGTGACTGATGTGCTTGCAGTGTTTGAGAATCATCAGTCTAGGTGTTTTTTTTGTTTGTTTGTTTCCACTTTCTAAACTCTAGTTAAAATTACTTTGGTAAAAGGAAGAGGCAACTTATAATCGGTTTGTTCTTCTATATTATATAAGCACCACACACTTAAATCAAAATACCAAAACATTCTTTAAAGGGAGCAGATTCTTTTCGTTCAGAGTGCTTGATTTTTATCAATAGAACATTAGGCGATAAACTTGGGCAAATCATTCAACATCTCTGGACATACTTTCTTTCCTATAAAATGAGGTAATGACTTCCAATCACTTTTCTGTACCCTGTCCTATACAACAGAAGTGTGATTTGTTTTTCTAATTTAAAAATCTTCAGTAATTTTTTCTGCTGTAATGGCATTACATTCTGGTTTTACATTATGTATGGTATTATATTCATATTCAATTTATCAAATTTTTTAGTCAGTACTGGCTTGCTGATAATATTTGGTGTCTCTGGAGCATTGATCTCAGTGCTTTGATAGGTGATGGTTATTAACAAACCTTTCGATCAAATATTTGATGCCAGATCTCTCTCTTTTTCTTGATTCTGTGATTAAAATTTTTGCTTAGTTTGAAATGAAAGCTTTCCAATCAAAGTTTTATATTGAGGTTTTTGGGGAGCTGTGAAAATAAAACACATTATATAATGTGCAAAATATTCATTTGTTTAGTAGTTAACATATTTTATCCAATTGGATCCTCACAAGGTAGGTATACATATTATCCCAGATCCCTGGTGAAGTTAGTTGACAAGCGTGTATGTTGTCACTATAGTGCTCAGTTTTATTAATGTTTGTAAGACCTGGTAGGGCTTCTTCATTTATTGAAATGTGGTCTTAAGCTTGACAGTGAAAATGTGTATGTTTGCCTTTTAATTCCAAAGGCCAGGAACTCATAAATAAACAGAAATATGCAGTTTTATTTTACTATGTTCCTGGAAAGTCAGCTACATAAGAGTAGAATGAGAAGCAAAATACTGAGTTTTAGGCTATCATTATTCATCTATCTATAGTCTGTAAGACTTTTTTGAGGCATACTGTATTTGGTGGTTTTGATTTTTTTTTTTAAATTAAAAATCTTTGATGCCTTTTGCTAGTGTTTTTTAGATTTTGAGGTACTAGTTTTTATAATAGTCCTGAGCTTTAGTTTTATGTCAGAGAACTAAGATAATGCCCTTGAATTTTTCATCAGAACACTAATGTGGTATGTTGTATTTTTACTGTAGTTAAGAGTTTATATCATTGAATAATTTGTTTAGGTGCATATTTGGATAATTAAGACAGATGTATAGATGTACATATATTATATGATCATATTAATGAAGTCTGTTTTTTTTTGTTGTCGATCAAAGCTGAAATCATAATTTCTCCCCTAAATGTGAAAGCTACCTGGATCTATACCCTCAATCTTTGCAGTCTTCTTCCCTTCCCCTTTCCACCTAACCCCCAACACTTAAAATAATACTTAGTGGAGTGACATTAAGATGGTCCATGTCATTTTAAATACTTGAATTCTTTAAATTAAAGCACGTCATTGAGTGGCACTTAGCAATTTTAACAGTGTCCAGCATCAAACATTTTAGGAAAGAACAGTAACACATCCAGTGGAAACTGATGGCATTTCAGGAGGCAGAAGGTAATTATTAAAATTAGAATGTTTTAAGTTTGAATAAGACCTGGTGTTGACCAGCCTTGGTTCCCTGAAGCCTGAGGCAAATAATGCTCAGGAGGCTCATGAAAGCTGGCCTGGAGAGATGAGTCAAGGCATTAACTACCAGTTTGGTGCTTTACCACACTGACTTAGGCTTCTTACTGGGGAGGATAGCACCAGAATCAATTGTAGGATCAAGAAAGAGGAACCTATGAGCACCATGTCAGAGAGATCTCTTTTTATATCTACTCTACTGCCAGTGTCAGCTGTAAAGGTATTTCTAAAGGTAAAGGAGTACTATAAAACCCATTTGTTTCTATGTAGTTGAGGCTGCCAGATAGCTCGGAAGTAAACAGAGTATTAATTAGATGGGATCTTTATTATAATGCTTAGCAAGCAGAGCAGACTTTATCATGTATAATCAAATAGCTTCACTTTTAATAAAAGACTGTATCCTCTCAGATAATGACATACCCTTCTCTTGTAGTAAATTCTTAATTATTTTAATTAAGCCTCTTAATGGCTACTTGGTTAAAGATGATTTTAGTATAATTGGTACTGCTTGTTTAAACCCTTATCTCTGTTGTAACTTGTTTCTTTTTAAACTGTCGCTTATTCAAGCTCTTTACTGTGAAGTAACACATTGTTCTTTTTGCCTAATAATCCAAATTGAAATTTGTGTGGGGATATTTATTCCATTATGTGGAAAAGAAAATATCCCTTTTCAAAGCAAGTATCCCTTTAGAAATTTTGACTGATTCCAAGAGGGCAAAAAAATTTATAAATATAAGAATTTCTTGATTTAAGAAGTTGACCATTTTCTTAAAATCATCACTTTCATTCTAATGTGAAAAAATTTGTAATTTAGATGATGGTAATTTTTTAAGTTGGCAAATATTAAAATATTTATATACGTTTGCAGAAATGTTTCCTAAATTTACTGGAGTAAAACAGAATGATTCTCCTTCTAAAGAGAAAGTAAAGGTAAGTTAATTCTTCATTGTTACCTTAGAATTTTAAAATTATGTAGGTTATAGCTCACTGGTATAGTAGTAGCTTTCTTTAAAATTGTTCTTGATTTTATTTACATGAAGAGTTGTCACTCATTTTAATTTGTCACCTAAATGTTCAAAGATTTCTTTGTAAAGAAGATTGAATAGTGAAATGATTTGGTTACATTTTTCTAACAAGATGTGACTTTTTCATGATTTAGTCAAACAGGTAAGTAGAACAAATTATAGAAATTTCAGCTTAGTCTTGAGAGTCTAAATACAGAGAGAAGGTCTTGGTGTCCCCATGTGTGTACAGTAGGGTATGCACAGTAATGTGGAATTTCTCCAAAAAAGGTAGTAGGGGAATGGTAGTGACAGTTCTAAAGATAAAGCTTATAATTACCAACTATTCATTTTTAGCACATCTATGTTTGATGAGTAGTTGACGTGCTTTGAAAAGGATAAAAGTAATTTTATCTTTTACTACTAATTCAGTAATTTTATCTTTTACTACTAATCCTCATAAAACTTTTAATCCTTTGTACCCATCCCAAATATAGAATTACAGGTGTATACCTTTTATTAAATCATAAACTTACTTAACAACATCTAACTCTAGGTTAGGGGAAATACAACGTAAATAATACTGTCTTGAAGGATTTCTTAGTTGTGAGAAGAGATATAATCACACAGTCAAGAGATTGTATGATTAGTGCTATAATCATCTATATTCATAATTTATTGAGAAAATGAAGGAGGAATATATATATATTGCCTGAAGGAGGGAATGCTTAAAATGGGTTTTAAATTATAGGGAAAGGGAAGAAATGGTTAGTATACTGACATGCTGATTAGGGACTTAACTTTTTTAAACAGAGGTAGTAGCAATAAGAGAGCAGAAAAAAAGCACAGGAGGTATGTTCAGGGAAATATGGTAGCAGAGGGTGTTTGTATGGGATTAGTTGGCTTTGGAGATATAATAAGGAGGGCTTTGCACACCTAGATAAAGTGTTAATATTTAATTTGTTAGGTAGGCGTGAGCTCTCAAAGGTTTTTGAGTGGAATGAAGATCCAGATGATCTGTCTGCCATAGGTATTAGTGGAATCAGAAAATTATGTCAAGTTATGAACAAACTTTGGAATAATTCTCAGTACATAGCACATAGAATGCTATCTTTATGATCTGTTTGTGACCGAGTTTTTTTCAGTGTCACTCACTGAAGAACAAAATGCTCATTTAAGACAAAAGAGGAAATATATTTATAGGATCATGAATAAATGCACATATTTGTGTGTTTCAGAAAGTGCTGTTTTGCTGATTTAAACCTCAGCATTTGCCTTTAAGCTTTGGGCTTGGGTCTGTATTATTGTTGGGATAAACATTCCTATGCCCTTCGTTTTATTCAAACTAGCATAGGTATTCATACACTTGCCTTATCGACTCACTCACTCTAACCGCTTTATTAGATGGAGAAGGAAGATTGTCTTATTCATCTCTGTACTATCTATAACTCAGAGCTTAGTAGATAAGGTACCTGGGCTTTGGTACTGTAACTTAGCTTGCCACTGAATAGATGTGAGATTTTAGGTTAAGTTACCTTCCTTATATCTAAGTCCTATTGTAAACTGTAAATGGGGATAATAATTATACCAAACTCATAGGATTAGTGTGAGAAATTAAGAACTATATAAAAGGCTTACCCTGGTGCCTTGCACATCGTAAGTGTTAACTAAATATTAGCTATTATAATACAGCTTTTTCTTAATAAGTAGTTAACAGAATTCGGAATCAGAATTTGTTGATAGTCTATGGCTCAACCATCATGTGATTTTTTTTTTTAAACACCCCCTGCTTTTATATCTGTAATTCACTAAGGAAAAGGGGGTAAAGAAAGTGGATTAGTCTCTAGATTTGGTATAAAAGCTCAGTTTTTATTTTCAGTAGATCACAGGGAAGCATTTGAAAATAAGCAACACTGTTTAATAACATGTATAAGTCTATGTGTACTAGTAACTAAGATCATAGACTTTGACTCTGCTTATAAGCTATATGATGGCCAAGTTATTTAATCGTTCCAAACCTTAGTTTTCTCATTTGTAAGATAGTGTTATTTATACCTTATAAATTTGTGTGACTTAATATCATATTCAAAGACAGTATTAAATTATATTCTATCCTCTTGTGTTTCTATTTTCTTAGTTATACTTCTTGTGTGGTTAAAGCTCTGAAAGATAGTTTTGTTTAACTTTGCCTTAGCAGATACAATCTTCTGTGCAAGATACAACCTCTGGGAAAACTAGCCTGGTTCATCAGACTACATGTTCAGGTGGAACACCACCAAATCACCACCAGTTAGTATTTAATCATCACGAATCAGAACGTTTACAGAGTGTGGAAAACATTTCACCTTTACAAATTCTGCCTCTTTCAGGTAAGAAATTAAGAAGTAAATGACTGTGATTGAACAACTGACTTCTAAATAAAAATGCCAAGATTATCTTAAATGTTATGGATCTGGAATACTGAAAATCATAACTAGTAAATTCCAGGTTAGAAATAATCCCTGAAGCATATTGCTTTATACCCCAAGGTACTCATTACATTTGAATGAAAGAAAATTGTATGTGCAGTTCACACACAACTTACTTTCATACAGATTATATACAGTGGCATATGAGCCATACATAAAAACCTGTTACTGCCATAGCTCATAGCAAGCTCTGAGCAGACTTGCGAAATGTTGCTGTAATTTCCATAATGTCTTTGTGGGTTGGAAAGGTAGATTAGAATGGGGAAAAGATAGAGATTCTATAGGTAGAGAAATGAAGTTATAAACATTAAAAACAGTTTACAGTTAAGGAAACTTGGGCCAGAAATACTTGCCTAGTGGTGGTTCCTATTTACCAAAAACATCTTCTAAAACTGGAAATTTTTATATTGTTAGGTTCATTTGACTTTATAAATGTCTTATCTGTTAGTCTTATCAGAAGTGAACGTATCACCTTTCTCAGCCTGGTCCTCCTGGGGATGTGTGGCACAGGAGGATACTTCTCTGATAGTGATGAGCCCAGCTTATGGAGTGCCTAAACTTTGAGACGCAAAGGTATTCAGGCCTAGACAGAAGCAGATGTGAATATTCCACATCCATGTCTCCTTCTGCTCCCTGGCCTTCCAATGGCAGGGGTTTCTCCAAAGCAGAAGACATTTCTAAGCTGTTTTACTGAAGCACAGATTAGGAGGAACACAGAAGTTTTGATCCTCCTTTATTGCTTCCAGTAAAAGCTCCCTACTATTCTGCGTTTGAGTATTCCATTTTGCATTTAACTCGAGTTATAGCTCTTGACTGTGGAGAAGGAGTGGAGATCAAGAGAGAAAATATCTGAGGCAACACTGGGGGGCATCCCAGGAAGAAGTATAAACAAAGATCCAAAGTATGAAATATTTATAGCCATTCTTTTCTGGAAAAATATTTTCAAGGTACTCAGGAGAATAACTGAAGATGTAGTTGTTCTAGGTCATAAATTACCTTAAATACCAGTGCTACATTTGGATCTTTTATTTTGCACACAAAAAGTAGCTTCAAACAAGAGCATAACAAAATCAGATTTTACATTAGGAAGAGATTGCTGCTTGCTGTATAAGGGATGGACTAAGATGAAGATGCTCTGATATAATTGGGACCAAGTAAGGAAGCTGAGTGCTATAGTCTAGGAAAGAAATTATGAGGACCAAAACTAAGGCAGTAAGTACAGAAAGGATGTGGCTATATTAGATATTTTTGTGGCAGAATTACTAAGCTTTATTAGAATAAGTGTCTTACCAGAGTATTATCCAACAGTTGGCTTGAAAATAAGAGACATTGTTCATTTTGGACATGTTCAAGATGCTGCAGAATGTCTAATTGGAAATATATAACTAGAAATAGGTTTCTGGAACTAATAGGGTGTAACAAGAACTACAGTTAGGAATTACCAATATCTAGAAGCCACTTGAAGCCATGAGAATGAAGGAGAATGTACAGAGCAGGAGGAGAAAGGTCAAGGACAAAATTCTGGGTAACCAAACTCCCTCAGTAAAAGTAGAAAAAATTAATAAGTTAAAAGAAGAGGTAATCAAAGCTAAGAGGAAAAGGAAAAATGGTATAATAGAAGCCCAGGAGATACGTTTTTCGAAGGAAATCATCATCACGAGTATCATGTCCTACTATATACAAAGCCTTAAAGTACCATGAGGAATGAGGAGAGAAGATTAAAATTGGCAATGTGAGATTTTTTTGCTTTTACAAAAGCTTCTTTTATGGCTATTGTGATTGAGACGGAAGCAGATTCTTGTAAATTGAGAAGTAATGGAATCTGAATGTAAACGAGTCTTTCAAGAATTTTGTTGAAGAGGATGGGAAGATAGCTGTGGCTTTAACAGGAAGATAGGTATTTTGTTTTTGTTTTTGTAAGACTGGGAGAGAGGTTGTTTTGTTTTGAATTTTGAAATCGGAGAGATGTGAACGTGTTTGAAGGTCAGTCGGAAAGAACCAGAGTAGGGAAAAGTTGCTGTTTTCATTATAGTAAGTTCATAGGAGAATGATAGGGATAGCTTTGAAGAAGAATGAAGACATTGAAAAATAGTGGAAAGAATGCAGTCAAGATGGTCTTTTGTTCCTATTTTAAGAAAACGTCCTATCTATGAAAAGTCAGGCTTTAAATATCTAAATCTTCGGTCGGGATCCGTTTCTTGTATTCCTTCAATTTCTGTTTATACGTGATTGTGAGTAACAATATTGTGTAAAGGGAAAGTTTGGATGATGCCAAATGGCTGTTCTATTGCACTTAAGCAGATTTTTCAGAACCAAAGTGGTTTGCACTTGCCAACTGTAGGTGGCACTATGCCCAAGGGAAACTGCAAATATATTTAAGCTATAAAATGTGTATAGAATTTTACTTTTCTGGAGTTTTATCTTGGTGGAAATAAATTTTTGGTTAAACCTTTAAACAAAAAAAGTAAAAAAAATTTTACTGAAGTTTTCTTGTAGTTTGGCAAAAATGTTAGAGTACATAAATATTTAAGAAGTTGAAGTTTTAAGTGTTATCAGTTTTCTTCAAAACCTCTGCCATCATCTCCACATGAGCTGGAAGATGTCTAATTTTTTTTCCTTAAAATAAGTTGAAGTTTTTAGTCATGAAGGATTACTAAACTTATCTTTATAATTTATCCTTCCACAGTTCATAAAAAATCTTCACTCAGTTGTATTAAGAATTTTTTTTTAAAAAAACTTATGCTGTCACATCAATGTGAATTAACATGGCAAATGAAAAGGTAAATCAAGGAGTTTGCCATCTAGTAGGAGAAATAAACAACTGGTATATAAAGTAAAAATAGGGACTTCCCTGGTGGCACAGTGGATAAGACTCTGCGCTCCCAATGCAGGGGGCCCGGGTTCGATCCCTGGTCAGGGAACTAGATCCCACATGCATGCCGCAACTAAGAGTTCACATGCCACAACTAAGGAGCCCACCTGCCACAACTAAGACCCAGTGCAACCAAATAAATAAATATGTCTGTGGATATATGTGTGTGTGTGTGTGTATAAAATTTTTTAAAAATTAAAATAAAATAAAAATAATGTGCCCTGAAAGAAGCAAAAATGAAATTTAAGGAGGTGAGGAAGGCAGAATTACCTGATCTCTTTGAAAGATGTGTATTGATGTATAGTAGGATCAAAAGGCATTTTGGATGGAGGGAACAACACGAATGAGGGTATTTAGGTGACCAGTAATTCAATGTGATTAAAGCTTTGCTTGGATAAATAGGAATACAGGGAAATAAATTTGGAAAGGTAAGTCAGGTTCAGATCATAAAGAGCCTCAATACCTAGAGACTTTTGGACTTAATTGTAATGGTATAGTCAGTGGGGAGCCAATGAAGATTTTTTGAACAGAGTGTGCTTCAGTGTAATTACTCTGCCAATATTGTGTAGATCAGTTGGAGAGATGGGGAACAGAGACCAGAGAAGGAAATGACCAACTGGGCTGTTGCAGTAGTACAAAAAAACTAAGTGATGGAAAGAAAGAAAAAGGTATAGTTGAAAGAAATCACAAGAGTGGAGTGAGCAGGTCTGCAAAAGATGAATATATGCTGGGTTTTTTTTTTTGTTTTTTTTGTTTTTAATAAATTTATTTATTTATTTATTTTTGGCTGTGTTGGGTCTTCGTTTCTGTGCGAGGGCTTTCTCCAGTTGCGGCGAGCGGGGACCACTCTTCATCGCGGTGCTCGAGCCTCTCACTGTCGCGGCCTCTCCCGTTGCGCAGCACAGGCTCCAGACGCGCAGGCTCAGTAGTTGTGGCTCACGGGCTTAGTTGCTGCGCAGCATGTGGGATCTTCCCAGACCAGGCGAACCCGTGTCCCCTGCATTGGCAGGCAGATTCTTAACCACTGCGCCACTGGAAGCCCTGTGCTGGGTTTTAATAACAAAGGGGTGTATAAGCTTTGGTGGCTCAGAGGATAGTGGCTGGATACTGGTCCAGGTTGACAGACCTGGAACGCAGATGGAGGACAGATGTCTGAGGAAAGATGAGTTTTGTAGTGTTTTGAGGTGCCAGAGGGCATCCATATGAAAATGTTTTTCAGAGGGTTGGTCCCTTGACACACTTCCCTTGGCTTCTGTGACACTCTTCTCTTGATCATCCCATCTCTGAACGTTCTTTACAGACACCTACTTTATCTGCCTACCTTCAATGTTATAATACTCTGAGTTACATCCTTAAGCCTCTTTTTACTTTACTCCAGGCTTTTCTAGCCGTATTCCAAAGCGTAGGCTTACTAAGCTAGGACCTCCCCCTCAGCTCTCATAGCAATAGGCTTGGAGCAGACCTCCCATTTACCCAGGTATGCCATACATTGATCATTTTCTACTTATTGTGGCATGTAAAAGGTTGGAAGGCAGCAATCTATACATCCTTCCTGGATGATCTTCTTGGAGTCTATGACTTCTAGTCTCATTTTTACAACTCAAGCATCCAAGCCCCAGGTGTGTTTATACAACTCTACTGAATACCTTAAACAGCACATAGGCATGTCAAATACAGCATGTCAAAACTGAATTTCCCCCTTTTAATTCCTACATTTAAATCTTTCCTCTTTAATTCTTGATAATGGCACTGTCACCACTTACCAACTTAGAGTCAACAAACTGAGTCGTTTAGAATATACTTCTCTTGACATATATACTCTTTCTACTTCTTAAATAATATCTGATCCCAAGCAGAGAGGGGATGTAGTTCTGTACTTAGACCTTTTCTCCCTATTTTTCCATTCCCTGTTGAACTGAGAAAATAGGTGCATTGGGCCACGTAGGAACACACAAATTTAAACTTTGTTCTTTCATTCATCTGTCCACTGACTGTTTTGTCTCACCCTCCTGTGCTCACTCCTATCCTTTAGTGTTCCTCCCTTCTTCAAGCCTCAACTTCAACTAGTGTGATTTAGCCAGAGAATCAAAGGAATTAATGGGTGATAGAAGCTTAAATGTAAGTTCCTATAACTCTAAGTGGCCAGCATTTTATGAGCCTGAGCCAGTTAACAAAAAGATAGCAATTCAAGTTTTCATTTTTCTCCTCTGTGCTTTTGCTACTAGTTAAGACCTATAGACAAGAGCTGGAGAGAACTAAAACAGAAATGACCTAATTAAATTTCATACACCAGGATGCTTTTGGTCACAAATGCAGAAAATTCAGCTCCAAACTGGCTTACACAACAAGGAATTTTGTTATCGTACATATTGTAGTCCAGAAGTAGGTCAGTCATTTAGACGTGTTTGACAAAGCCTCAAGCTCTATTTCTGAAATTATTTTCACCTGTAATAAATGAACTATTTGTATGAAAGCTTTACAGTCAACAGGATTGTGTGGTTTGTTCTCTTCACCTCAGAGTCAAACAACATTTTGCATTTCTTGCTCCTATCCCCCACTGGGTAGTTTAGGTGTTTGGTATCTTCCTTCTTCAGTTCTTTGTGTTTTCTTTGTTCTCAATTTGGCTACCAGGAAGCATCTTTCCCTGGAAGCCCTACAGTGGCTTAGGCCTCCTCTTTTCTAAATGATTCACTGGTGTGGGGGTAGGATTACCATAATTAGCTTGGCCAATGAAGACCCATCTCTGGAGCTGAGGTCAGTTTACAAGCTGAAAGACTGCTATACCATCGGGAAAGCTAAAATAGGTCTTCGTAGGTGAGCCACAATGTCAGCTATACTTTATGCTGACAAAAAAAAAAGAAGAAAAAGAAAAGAAATAAAGGAGGTAAAATTTCAAGTGAAAATGTTTATTTTACAGTATTACAGTTCTCCAGCTAAGAATACTCCAAAATTAAGCGTACAAAAACTAGTTATTTTATTTTCATAGTTTCTGACCTAGTGGGGGAGGAAATGTCAAATTCTGGAGAATCAAGATGAAATAACTTGGCTATACTATTCTAAAAATGTGTGCATCCAGATGATCCTGAACAACGCTTGAATGGCCTAACTGTGATGCATCAGTCCGGTGATAATGACACAGTGGTGTTAGAATCAGAATGTCAAGTTCCAGTGCAGAAGGTAAGAGTAAAGTTATTTTTTCTCACAATATTGAAGGGATTTAAAATTGAATATAGAAGTGGCACAGCGGTATTTTAAGCCCTAATTTGAATGAATTTTGGATCTCTAAGCCTAATTTTTGCCTACTTATTAAAAAAAAAAAAGTTAAACTGTGAGCAACACTCTTCCCCACCCTCTACCTTCAGTCCCCATATTTGTGTTTAATTGTAAGTTCTATAATGCCGGTATTTGCCAGCTATCCTGATTTTAAAACATGTTATAAAACTATCTTTTAGAATCTGTTGTAGGTGATTTCCTCATGGAGTCTTTGGTGCACTTAATCTTAAACCACACATTGATCAGTCTTTCAACAAGTATTCTAGATGTTTTGGATACATTAGATACACCAGGTACTATTCTAGACATTTGAATCTAGTAACTGTCAGAAATGGACTATGAATGAGATATTCACATATCCCCTCTTTTTTCTCTCCCTCCCTTCCTTCCATTCTTTCCTTTCTTTTTTCCTTGTAAGTACTTCAGAGGACAAATCTTACTGCTTGGGCACACTTAGGAATATCTGACATTTCACCATGAGGAGCATATTGCTTTGGCCCTTGTTTTTTCTCATTCTTAGCATCTTTGACTTTCTTACATACTGCTCTGCTAATAATTATTATCATCAAAGATTACCTATGTTTAATATGGGTGTTTTGTTATTGATAAGAACCATTTAAAAAGTACCTTTCCTGGGAATTCCCTGCCGGTCCAGTGGTTAGGACTCCTTGCTTTCATTGCCAAGGGCGCGGGTTCAATCCCCGGTCGGGGAACTAAGCTCCTGCAAGCAGTGTGGCCAAGGGGGAAAATTTAAAAAAAATAAAATTTTTTTAAAAAAGTGCCTCTCCTGATATCCAGCATAAATTTTTTATTGTTACTGTTTTTTGTTTAAACAATGGAAGTGTCATCTATCCCCTTTAGGATGCAAAGAATAATGCAGCAGAGTTTCTCAAATTAAATATTTGGTTTACTGTGTGCTAAAATCTTTGTTTCTAATTTAACAAAACTGTAATTTTGACTGACCCAAAATAAAGTTTGAAAACAGTAAGAAAATTTTCAAAAAGGCAAAGAGATTACAGCAAAAATAAGCAGCAAAACATCAAGTATATGTCATACCATTGAAGTTTGTGCTAAAGGTAAAAGTGACATAAGTCTACTCTCTGTTGATTTCTAATGTCTAGCATATAGTAGGAACTAAAATGTTGAAAGCTTGAGGAGGAATGGGATTGGGTGGCTTGTTCTCTTCACAACAGTTTCCATTCTTTTTTTTTTTCTTGATTTTAAACTGTTTCCATCCTTGACATTATTTCCTACCGTTGCTCACTCACTATCAGCAGTGTTACCACTTACTGGAAAAAAAAAAAAAAAGGCTACAGAATTTTGGTGCTAGAACAGATCTTTGAGAATTAGTCTTTATGAATAAACTGTGGCCCAGACAGTTCAAGCATCTTACCCAAAGAAGAGCTGATACTAAAATAAAACATTTCAACAAGCTCCCAACCTCTTTTGTTTTACTCAGAGCTCTAGCTTTGCTGTTCGTCTCTTACTTACCTCTGCCTCAAGAAAAGGTACCCCTTCTTGCCAAGACTTCTCTATCTCTGTTTTTCATTTTCTTTCATTTAACAGATTTTTGTGGAGCTCTCCTGCCATCTCTATAGTCTCTATTATTCCTTTTGTCTTATTTCTCCACTACCTGTTTACATTTTAAACCAGGCTTTCTCAACTATAGCACTATAGACATTTTAGGCTGGATAAGTTTTTGTTGGGAGTAGGCCTGTACATTGTAGGATGCTTAACAGGAACACTAACCTCTACCCACTAGATGCTAGCAACACCCTTTCCCCTACCACTACGTGACAACCAAAAACTTTGCTGACACTGCCATAGGTCTTCCCTGGGCAAAGGAGAATCACCCCAGTTGTGAAGCAGTGCCGTAATTTTACCTAGAATCCAGCTGTTCCCCTATTCCTGTAATTTGCCCTATCAGAGGAACCAATGATGTCTAAAATTGCTGCATCCCTCCCAAAGTCTTGATAGGGTAAGGAGTCCAGGGTCTTCTACTACTTCTCTCTCTGGTTGAACATCCACTGTGGTGATTTCAGTTATAGTTTCTCTGCAGATGACTCAAATATATAGTTCTAGACCTGACATCCTGTGAGTTTTAATCATTTTTGATTTCTCAGTCCCCTACAGCCAAGGAATTGCTAAATTCTTTGGGTTTTACTTTCAAGATGTTTCCTTTTCCACTTCCGCCTCAGAGACCAGACCTCATTGCTTTCAGTCTGAGCTCTTTGTAATATTTATAACTGGTCAGACTAACTTGAAACCTTCCTTGTTCTAATCCATTCTGCTTTTAACATTCTTACACTGTTCCTCTTGATGTATTACTCTGATCATATTACTAATATGTATGAAACCTTCAGTAGTTTCTAACTTTGACTCCAGAATGAAGATTAAACACCTTTACATTATGACTCCAATCTAGCCTTTCAGTCTTAACTATATGCCTTGTAATTCACTGAAATTGAACTCTTCATTTCTCCCCAGATATATCTAGTAATATCTTTAATTATTATGTTCTTTCTTCAGTGAGGAATGCTTTCCATCCTCATCTCTGCCTGTCAAAAGTCTTCTTATTCTCCTCTGTGATGTCTGAAAAACTGTACTGTACTCCAAACCCAATTATGAACTTTCTTGTTTTAGGTTCTGCCAAAATTTTATTGCAATTAGATAGACATTTCCGTGATCAAGCCAGAGACCAGGGTTTCATCCTCCCTTTACTTCCTATTAAGTATACTACCAGGTATTACCTGTTCTGTTTCAAATCTCTATCTGAAGGCAAGATTCTTTAACTAACTCAGTAGAAAAATGAAGTCTGGAACTAGTATTTGGCCCATTCCACGGGTAAGAACGAAAACAGGTTTTATTGGCAACATACAGGAAAGACTTCATAAACACAACTGGGTGACCAATGGTGAAGGTCTTGTGTGTACAGTAGGGGTGAGATTACTTCAGGATGGAAATTAGAAAGGCTTATGGAAAAGTCTTGTCATAAATTTTCTTTTGCTTTACCTGGGACCCTGGACAAATTTCTCCCTAATATTTCATGGAAATAATATGAAAAGAGGAATCAAGCATAATTATTAAGGAGACAATTATCAAAAAAAATTTAAACAGAGGATGTTCAGGTATTGCATTGTCATCTTTCCTTACCCCACATAAGTAGGCTAACTCTTTTTTTAAAATTGAGGTATAACTGATATATAATATTATTAGTTTCAGGTATACAACTTAATATATTGAGAAATGATCACCACAGGAAGTCTATCCTATCCATCTCCCAACATAGTTAAAAATTTTTTTCTTGTGATGAGAACTTTTAAGATCTACTCTAAGCACATTTCAAATGTACAATGGAGTATTATTGACTATAGTCACCATGCTGTACATTGCATCCCCAGGACTTACTTGTTTTACAGCTAGAAGGTTGTACCTTTTGACCTTCTTCACTCATTACGCCCACTCCCCACGCCCCCTCCTCTGGCAGCCACCACTTTGTTCTCTGTATCTATAAATTTGGGGTTTTTTGGGGGGAGTGGTGTTTCTTGGGGTTTTTTTAGATTCCACATATAAGTGACATCATATGGTATTTGTCTTTCTCTGTCTACTTATTTCACTTAGCATAATAAATGCCCTCAAGTTCCATCCACGATTTCCTTGGTTTTTTGTGGCTGAATAATATTCCATCATGTATATATGCCACATTTTCTTTTTCTGTTTATCCATTGATGGACACGTGGTGTTACTTCCAAATCTTGGCTATTACGAATAATGCTGCAGTAAACGTGGGAGTGCAGATATTCTTCAAGATCCTGATTTCATTTCCTTTGGCTATATACTCAGAAGTAGGATTGCTGCATAATATGGTAGTTCTACTTTTTTTTTTTTTTCCGGGTATCTCTATGCTGTTTTCCATAATGGCCATACCAATGTAAATCCCCACCAGCACTGTACAAGGATTTCGTTTTCTCCATGTCCTCGCCAGCAGTTGATAATTGCCATTCTTATAGGTGTGAGGGTGATATCTCATTGTGGTTTTGATTTGCACTTCCCTTATGATTAATATTCCCTTATGATTAGTGATGTTGAGTACCTTTTCATGGACCTGTTGCCCATCTGTTTGTTCTCTTTGGAAAAATGCCTATTCAGGTCCTCTGCCCATTTTTTTCAGCTTGTTTGTTTTCCTGCTGTTGAGTTTTCTAAGTTCTTTATATATACCTCTTATCAGACATATGATTTTCAAATATTTCCTGCCATTCAGGAGGTTGCCTTTTCATTTTGTTGTTGGTTGCCTTTGCTAAGCAGAAGTTTTTTTAGTTTGATGTAGTTCCACTTGTTCATTTTTGCTTTTGTTGCCTTTGCTTTTGGTGTCAGATCCAAAAAATTGTCACCAAGATGGATGTCAAGGAGCTTACTACCTATGTTTTCTTCTAGGAGTTATAATTATGGTTTCAGGTCTTATATTCAAGTCTTTAACCCGTTTTGAGTTGATTTTTACATATGGTATGAGATAGTAGTCTAGTTTAATTCTTTTGCATGTGGCTGGTCAGTTTTCCCAATACCATTTGTTAAAGACACTGTCCATTACCCATTTTACATCCTTCACTCCTTTTTGTTTGTTTGTTTTTGTAGGTCATTTTCCTTTATTTTAAATGTAACAGAAAGTTAAATTTTCCAATGAAATAATAATGAGGCTACTGGCTCTCTCCCACAAGACTCTGAGGCCAAGCCAAATTATATGAAGGCTAGCCTATCCACACTATTTTCCTTCACTGCTCTTTTAATTTCCTCTTTCCCCATCTTCTTCTGCAGCAGCACAGGGACTACTCACCAGAACACATGCCCAAGTATGAAATGAGTCCTTCACTCCTTTATTGTAAATTAATTGACCATAAGTGCATTTGTTTATTTCTGGGCTCTCTATTCTCTTCCACTGTGCTATGTGTCTGTATTTATGCCAGTACCATACTGTTTTGATTACTGTAAGTTTGTAATATAGCTTGAAATCAGAGAGCATGATACCTCCAGCTTTGTTGTTCTTTCTCGGAATTGCTTTGACTAGTTGGGGTCTTTTGTGGTTCCATACATATTCTAGGATTGTTTGTTCTATTTCTGTGAAAAATGTCATTAGAATTCTGATAGGGATTGCATTGAATCTGTAGATTGCTTTGGGTAATATGGATGTTTTAACAATAGTAATTCTTTCAGTCCATGAACATGGAATATCTTTTCATTTCTCTGTATCTTCTTCCATTTCTTTCATCACTGTTATAGTTTTCAGTGTACAGGTCTTTCACCTTGGTTAAGTTTATTCCTAGGTATTTTATTTTTTTTGATGCAATTGTAAATGTGATTTTTTTTCTTAATTTGTCTTTCTGATAGTTTGTTAGTGTATAGAAACACAGTGGATTTTTGTATATTGATTTTGTATCCTGCAACTTTACTGTATTTATATATTCTAATGTTTTTGGTGGAGTCTTTAGGGTTTTCTATATATAATATCATGTCATCTGCAAATAGTGACAGTTTTACTTCTTTCTGATTTGAGTGCTTTTATTTCTTTATCTTGCCTGATTGCCCTGGCTGGGACTTCCAGTACTATGTTGACTAGAAATGGTGAGAGTGAGCATCCTTGTCTTATTCCTGACCTCAGAGGAAGAGCTTTCAGCCTTTCATCATTGAGTATGATATGAGGTGTGGGCTTGTCATATATAGCCTTTATATGCTAGGATATAGTCCCTCTATACCTACTTTGCTGAGAGTTTTTATCATAAATGGCTGTTGAATTCTGTCAAATACTTTCTCTGCGTCTATTAAAATCATATTTTTATCCTTCATTTTGTTAATGTGGTATATCATGTTGTTTGACTTGCAGGTGTTAAACTATCCTTGCATCCCTGGAATAAATCCTACTTGATCATAGTGTATCATCCTTTTACTGTATTGTTGAATTTGGTTTGCTAATATGTTGTTGGGGATTCTTGCACCTGTGTTCATCAAGGATATTAGTGTGTAATTTTCTTTTCTTGTGATGTCCTTATCTCATTTTGGTATCAGGGTAATGCTGGCCTAGTTAAATAAGTTTGGAAATGTTCCCTCCTCTTCTATTTTTTGGAAGAGTTTGAGAAGGATTGGTATTAATTCTTCTTTAAATGTTTGGTAGAATTTACCAGTGAAGCCATCTGGTCCTGGACTTTTTGGAAATTTTTTGATTACTGATTCAGTCTCCTTACTAGTAATTGATTTGTCCACACTTTCAGTTTCTCCATGACTCACTTTCGGTAAGTTGTATGTTGCTAGTAATTTATCAGTTTCTTCTAGGTTGTCCAGTTTGTTGCCATATAATTGTTCATAGTAGTCTCTTACAATCCTTTATATTTCTGTGGTATCAGTTTTAATATCTCCTCTTTCATTTCTTTTTTTTTTGCTTTTTTTCTTAGATTGATTGATTGATTTTGGCTGAGTTGGTTCTTCATTGCACGCAGGCTTTCTCTAGTTGCGGTGAGTGGGGGCTACTCTTCGTTGCGGTGCGCGGACTTCTTATTGTGGTGGCTTCTCTTGTTGCGGAGCATGGGCTGTAGGCACACAGGCTTCAGTAGTTGTGGCACGCAGCCTCAGTAGTTGCGGCTTGTGGGCTCTAGAGCACAGGCTCAGTAGTTGTGGTGCACGGGCTTAGTTGTTCCATGGCATGTGGGATCTTCCCGGACCAGGGCTCGAACCCGTGTCCCCTGCATTGGCAGGCGGATTCTTAACCACTGCGCCACCAGGGAAGTCCCTTCTCTTTCATTTCTGATATTATTGATTTGAGTCCTCTTTTTTTTTTCTTGGTGAGTCTAGCTGAAGGTTTATCTGTTTTGCTTATCTTTTCAGAACACCAGTTCTTATTTTCATTGATCTTTTCTGTGGTCTTTTTATAGTCTCTATTTCATTTATTTCTACTCTGATCTTTATTGTTTCCTTCCTTCTTCTAATTCTGGGCTTCATTTGTTCTTATTCTAGTTCCTTGAGGTGTAAATTAGGTTTACGTGAGATGGTTCTTGTTTTTTGATATAGGCATTTATCACTGTGAACTTCCCTCTTAGGACTGCTTTTGCTGTATCCCACACCTTTTGGTATGTTGTATTTCCATTTTCATTTGTCTCAAGGTATTTTTTTTTAACTTCTTTTGATTTCTTCTTTGACGCATTGGTTGTTCCAGTAGCATGTTGTTTAATCTCCATATTTATGAACTTAACCAGTTTTCTTCTTGTAATTGATTTCTAGTTTCATATCATTGTGGTCAAGAAAGACACTTGATATGATTTCAGTCTTCTTAAATTTATAAGACTTGTTTTGTGGTATAACATTAACTATCCTGGAGAATATGACAGCTATTAGAAGGGCCATCTAGACATGTAATATCCAGTGTCCAGTATGGTAGCCACTAGCCACATATAGTTATTGAGCCCTTGAAATGTCTAGTGCAACTGAGAAACTCAGTTTTAGAACTTACAGTTAACTTAAATTTAAAAACTTATACTCAGTTCAGTTATTGGAGAACATAAGGATGTTTGGAACAGTTTGATTATGCACATCTACTTTTTCAACTGTAAATTTTATGAAGTCTAATTACAGATCAATGATTTCTAATCAAAGTTAAGCATTTGAATTGAGATGTGCTATAAATGTAAAACACCAATTTAGAAGACATTACAAAAATATAGGGAATTCCCTGGTGGTCCAGTGGTTAGGACTCCACGCTTTCACTGCCGAGGGCCTGGGTTCAATCCCTGGGCGGGGAACTAAGATCCCACAAGCCGCACAGCACGGCCATAAGTAAGTAAGTAAATAAATAAATAAATAAAATTATCTTCAATCTTTTATATTGACTGCATGTTGAAATAATAATGCTTTGGGTATATTTGGTGAAATAAAATATATTATTAAAAGTTTTAGTTTAAAAAAAATTGTGGTACTGGAAGATTTTAAACTATATATACTTCTATTGGGCAGCACTGATCTAGACCTTGGCATATCACAGTTAAGAACAGTGATCACAATCAGTTAATTTTTTTCTTCATACCGAGGAAAGGAAAACATAGCTATGTCAGAGGGTTCTCAACAAATACTGTGCTGTTCTTCTGGCATCGTCTTACTTTCCCTCTGATTAATCACTTGTATATTTGCTTTATTTTTCTCATAAGATCATAAATGTCTTTTTTTTTTTTAATTTTGTAACTTAATTTTTTTTATTGAGGTGTAGTTGATTTACAATGTTAATTACTCCGCACAGCAAAGTGATTCGGTTATACATATATATATATATATATATACATTTTTTAAATTCTTTTCCATTATGGTTTATCATAGGATATTGAATATAGTTCTCTGTGCTATACAGTAGGACCTTGTTGTTCATAAATATCTTGATTACAGTGACCAGGGGATTTTTATATTCTTAACAGATTGTCATACCCTTAACATATATGTTTCATATTAAATTGAAATAATTGTCAAGCATGCTATTTTAATTTGGTCTTAGATGAATAGTTGAATTTAGTTAATCTGTTATCCTATTTTTTCTACTTTAGTAACCTTTAACTTAAGTTTAGTAAAGTTACCTGAAGCCTTCAGAATCTTTATTTATGATCTATTACTATATCAAAAAATATTGCTTTTCTTCCAAAATTTAGTTGACATCTGTAGACATATACTGAATCAAATATTTGTTTTAGGATATAAAGATCAAGAATGCAGATTCTTGGAAAAGTTTAGGCAAACCAGTCAAAACATCAGGGGTAGTGAAATCATCAGATGAGCTCTTCAACCAATTTAGAAAAGCAGCGATAGAAAAGGAAGTGAGAGCTCGAACACAGGAACTAATACAGAAACATCTGGAACAGAATACAAAGGAACCAAAAGTATTTCAAGAAAATCAAAGGTCTGTAATTTACTGGATTAATGGAGGCTTTGAGAGATATAGACATGTATTTAAAATAAATTTCTTTTTTGTAAGTGGCTATAATTCAACTATTTAGTAGACCACAAAGCAAATTATATTTAGAAAAAGTAAATTTTTATTGATTTTTAAAAAATTGGTAAGTAGTAATATCTGTTTTGAAGGGGATACAAATAATCAAGTGATTGAAGAAGCTATTAAAGATACCAATATTGCTAAATTATAAAGACATCACTATTTTCCAGAAATGTCTTAATATTTCCATTCTATGTGTAAGAAGATGATGGTAAACCTTGGTCATAGTTTTCTAAAACCTTCTCTTCATTAACATAGATTGCCCAATATAAAATTTGACATCAAAAATACTAAAAATGTCATAACATACAAAAAAGGGTTATCTAGAATATTGCTTTATATTTATCATTTAACAACGTATCTTCATAATAAAAACTTTTAAGGAGCTTGAAACCTACTTTGAACTTTATTGTTTCTTTAAGGGACCATGGCTTCACTCTAGAATCTTTTCCAAATAAAATGCAAAACAAGTGTCTTGGAGAAGAGCAGAAAGAACATCAGCAGTCACTGGAAGCTCAAGATGGAGGCAAACTCTGGCTTCTCAAAGACCGTAATTTAGCAAGGGCGAAAGAGCAAGAGCGGAGGAGAAGAGAAGCAGTAAGTGAATTTTAGTTTACTAAATCTAACGAACAAAGGAAAGATTTAACAGAGCAGTGTCTTTACATGTTCAAAGATGTATTCTGGGTGGTTCTTCAGTGACAGTTACCTCTTTGGTGAGGATCAGGTTCTAAAATCAGAGAGTAAAATTAAAATTTCATAGTCAAAAGACACAAGCATAGTGTAATAATAGAGTATCAATCCTGGAGGCTACCAGACTTTGAGTTCAAATCCTGGTTCTTCCATTAACTAGATGTTGGAGCCTGGGCTATTTATTTAACCTCCCTGTGCCTCAATTTCCTTATCTGTAAAGTATGGATAATAAAGGTAAAAGGTGAAATGAATTTACATGTATTAAGCACATCTGAAAATGCCTGGCGCATAGGTAAAATCACTTACTGTTATTACTCTTGAAAAATCCATAAACTGCCTATGAATTGTGGCTAAAAGATATGCCATCTGTCCCTAGTCAGTGTTTATTTAGTTCAACACTAGATGAAGAAGTTATATGTCAATTATATCTTAACAAAACTGGAAACAAACAAACAAAAAAAAAGAGTTGTGTTTAAGGAGTCCTTAATATTTAAAAACTGATGTTTTAAAAAGTAGAATTAATTCCTTTTTTATTGAGGTGGATTATTCTTTTATCTGTGGATTATTTAGAAGTGTGTTATTTAGTTTCCAAATATTTGGAAATTTTCTGGCTAGTGAAAATAATAGAAAATTAGTGATTTCTAATTGAACTCCATTGTGGTCAGAGAACATACAATGTCTTGAATTCTTTTGAATTCACTAAGACTTGTTTTATGGCCCAGATTATGATCTACCTTGGTAAATATTCTGTGTGCACTTGAGAAGAATGTGTATTCTGCTGCTGCTGGGTAGAGTATTTATTAAACAGGGCAAGTTGGTTGGTAATGTTTTTCAAGTCTACTAAATTCTTGCTGATTTTCTGCCTGTTTGCACTATCAAATATTGAGAAGGGCATTGGCATCTACGATGGTATAATTATAGGTTTGTCTTTTTACCCTTGTAATTCTATCAATTTTATTTCATGTTATTTTGAAGCTGTTATTAGGTGCATAGACGTTTAGAATTGTTACATCATCATGATTAATTGACCCCCTTTTCATTACAAAATGATCTTTTTTACTCCTGGTAATATTATTTCCTGTGAAATATAACCACTTCACCTTTTTTATGACTAGTGTTGTCATGGCACAAAAATTTTTTCCATCCTTTTACTTTTAACTTATCTGTGCTTTATATTTAAATTGATTTTCTTGCAGGCAATATATAGTGTAGTCTTGACGTAAAAAAAAAAATCCAATCTCTGTCTTTTATAGGAGTGTTTAACCAATTACATTCAATATGATTATTGATATGGTTACGTTTGAGTCCATCATCTTGCTATTTTTTGATGTGTGTCCTCTGTTCTTGTTATTTTTTTTCCCTGCATTCTTTTAGATTAATCATATTTTTTATGATTCCATTTTATTTCCTTTATTGGCTTATTATCAGTAACTCTTTGTTTTGTTACTTTAGTGGTTGCTTTAGCGTTTACAGTATATACTTTAGCTTGTCACAGTCTTCTCTTAAGTTATATCACACCACTTCACATTTAGTATAATAGCCTTGCAATAGTGTACTTCCATTTCCCCCCTCCTAGCCATTAGGCCATTGTTTAAGCAGTCAAATTGTCTCTAAAAGTTTTAAATGACATTAAAAAAAAAACCCGTGTATTTACCTACGTAGTTACCATTTCTAGTGCTCTTTATTGATTTGTCTAGATCCAGATTTCCAAATGGTATAATTTTCCTTTTCCCTAAAAGGACTTCCTTCTAACGTTTCTTGTGGTGTGGGTCAGCTGGTGATGAAATCTTTCAGCTGTTGTGTATATGAAAATGTCTTTATTTGGCCTTTGTTTTTCATTAATAGACTTTATTTTTAAAGTGTTTTAGATTCACAGCAAAATTGAACGTATAAAGAGTTCCCACATATTCTCCCCTTTCCCCCACCAATACACAACCTCCCCCACCATTAACATCCCGCATAGTGCAGTACATGTGTTACACAATCTGTGAACCAACATTGCCACACCATTATCAATCTTATTTTATCAAGGAAAGTCCATAGTTTACATCAGGGTTCACTCTTTGTGTTGTGCTTCTTATGGGTTTTGACAAATGTATAATGACATACACCAACCATTATGGTACCATCAGAATACTCTCCCTTTCCTGAAAGTCCGCTGTGCTCCTCCTGTTCACCCCTCCCTCCTGAACCCCTGCCAACCGCTGATCTTTTTACTACCATAGTTTAGCCGTTTCCAGAATGTTGTATAGTTGGAATCATACAGTATATATACCTTTTTCAGATTGGCTTCTTTCACTTAGTTATATACATTTAAGTTTCCTCTATGTCTTTGTAGGTTGCTAGCTCATATCTTTTTAGTGCTGAGTAATATCCCATTGTATAAATGTACCACAGTTTATCCATTGACAGACATCTTGGTTGCTTCCAAGTTAATCACTGGGTTTTCATTAATTGTTTTCTTCATGTTTCTTGTGCTTTGTTGAACTTATTGGAGCGATGTGTTTATAGTTTTGATCAAGCTTGGAAAAATTTTGGGCATTATTTCTTCATATTTTTTCTGTTTCCTCCTTTTCTCCTTTTAGTGACTCCAATTACTTTTGTATTAGGCCACTTGAAGTTGTCCCATCTCAGACATTATAGTTGTCATATCTAGAAGTTGATTTGGGTCTTTTTAATGTTTTTAGTATCTCTATTAAACTTTTGAACAAATGGAATACAGTTATCATAACTGTTTAATGGGTTCTCTGCTAATT
Source organism: Eubalaena glacialis (assembly GCF_028564815.1). Classification (NCBI taxonomy): domain Eukaryota; kingdom Metazoa; phylum Chordata; class Mammalia; order Artiodactyla; family Balaenidae; genus Eubalaena; species Eubalaena glacialis. The sequence continues at coordinate 113,999,659 of NC_083718.1, read as the reverse complement.
CTGACATTTATGTCACTTCCAGGTTGGTTTCGATTGATTGATTGATCTCCTTTACAGATGGTGTTTTTCTGCTTCTTTGCTTACCTGGTAACCATTGATGCCAGATGTAAATTTTACCTTATTGGGTGCTGGATATTTTTGTAATCCTGGAAAACTCATGTGAATTGATAGGACATATGGAAACATTAGTTCCAGAAGAAAAAATCCACTGGCTTTGGCTGTGGTATTGATTATGATACAAGTAAATTTCCTAGGAAATAATATATAAAAGTTTTGTCAGCCTCTTATCTATAGTATGAAGGCAGAAACAGATTGCATTTAGCAGTATTGTAACATATGGTGGAGTTTACTTTAGAGCAATATGGTCTTATAGAACTTTCTACAATTATAGGAATGTGCTTTATACAATCAAATATAATAGCTGCTAGTCACATATGGCATTGAGCACTTGAAATGTGGCTAATGCAACTAAGGAACTAAATTTTTCATTTTATTTAATTTTAATTAATTTAAACAGCAAATTTTTTATATTGTTTTATTTTTTTGTTTGTTTTTTAGGAGTTCTTTATTAAAGTTTAATTAGTACTTTAATAGAAGTATTTCTCTAGTGACCTAGGAATTTTTCCTTTTGGTACTCACAAGGGCCTGACTTCAGTCACCCACAAGTGATATCTCAGGAACCTACCTGCCACCTAACAACCCAACTAGGTAACCTGATATAATTTCTAAACCCCAAGCATTTTTCTGGAACCCACTGAAATGTGACTAAAAATGCCACCTCTAGCAGCTTGACAATTGAAAACCTGACTTTGGAGCTACCTACTATCATTCTTGACAACCCAAACTTATGCTGCTGCTACTTGACAGATGCGTATTGTAAACAGCTGCAAAAACTTGACATCTAGCATAAGGTCCCTACCAGAGCTTATGCCAGTTCCTTTGACCCAGTTTTTTATCTTAAATTTGAATGGCTGAAGTGTATATTAGGACCACTGAAAAAAGGAATATCCAGGTTATGGTGTCAGCTGCAGAGAGCCTTAGTATTTAAATCGTGGTATCTAAGGTTAATTGGTATAGGCAATAACCAGTTCGATATCAATAAGTATTCCACTAGTTCAGATTTAGTCAAGATGGAAGAGAATCTGCAACACAATCATACTTTTATTTATTCATTTTTTTAAAGTTAGTTTCTTTTTAAAATTAATTCATTTATGCATTTTTGGCTGTGCTGGGTCTTCGTTGCGGCACATGGGCTCTTTGTTGTGGCATGCGGGCTCAGTAGTTGCAGCTTGCAGTCTTAGTTGCAGTATGTGGGATCTTAGTTCCCCGACCAGGGATGGAACCCGGGCCCCCTGCATTGGGAGCATAGAGTCTTAACCACTGACCACCAGGGAGCTCCCAAAGTACTTTTACTTTTTATTTTAAAAAAATTTTTTTATTGGAGTATAATTGCTTTACAGTGTTGTTAGTTTCTGCTGTACAGTGATGTGAATCAGCTATATGTATACCTATATCCCCTCCTTCTTAGACCTCCCTCCCATCCCACCCCCCCATCCCACCCATCTAGGAAGTCACAGAGCACCGAGCTGAGCTTCCTGTGCTTTATAGCATGTTCCCACTAGCTATCTATTTTACACATGGTAGTGTATATATGTCAATCCTAATCTCCCAGTTAGTCCCCGCCTCCCCCCCTCCACCCACCCCCCCGCACCACGTCCACAAATCCAGTCTCTGTGTCTGCGTCTCTATTCCTGTCCTCAAATAGGTTCATCTGTACCATTTTTCTAGATTCCACATATATGCATTAATATACAATATTTGTTTTTCTCTTTCTGGCTTACTTCACTCTGTATGACAGTCTGTAGGTCCGTCCACATCTCTACAAATGATCCAATTTCATTCCTTTTTACGGCTGAGCAATATTCCATTGTATATATGTACCACATCTTCTTTATCCATTAATCTGTTGTTGGACATTTAGGTTGCTTCCATGTCCTGGCTATTGTAAATAGTGCTGCAATGAACATTGGGGTACATGTGTCAAAACCTTTTGAATTATGGTTTTCTCAGGGTATATGCCTAGTAGTGGATTGATGCGTCATATGGTAGTTCTATTTTTGGTTTTTTAAGGAACCTCCATACTGTTCTCCACAATGACTGTATCAATTTACTTTCCCACCAACAGTGCAAGAGGGTTCCCTTTTCTCCACACCCTCTCTGGCATTTACCGTTTGTAGATCTTTTGATGATGGCCATTCTGACTGGTGTGAGGTGATACCTCATTGTAGTTTTGATTTGTATTTCTCTAATAATTAGTGACATTGAGCATCCTTTCATGTGCCCCTTGGCCATCTGTATGTCCTCCTTGGAGAGTTATCTATTTAGGTCTTCCGCCCATTTTTTGATTGGGTTGTTTGTTTTTTTGATATTGAGCTCCATGAGCTGTTTCTGTATTTTGGAGATTAATCCTTTGTCAGTTGTTTCATTTGCAAATATTTTCTCCCATTCTGAGTGTTGTCTTTTCATCTTGTTTATGGTTTCCTTTGCTGTGCAAAAGCTTTTAAGTTTAATTAGGTCCCATTTGTTTATTTTTGTTTTTTTATTTTCATTACTCTAGGAGGTTGGTCAAAAAAGATCTTGCTGTGGTTTATGTCAAAGAGTGTTCTTCCTGTGTTTTCCTCTAAGAGTTTTATAGTGTCCGGTCTTACATTTAGGTGTTTAATCCATTTTGAGTTTATTTTTGTGTATGGTGTTAGGGAGTGTTCTAATTTCATTCTTTTACATGTAGCTGTCCAGTTTTCCCAGCACCACTTATTGAAGAGGCTGTCTTTTCTCCGTTGTATGTTCTTGCCTGCTTTGTCATAAATTCGGTGACCATATGTACATGGGTTTATCTCTGCTTTCTATCCTGTACCATTGATCTATATTTCTGTTTTTGTGCCAGTACCATATTATCTTGATTACTGTAGCTTTGTAGTACAGTCTGATCCTCCAAACTCCTGAGGGTCCCTCCAGGCATGGGAACCCCTCCCCTCTCTCAGCCACCCCTCAGGAGTGCCGGTCCCATTCAGCCTCCACTCCTCCCCACTCGCTCCCCCCCACGTCCTACCCGGTCACTCAGGGGTTCCTCCCATCCCCTTGGGTGTCAAGGTCCCCCACTAGTGTCTGGTGGGTGCCCTAGTTGTGGGGAGACATGAACTCCACGTCCTCCTACTCTGCCATCTTGACTCCAAATTTCCCAAAGTACTTTTAAACAAAACAAGTTTCATTACATATTTTTGGAATTTTGCAGTATGTCTGGATACTTCTAGGAGTATCAGTGATATTTAAACTAGGACAGTGTATCCAACTCTCATTGGAGGGTTAAAATAGAACTTTTAAGGAACTATTTGGGCTAGATATTTGGTATCCTAAGAGCTGGCATTAGGAAAATAGCCTGGGCTAAGATCTAAGAATTTACCCTATTGTCTCTAAGGCATATTTAAAGAAATTTTCATAGTTTTTAAGAGTCACACATAGCTTCTTAATATCCTTTTGGTAGCTAAGTCATAATTCCAAGTCTTCTTCCACATAGCCAGAGAACACTGATTCCCATCCAGAAAGTCAACCAACTGGTTTGCAAACTGGTGCTTTTACCTACTACTCTGGGCTGCTACTCTTCACTGATTTAGAAAAACGAAACAAAACAAAACATTTTTTGAACTTTCCTAGTTGGTGTCATTTCAGATGTGGCAAATACTATCTAACTTGTATCACAAGGACTTTTAGAGAAGGCTTCAGAGTATAGTAAGAAACTTTTGTTTCTTTTGTCTTAATTAGCTTTTCCTATACTTTAGCTTATTTTATTTAGCTTTTTAGCATTTAATAAACAACATTGTACTGAGTGTTATACATGCAATCTGGTTGCTCTTCATAAATATCTGTATATAAAATAAACTTGGTTAGATCATTTGCCTTAGGTTACACAGTAATTGGCAAAATCATGGAAAACCCTTGGCTTTAAACATAGTATAGTTCTCTCACATAGGTAAGATACTAGTTCATTCAGAAAATAATTTTATGTGTCTAGCACTGTGTTGGCTGGAGAGATACATGAAACCATGTAATCTCAGTTCATGTTTATATTAACACTGAGAACTTTCTTACTTGGAGAGATAGGTTAAACTTGTTATTTGTGTTCTTGTAAGTTTTAAACTTATTTTTCTTTATTACGTGAACAGTATTTTAACAAAAATCAGATAGTATTTGAACAGATATTAAAAGTTATGTACAAACTCATTATGTTAAATAAATTGCATTCATTTTGTATGTTCCAAATGTTGCATTATCATTTTTTCATATAGATGTAACATAATGAAGGTATAAACTTTTTAAGTAACATTTACGTTTTCTCTTCTTTTCTACAGATGGCTGGTACCATTGATATGACTCTTCAAAGTGACATTATGACGATGTTTGAAAACAACTTTGATTAAAACTAGGTTTTTTAATTAACCGTCAACTTGAATAATACAAAAGATTAAAATGCAAATGGTAAAATGATTGCTTTCAGACACCAAGATACCAATCTTATACTGTATTTTGACTGCTCTAAGATGATTAAACAATTTTCACTTAACGTTTCTTAATAGCTATATGTTCATTTTTTTAATGACATAATTTACAGGAAATTTTATAGTTCTGGATCCCTAAAAATTGAATAAATTCCCAAATGCTATTCACTTTACAAATAGTCTACTATATATTATAGGCCCTGTCTAAGCAATGAAAATCCAAAAGAGATGGTGCCTTCCTGTTTAAAAAATGAAGACTATACAAGGGTATCAAAAATATAGTTCTTGAGTTTCTAATTTTGCTTTTTAGAGGGAGTTGTCATTTAATGGAATTCAAACCTTATTTTATGGAGTGATGGGCCCTTTTGTAATGCAGGTGTTTCAGTATTTTATTTATTTTTTAAAATTGAAGTATAATTAACCTACAACACTGTTAGTTCCAGGTGTACAACATAGTGATTCAATACATCTATACATTACAAAATGATCACCATGAGTTTTTAACTTTTAAAACAAATATTTGTCTGCCTTCAAAAATATTTAGAACCTCTAACAAACAATACTTGGTTTCTTTGAGTGTCAGGTTACATAAGATTCTCTAATGGTTCTATATTCAAAATTTATATTACCTACGGTTTGAAAGATGTTGAATTTGAGGCAAAATAGCAGTAGATATTAATTATGTATGCAAGTTTTTATAAGAATCTATACATTTCTTAATATGCATATGTGATAGCAATGGAAATCTAAATTTTTACTTTACTAAGTATTTAAGTCTGTAAAATATTTTTGTTTCATCATTCTCAAGTTGGAATTATGTATAACTCATGTATATCAGCTTCATGTATTTTAAAATTTTGGACTCTTGAAGTGTAACATTCAGGCACTATTCCAATATCATCTAAAGTGAAAATTCAAAGTGTATGTGTATTATAGAGAGAAAGAGAAAGTTTTCTTGGCTTCATTTATTTTTATAATCAATATGATAATTTTTTGAAATATCTTTAAACTGTTGACCATTTTAAAAACATGATTAACTAGTAGCTAAAATGGTGATGATACCTTCATGAAACATAGCCAGAATTAAAGTGAAAATCATACCTATACCTATTAAACTATATTTTTAACCGAGAAATTAGTATGCATATACTAAACAGCATGCATTGTTTTTCCTAAAAGATCATATAGATATATAGTCTAATCTATATTTATATATATAGTCTTAGATACTTCAGAAATGCATAGTGGTTACCTCTAGGTGATGGGATTACAGGATTTTTTTTTGCTTTTTGGTTTTTTTCCATTTTCTGTAGACTTTTCAGTATTTTCTGGTTCATTTAAATATTGATTATGTAATGCTTTTATGATCTGTGGGAAATTTTCCATTTTGAAGCGAATAAAAATAGTAAATAAGAATTTACTTCTGTCAAATACACATTAAATCTTTCAACAACTGCCTTTAAATAACTAATAAAACTGCTCAATGAATGATCTTTGTCTATATCTAAAAAGAAAGTTCAGCTTCATTAACATATCCTTTTACATTAAATGGCTTACTTGAGGTTTTCCTATAAACATTTGCAGCAGTCCTTATAGAGAGCTATGTTATGGTGATCAGTGTTTAGTTTAACCAATTTAACACTTGAACCTTTGCTCAGTCAGTAAGGGGCCTGGCACATTGCAGATACTCAACAAAATTTTGGTAGGTTGGTTGAAGGCAGTTCTGCAGAGAAAATATTGATGTATGACTGATCCTTCCTATGTTACGCATTATTTTTTAGTACAAAATTGTTTGGCTTCTCTTAACTTCTCGCATGGAGTTTACTTGTGTTAACAACATTCTCTATATAATCAACCATTTTGCTTTTTTTTCCCCTCTTTTTGTTCTTGAGTTGTTCTGGAAGTGTGGTCCATGGACCAGCTGCATCAGCATCATCTGGGAACATGCAGATTCTCAGACTTACTAAATCAGAACCTCTTGGTGTGGGGTCCAGCAACCTATAGTTGACCCTCCAGGTGATTCTAATATACATTAAAGTTTGAGAATCACTGCTCTAACTGAACCCTGGCTCTCTCCTGCAGGCTGTCATTTAGTACCTGTTTTTCCACTAATGGTTTTCTTATCTTGGGAGTGCTACTTGCAGACCATTCTCTTGTTCCCTAAATATCCCAGCTTTAAGTTTTTCATGATCATCAGACTATACCACCCATAGTCATTTAGCATCCCTGGTTCACTCCTCCTCGTTCCCCAGAGATTTTAGTCTGTTTCACTGTCACTCTCTAATTGATGCTTCTCAGTCCCTTGACTTCTCTGCTAATGACCTTAATATCTAATCAACTTTAGCCACTCCTTTGTCATTGCCAACAACTATAACTCTTCCTTAATCTCAGTTTCAAGCATCCTAGCCTCTCACTATTTACTGCTGTCTTTTTCTAGCTTAATCTGGAAAGGCCCTGACTCCAGCAATCATTAGACCTCACTAGGACCTAGGATCCTTTAACCCTAGTGCCTTTTCACAGTACCTCTCCCCTCACACCCTCACATCTCTCCTTATCCAGAGTCTGTAGTACATTATCATTTATAATCGCTCCCTTGCATACACTCTCAACTCCATTGTTCCTTTCTTTGTTGAATTCACTTGGCAAAACTCCAGTCTTTATTAATCTGACTGCCTGCTTGGCACCCATGAAACTGGTTAGAGAAAGACATACACCTCTAGCAAGAATAACAAAAAGAAAAAGACACAAATCACTACAGATCCTATAATCATTAAAAAGATAAAAGTTACAAATAAAAAGATAAAAGTTACAAATAATAAATAATAACAAAAAGATAAAAGTTACAAATAACTTTACATTCATAAATTTGAAGAAATGGACCAATTCCTCAAAAAACATAAACCATCAAAACTCAATCAATGTGAAATAATCTAAATAGCCCTGTACCATTAAAATTTTTTTTAATTCATAATTTAATGGCGTCTGAAAAAAATCTCCAAGCCCATATGATTTCACTGAAAAATTATACCAAACATTTAAAGAAGGATTAATACCAGTGTAAAACTCTTGCAAGAAAAAAAATCTATTCTAGAAAATGGCTCTTCCAGAAATTGGCCTATTCTGTCATTTTTGTCAACAGGACAAATTTTATCAACAGGAACAGGGAATACTTCCCAACTCATAAGGCCAGTAATACCCTGATACTAAAATCAAAGACAGTACCAAAAAAAACAAAACAAAAAAGCTGCAGACCATTATCTGTAATGAACTTAGACACAACAATCTTCAACAAAATACTAGCAGACCAAATCCCACAATGTATGAAAAGAATTCTACTCCAAGTGTGATTTATTTGAGCTATGCAAAAAAAACCCCAAGTTATACAAATTGGACATGAATAAAACTGTTTTTGGTGTTTTTTTATTTCTTTAGCTATAATTTCCCAAAATGTTAAATAATAGAAGCAATAGGAGTCATTTATATTTCCAATTTTAAAGTAAATGGCTGCAGGATTTCACCATAGGCTATTTTTGGGTAACTATAATGTTTAAACAGTTTCTAAATTAATCTTGCTTTAAGGAACAGCTGCTGAATTTTTGCACATGATTTTCTATACAGAAAATCCAAGAAATCTAAAAAAAACTACAGCTAATAAGTGATTTAAGTAGGGTCACAGGATACAAAATCAACATACAAAAATCTGATCTCTGCAGGCTAATGAGCATGTGAAAACTTAAAAACAGTAACGTTTATAATCACTCGAAAGAATATGGACTATTTAGGTATACACTTAACAAAACGTGTACAGGATCTATATACTGAAAAGTACAAAATGCTTATGGAACAAATCAAAATAGAAAGACCTAAATAAATGAAGAGACATACTGTGTTCATTAATTGGAAGACAACATAGTAAAGATGTCAGTTCTCCTCAAAATCACATCCTATCAAAACCCCAGCAGTTTTTCATAGACATAAACAAGCTTATTCTAAAATGTATGTGGAATGGGAAAAGCACTAGAATAATTAAATAATATTGACAAAAAATAACATGAGGAATCATTCTGTGTGACATTAAGGCTTACTAAAAAGCTATAGTGGGGACTTCCCTGGTGGTCCAGTGGGTAAGACTCCAAGCTCCCAATGCAGGGGGCCCAGGTTCGATCCCTGGTGGTGGAACTAGATTGCATATGCATGCTGCAGCTAAGAGTCCACATGCCGCAACTAAGAAACCCACATGCAGCAACAAAGATCCTGCGTGCCACAACTAAGTCCCTGTACAGCCAAAATAAAATAAATATTAAAAAAAAACTACAGTAATCAAGAAATGTATTAGTGACGAGGTAGACCCAGAGATCAGTGGACTAGAACAGAATAGGGAACCCAGAAGTAGAACCATAAAAATATGCTCAATTGATTTTTGACAAAAGTGCAATTCAGTGGAGGAAGGATGGAAGGATAGTCTTCGTGGGTTTTTTTTTAGTTTATTTTTGACTGTGTTGGGTCTTCGTTGCTGTGCAAGGGCATTCTCTAGTTGCGGTGAGCGGGGGCTACTCTTCGTTGTGATGTGTGTGCTTCCCATTGTGGTGGCTTCTCTTGTGGAGCACAGGCTCTAGGCGCATGGGCTTCAGTAGTTGTGGCACGTGGGCTCAGTAGTTGCGGCTCGTGGGCTCTAGAGCACAGGCTCAGTAGTTGTGGTACACGGGCTTAGTTGCTCTGTGGCATGTGGGATCTTCCCGGACCAGAGATTGAACCCGTGTCCCCTGCATTGGCAAGCAGATTCTTAACCACTGCGCCACCAGGGAAGTCCTGGAAGGATAGTCTTTACAACAAATGGTACTGGGGCAACTGGATATCCATAGGCAAAAAAAAAAAACCAGACAATCTCAACCTAAGTCTCACATCTTATGCAAAAATTAACTCAAAAATGCATCTTGGACTTAAATGTAAAATGTAAAACCATAAAATTTTAGGGAAAAAAACAAGAAAAATCTTTAGGCTCTGTGTGTTAAGCAAAAAGATTTTAGACTTGATACCAAAAGCATGATCCATAAATGAGAAATTGATAAATTGGATCTCTTCAAATTAAAACTTTTGTTCTATGAAAAGATAAACTACAGATTAGGAACAAGTATTTGCAAACCACATACCTGACAAAGAAATATCATATACAATAAAGAACTCTCAAAACAACTGTAAAATAATTAATTAGGAAATGGGCAAAAGACATGAACAAAATTTCCTCAAAGAGAATATACCTATGGCATATACACATGAAAGCATGTTCACCATCATTAGCCATCAGTGACATGTAAATTTGAACTGCAATGAGATATCACTGTACATCTATCAGAAAGGTTAAAATAAAAAAATAGTGACAACACAAAATGCTGGCAAGGATGGAGAAAAACTGGGTCACTCATATATTGCTGGTGGGAATATAACGGTAGAGCCACTCTAGAAACCAGTTTGCAGTTTCTTACAAACAAAACATGCAAAGCCATGTGACACAGCAATTGTATTCTTGGGCATTTATCTAAGATAAATGATAACTTATGATCACACAAAAACCTGTACACAAATGTTCCTAGCAGCTTTTTTCATAATAGTCAAAAACTGGAAAACATCCAGATGTCATATAATAGGTAAATGGTTAAACAATTTGTAATATATACATACTGTGGAATACTACTCAGGAGTAAAGAGGAATGAACTATTGATATATACAATAACTTGAATTTATAGGGAATTATTATGCTGAGTAGGAAAAAATCCCCAAAGATCATATACTATATGATTTCACTTACATAACATTTTTGAAATGACAAAATTTTGGAAACAGAGGACAGATTAGCAGTCACCAAAGGTTAGGAATGAGGTGTAAGTATGGTTATTACAGGGCAACATGAGGGATACTTGTGGTAATGGAACTGTTCCGTATTCTTGATTTTGGTGGTGGGTACACAAAGCTACATATATGATACAATAGAAAGCATAAAGTACACTGGATAAAGTATACACAGGTTCTATTATTTCTCTTATAACTTTGTGATTGTGTCACTTGAAATGTCAATTTAAAAAAGGTAATACTCAAAACTAAAAAATAAGTACTAAACTTATAGTGGTAATCATTTCACAATATATACAGATATCAAATCATTATGTTGTACACTTAAAACTAATACAATGTTATATGTCAATTATATCTCAATTTTTAAAAATTAGGAAATCGGGCTTCCACTTAGGATCTAGAAAACTGGAAAAAGCATTTCTCCCATCATTACAATGAACTAAAAAGCCAGAAAATCTTTAAATTCACCGATTAATCTGAGGGCTGACATTGCAGGGTAACCCAAAATCTAAGGAAAGACAAATGCATCAAAGGAGAGACATGACATAAGCACTGGCTTACCTGAGGTAGGTACCATCAAATGCTATATAATCTGGCAACAACAACAATAACAAATTATCTAAAAGTTCTAACAAATTGCTAAAGGCTGGTGTGGGCTAGCTTGAGAATATAGAACCCTTGGGAGCACAAGAGAAATCTGCCATCACTTTCAGGCTCTTCTCCACAGACCTCATCAGTACTTAAAAGAAAGATTTGGGGGTGGGGGTGGGGGTGGGGCAGGATGAGCGTTCTGAGAAAGCCATCCTCTTGATGCAGGCCTAGAAGAGAAGAGCAGCAGATACAGGAAAAGCACAAAGGCCCCCCAGATCCTTCTCCCCCATCTTCCCTAAAAAATATAAGCCTTAAGCTTCCGGAGGAAGAACAGCAAACTCTATCAACTTTAGGGCATAAATGAAGACCCACTGCAACTGGGGGAAGGAAATAGAAATAAAACTTCTAATCCTGGGAGAGGGGCAGGAAATACATTGTGGGTCCAGACCATTAGAGATACCGTGTCACTGGGGGCAGGGAAGGATCATTTAGAAGGTCCCACTCTGATATCCAAGGACATACTGCCTGCTGATGAGGCTGAATTAGGACAGCAGAGAATGCTCCTCTCTGCCCTGCCCTTCTTACCACCAGGGTAAAATGCAGTCAATGACAAGTAAAAGCAGTCTACTGCAATCAGAGGTGCAAGAGCATGGAAAGAGACTGTAACTAACACTAAGCATAAAGAAAGACTTAAAGATGAGCATGTAGCAACTATTGAGAAAAATTCACTGGCAAACCAGGATCCACCCTCATGATTCACACCAGATCCACACCAGAGAAATTTGAGAATCTGTGGTGTACTGAGGATAACCGTAGCAACAATAAAATCCAAATCCAGCTCAACTTCTGACTAGATTGACTCAACCTCCAGACTAAAGGCCTAGCAAAAGAAAAAAATGTGTCAATTTCCAGGCATAAAAAGTATATACTTTTGTCTCTATTGTCTTACACAAAATGTCTTTCAAGAAAAAACTATGAGGCATACAAAGAAGCAAGGAAAAAAAAAAAAAATCACACTGTCAAGAGACAAAGCAATCAACAAAAATGGACTTAAACATGACACAGTTGCAACTATCAGAGAATTTTTAATTACTATGATTAATGTATTAAAAGATAGGAAAAATGGACAATGTGTGATCAGATGGATAATTTCAACAGAGAGATAGTAACTATAGGAAAAAATAAAATGGAAGTGCTAGAAAATGAAAAACATGGTAACAAATCAAGAATGACTTTGATGGCCTCATCAATAGAATCAACACAGCCAAGGAAAGAATCAGTGAAACTAAGTATAGATCAAAAGAAATTACCCACAGAAAAAAGCAGAGAACACAAAAAGTGGGGTGTGGTGGGACCAACAGAACAGAACATCCAAAAGCTGTAAGGCAGCATTATAATCTAACATATGTCTAATTGGAATCTCAGAAAGAGAAGAGAGAGAGAATGGGACTGGAGAAATATTTGAAGGGACACTAGCTAAGAATTCTCCAAAATCAATTTGTATTGGGAAAAAAAAAACCTCCAGTTTTTCCTTCTCCTGAGTAGGGAAAAACCCTCAGTTCTTCCTCCTGTGTGTTTCCTTTATTATTCACACAGAACGCTTCACTTCTGGTCACCAAATGTGTGGGGGATTTCCCCCAACCAAACAATTCTCTGTGACATCATCTAGGTGTCCTACAATTTAACTCAGTTCTGAAAGTATCTACCTGGAGATAGTATCAGATCCCACAGGTTAAGGGCTCAGTCCCACAAGACTGATGCACCTTTCAGACGCCAATCACAAGTAGTAGATCCCCAGATTATCCACAACTTCTGTCTGACTTAGACAAATCAGAGGTTCTCATGACATTTTCCCCCTTAGATTCAATTATTTGCTAGAGCAGCTTACAGAACTGAAGGACACACTTACTTATGTTTATCAGTTTATTAAAGGATGTAGTAAAGAATACAGATGAAGAGCCAGATGAAGAGATAACATAGGGCATGAGGTCTGGCAGGGTCCCAAGCACAGGAGCTTCTGTCCGTGTGGAGTTGGGAGTGTGTCACCCTCCTGTATGTGGATATGTTCACCAACCTGGAAGCTCCCCAAACCCCATACTATTGGGATTTTTTAGAGGTTTCATCACAGAGGCATGATCAATTATTAGCTCCATTTCCAGCCCCTCTCCCCTCTGGAGGAGGGAGGTGGAGCTGAAGATTCCAAGTTTCTAAACATGTCTTGGTCTTTCTGGTGACCAGCCCCCATCTGGAGCCATTCAGGAGCTCACCCAGAGTGAACTCATTAGAACAAAAGATCCTCCTGGGGCTCTTATTACCAGGAATTTACAAGGGTTTTAAGAGCCCTGTATCAGATATGGGTCAGAGACCAAATATTAGAATAACAGATGCTCCTAGTTCTCTTATCACTTAGAAAATTACAAGGGTTTCAGGATCTACCTGTCAGGAAGCGGGGCAGAGACCAATATATATTTTCTATTATCTAACATAGTGACAGATACAAAACCACAAATTCAAGAAGCTCAGAAAATGGTAAGCAAGATAAATACAAAAAAAAAAAATCACACACACTTAGATATATCATATTTAAACTGCTGAAACCAAAGACAAACATGACACAATAAATACAGAGGAACAAAGAAAAGAATATGGCAAACTTCTCATCGGAAACTGTAAAAGTCATAAGACAGTGGAATGGCATCTTTAAAGTTCTAAAATGAAAATCTTGTCAACCTAGAATTCTATATCCACTGGAAACATTTTCAAAATTGAAAGAGAAATAAATACTTCTTCAAACAAACAAAAACAAAGTATTTATTGCCAGCAGACCTGTATTACAAGAAATGTTAAAGGAAGTTCTTCTGGTAGAAGGGATGTGATTCCAGTGAGAAACTTGTATCTATACAATGAATAAAGAACACTAGATATGGCATAAATGGAGGTAATTATAAAACTCATTTTTTATTATTTATAAATGTTCCAAAAGATAACTGGCTAAAGGGGAATTCCCTGGCAGTCCAGTGATCAGGACTCTGCGCTCTCAATGCCAAGGGCCTGGGTTCAATCCCTGGTCGGGTAAGTAAGATCCCACAAGCCACACAGTGCGGCCAAAGGAAAAAAAAAAAAAAAAAAAGATAACTGGCTAAAGCAAAAACAGTAGCATTGATAGATCTAAAAGGAGAAATAGGCAAATCCACCATTACAGACAGATTTCACCATTCTTCTTTCAGCAATTGATAGAATGAGTCGGCAGAAAGTCAGTAAAGATCTAATAGTCCTGAACAACATTGCTAACCATCTTTACCTAATTGACATTAATGCCACACTCTAGCTAACAACAGCAGAATACACTTTTCAAATGCAGCTGGAACGTTTGCCAAATAGACCGTATTTAGGGACATAAAGCAAACCTTAACAAATTTAAAAGAATAGGTAGTTTATAAGATTCCATACCAGATTTAAAGTAGAAATTAATAATAAAAATATTATTTGGAAATTAAGCATTTCTAAATAACCCATGGTAAAAGAGGAAATCACAATAAAAATTAGAAAATATTTTGAATTGTATGAAAACGAAAATGCAACACATTAAAATTTGTGGGATGCAGTGAAGTGGTAATATTTAGAGGAAAATTTTTAGCACTCAGTGTTTATATTAAAACAGAAGGAAGATCTCAAATCACTCATTTAAGCTTCTACCTTAAGAAACTAGAAAAAGCAAATTAAATCTAAATCAAGGAGAAGACAGGACATAATGAAGAACAGAAATCATTTAAACTTAAATGAAATTAAGTTTCATTAAAACAAAACAAAAAATAGAGAAAAAAATCAATAAAACCAAAAGCTGTTTCTTTTTTAAAAAAGACAATAAAATTGATAAGCCCTCTAGACAGACCTACCAAGTAAGAAGAGAAGACACAAATTACAAATGTCAAGTGCGAAAGGGAGAATATTACAGATCCACAGACATTCAAGAGATAATAAGGGCATGTTATGAAAAACTCTATGGCCATAGATTCAACAACTTATATGAAATGGATAAAATTCTTAAAAAATACAAACTGCCAAAGAGGAAACAGATCACCTGAATAATCCTACAAATATTAAGTAAATTGAATTGTATTTTAGAACCATTTTTAAAAAAGACAAAAACAAAAGCAAAAACAAAAAAAAAACCCAGGCATACATGGCTTTTTTGGAGAATTCTACCTAACATTTAAGAAACAAATTATACTGATTCTATATAAATTCTTCCATAATATATAAGAAGAACAAATATAAATGCAAAAATCATCAACCAAATATTAGCAAATTGATTTCCGCAATATATTAAAAATACACTACTTCATGATCAATTGGGGTTTATTCTGGGAATGAAAGGCTGGTTCAACATTCAAAAAATTTATATGTAATTAACCATATCAGTAGGTTAAAAAGGAAAAACTGTGATTATCTCAAGAGAAGCAGAAAGCCCTTTTACAAAATTCAACCCCCATTTGTGAAAAAAAAAAAACTCTCAGAAGCTAGAAATAAAAAGGAACTTCCTCAATACGATAAATGACATCTAAAAAAATCTTCAGGGAATTCCCTGGTGGTCCAGTGGTTAGGACTCCCTGCTTTCACTGCCGAGCACGAAGGCTCAATCCTTGGTCAGGGAACTAAGATCCTGGAAGCTGCGTGGCTCAGAAGAAAAGAATCTTCAGCTAATATTATGCTTAATAGTAAAAGACTAAATGATTTCCCCCTATGATTGGAAACAAGGTAAATATGCCCATTCTAACTCCTACTCAATGTAGTACTGGAGGTCCTAGTCAGTGCAATAAGGGAAGAAAAAGAAATAAAGGGCAAACATATTGGAAAGGAAGAAATAAAACTGCCTCTATTCACAGATAACACGACGGTCTACACAGAAAATCCCAAAGAATTTTTCAAAAAGCTACCAGCACTAAAAAGTGAGTTTAGCAAGGTCTCAGGATTTGAGACATAAAACAAAAAAAATCATGTAAGCACCTAGAATCAGCAAGCAACTGGAAACTGAAAAATAGCATTTACAATAATATTTTTAAAAGAAATACTTAGGTATAAATCTTACAAAATACATGCAACATCCGTATGTTTAAAACTATGAAAAACTGATAAATCAAAGAAGATCTAAATAAATGGATAGATATGTTCATGGATTGAACAACTCAATATTGTTAAAATATCAGTTCTCTCAAAACTGATTAATAGATTCAATTCATTCCAATCAACAATTTTTGCCAAAATTGACAAGCTAATACTAAAATCTGTATGGAAAATTAACTAGAATAGCCAAAACAATTTTGATAAAGAAGAACAAATTTGAAGGACTCATACCACCTGAGTTCTAGACTTACTATACTTTCAACAGTCATGACAAGTGTGTATTAGAACTTCCCTGCTGGTACAGCGGTTAAGACTCCGCACTCAGACTTCCCTGTGGCGCGGCGCAGTGGTTAAGAATCCGCCTGCCAATGCAGGGGACACAGGTTCGATCGCTGGTCCAGGAAGATCCCACATGCCGCTGAGCAGCTAAGCCTTTGCACCACAACTACTGAAGCCGGCGCACCTGGAGCCTGCGCTCCCCAACAAGAGAAGCCACCGCAATGAGAAGCACGTGCACCGCTACAAAGAGTAGCCCCTGCTCGCAGCAACTAGAGAAAGCCCCCGCGCAGCAAGGAAGACCCAACGCAGCCAAAAAACAAAACAAAACAAAAAAGACTCCACACTCCCAATGCAGGGGGCACATGTTGGGGAACTAAGATCCACATGCTGCACAGTGCAGCCGAAAAAAAAAAAAAAAAAGATAAGTGTGTATTGGAGAAAATATAGGCGTATAGATCAATGAAACAGACTAGAGGGTCCAAAAATAGTACCACATGTCAACTGACTTTCAGTGAAGGTGCAAAGGCAGTTCAATAGAGGAAGAATATTCTTTTCAACAAATGATACCAAAATAATTGGATATCCACATGGAAAACATAAATGTCAACCCATACTTTGCATCTTATGCAAAAATTAACTCAAAGACCTAAATATAAAACATGAAATGATAAAACTTCTAGAAGAAAACATACGGGGAAAAAAGCCCTTGTTGACCTTAAGTTAGGTAAAGATTTCTTACATGCAAGACCAAAAGTACCACGTATAAAAGAAAAGTGATAAATTGGATAACATCAAAATTAAGAAATTCTGCTCTTCAGAAGTCCCTAAAAATGAAAAGACAGACTGGGAAAATATTTGCAAACCACATGATGTGTGATAAAGGATTCATATCTAAAATATATAAAGAACTTTCAAACTCAATAGTAAGAAAATAAGCAACCCAATTTTTTTTTAAATCTGTAAAAGATTTGGACAGCTACTTCGTCAAAGAAGAATATATTCAAGTGGCACACAAGTACATAAAGATGCCCAACATTATTATCATTAGAGAAATGCAAATTTAAATTTCAATGAGATACCACACTACACAACTCTTAGAATGGCTAAAATCGGGATTTTTTTTTTTTTTGACAATACTAAATGCTTTCAAGAATATGACCTAACCATAACTCTCACACATTGCTAGTGTGAATTAAAATTGCAGCCACTTTGGAAACCAGTTTGGCAGTTTCCTATAAAGCTAAATGCACACTTAACGACCTGACCCAGCAATCCCACTTCTAAGTGTTGACCCAAGTGAAATGAAAACTTAAGTTCGAACCAAAAACTTTACATGAGTCACTTTATTCATAACCACCAAAAACTGGGGAAAAAACTGAAATATCCCTCAACTGGGGACTTCCATAAACAATTATGGTACATCCATCCAACAAAACACTTATAAGCAATAAAAAAGAAACAATATATGTAACAGTGTAGTTGAATCTCAGATGCATTATGCTAAGCGACAGAAGCCAGAAACAAGAGGTTGCATACTACATGATTCTATTTATACAGTATTCTTGTAAAGGAAAAACTCAGAGGAACAGAAAAAAGACCAGGGATTTCCAGAGGCTTGCCTTTAGAACCAAACACCTGGCTGGGCAGATAACGACTCTGAATCTAGTTGGAGAATAACAACACCTTCAGATGATTGTTTGGAATGAATAAAGAAATAATGTCTGTCAGGTAGTATGAAAATCGTTTACTGCTCCTCCTCCACGCGCCCCATAATTCCATGATCCAGAAAAAGGCCTAACTGGGGACAATGGGAGGACTTGAACACTGGTCAAAATCAGTGGCTCTTCCGTCCACAGTACCTAGGATGATTTGGGAAAGTCTCACCTTCATTTTCCCCACATGTTAGCAATTCTGAAATGGGATTTTACTCTGCGGAGGAAGGCCGGGTCTCCACCCTTGCCTACCTAGTCCGGGGCGGACGTCGCAGCGCAGTGGGTCTGCGGCGCGGCGCTCCGGCGCTGGGCGCAGTGGCCGCAAGAGCTCACCGTGAGTGCGGGAGCCCGGGGCTGTGACACCGGACCCGCGCCGGGCACGGACGCCCGGGGGCCCGCGGGGAGGCGCGCACGGAGCCGGCGACCGCGGACCGGCTGGCGGGGCTGACGCGCCGCCGCGCTTGCAGTCTCGCTCCGTAGCCGGAGTGCGCGCCGCTGCTCCCCGCGCCTCGGAAGTGCAGCGGACCCCGCCGTTGCCGCCGCCCGATGGCGAGGCTGCGGGATTGCCTCCCCCGCCTGATGGTCACGATCCGGTCCCTGCTCTTCTGGTCCCTGGTCTACTGCTACTGCGGGCTCTGCGCTTCCGTCTACCTGCTCAAACTTTTGTGGAGCATCGGCAAGGGACCCACGCAGACCTTCCGGAGGGTCGCCCGGGAACACCCTCCAGCGTGCTTGAACGACCCCTCTTTGGGTACCCACTGCTACGTGCGGATCAAGGTGAAGGCCGGCGCGGGCCCGGCGCTATCGCGAGGGAACGTGACGACTGTGAGAGCAGAGGGCGCCGGGCTGATCCTTGCATGACTCCAGGCCCAGCGTCCCCTAGTGTTCTCGGGGCTCGCAGGGCGTGCGGCGGGGACGGGGAAGGTGCCAAGGGGATGCAAGAGGGGCGAGGTGTCGCGGGAGAGGGTCGGGATTGTGTGTCTTTACGGTCCCTGTTTGTTGGGTTGCGTGCGTGTGTGTGTGTGTGTGTGTGTGTGTAAGACAGAGAGAAAAGGTTATGTGGAATTTCTCTAATAATCTGGATCCTATTATATTACTGTCCCCTCCTCCTCCACAACAACCCAGAATAATTCTGCTCCCTCTCCTCCTGTAAGGGGAAGCTGTCGTCTGTCACCTCTTTGCCCTTTAGAGCTCAGATAAGCTGTAGGGAGTTGTTACTGGTGGCGCCCTACTGTCTCAGGAGGCTGTCCTCGTCCAAATTTTAGAGACTGAAAGAGTAAATAGAATAAGTCATTGGAAATCAGGAGTTTATTCAGATCAGCAGAATGGAGCATTCACAGATGACCTAAGCAACATGAAACAATAAATAGTGTACGTTTGTGGGGAAGGAAGCAGACTTATGATGCCAGAGACCAAAGGAATGGCACAAAAAGTAAATGTCAACTATGCATGCAGACTCTAATTGTCCATGCTTGTCCCAAGCTTTCTTACAGCCCTCGGATATTCTATTTCCTGAGGCTCCAGGTGGTGAAAGGAGATGGCTTCTTGAAATGCAACCTACAGTCTGACTCGCAGGCCTTTCAAAAATAGCCTACATGAAAGGATATTTTTCTCACCAGGTCTGGGATTCCTATTAGGAACTAGATTGCCCAGCAGCTGAAGTTCAGAAAAGCAAGGGGCATGTCTTTCTTACCCTTATTCAACCTGGAGTTGATATGAGAATTTAAATGAGCTCATATGTGTAAAAACAAATGAGCGAAACCAAAAAACTTAGAACAGTGCCTCACACATAGTAAGTGAAATGAAGTATTTATTCACTAAATCCAATCAAGTGCCCACAGCCTTTCAGCTTCCAAGACTCACCACCAATAAAAGAAGTTATTGACCTTCTGGGAAGGCATTCAGCAGTGGAGGGCAGGGCTTCCCTGGTAGCGCAGTGGTTAAGAATCCGCCTGCCAATGCAGGGGACACGGGCTCGAGCCCTGGTCCAGGAAGATCCCACATGCCGCGGAGCAACTAAGCCCGTGCGCCACAACTACTGAGCCTGCGCTCTAGAACCCCTGAGCCACAACTACTGAAGCCCCTGCGCCTAGAGCCCGTGCTCTGCAGCAAGAGAAGCCACCACAATGGGAAGCCCATGCACCGCAACCAGAGAAAGCCCACACACCGCACAGAAGAGTAGCTCCTGCTCACCGCAACCAGAGAAAGCCCATGCGCAGCAACAAAGACCCAACACAGCCAAAAATAAATAAATAAAATAAATAAATTTTTTTAAAAAAGGAAAAGCAGTTGTGGGCAAAGTCAGAGTTGTTATCTTCATCCTACCTGAAGGGGAAAAGCAGTTTAAGAATCATCTGGAATTCCTCATAATGCACTTTTTCTGACTCTGGCCACCTAAAGAGTTTCCCCAGAGACATAGAACCAAGGAGTGGAAAGAGCATTGTCCTGGGTGGCAGGACAAGATGGAGGTTCTATTCATAGCCCTGCCCCCAACCACCTTTATGACCTGTGCTAACATCTTTGGACCTCAGTTTCTAACTCTGCAAAAATGATAGGGTTGAACTATATGACCTTTAAGATTTTTTTCACATCTGGAAACCCAGTTGCTTGGGTTATCTGATAAAAAACCCAGTCTCTGGGTTTTGGGTCTTGGTTTCTTTCCTCACTTCCTTCTGAGTTTTTGTTTTTCTTTCTTGCTTTTTCCTCCACTTTCCTCTTTTCTGTTTGCTTTGTATTTGCTGTATTCCTGTCTCATTCCCATGATTTTTGTTTTCCTTGGGCAGTTTTGTCTCCCATATGCAGAGTGAAGGCTTGAGCACTCAGATCATTCGGCTGTTAGAAATACACTGATATGGGGGCTTCCCTGGTGGCGCAGTGGTTGAGAATCCGCCTGCCAATGCAGGGCACACGGGTTCCATCTCTGGTCCGGGAAGATCCCACAACCACGGAGCAGCTAAGCCCGTGAGCCACAACTACTGAGCCTGCGTGCCGCAACTACTGAAGCCTGTGCACGTAGAGCCCATGCTCCAAAGTAAGAGAAGCCACCACAGTGAGAAGCCAGCGCACCGCAACGAAGACCCAACACAGCCAAAAATAAATAAATAAAATAAATAAATTAAAAAAAAAAAAAAAGAAATACACTGATGTGACATGAGGAGCAGGCAGCCAGGGGAACTGTACGTGCAACCTCAACAGAAAATACTAACGTGGGAAGGAGAGAACTAAAAATAAGGAAAGGTGGTGTGAATTATATAACTGATGGCACAGCTCTTGATGGGCAAGCTGAGAAAAGTACATGAGTAGGAGGTGAATATGGCAGGAATACAAATGCAGATCAGAATTATTTACATGTCCTGTAGAATTTGAGTGTGATGAAATGTGACACATCAGTAAGAAAATTGTGACTGTTTCAGAAGCTCATAATATATAAATTTACCTTGTAAATAGAAGGAGAAGGGAATGTTGACAAAAGTGAATCTTTCAATTTACCCTGTTAATAAATCACGGTTATTTTTTCTTTTTGAAAATGAATATACTTATTTTATTTCTTGATATTAAAAATAATGCCAATGAAATTTTTTTAATGGCATGGAAATACTAAATGTACTACTTTTTACAGTCAACACAAAACATCGCTGAAATTTCATGCCCTCTATTTCGTACTGCAGGATTCGGGGTTAAGATTTCATTATGTTGCCGCTGGAGAAAGAGGCAAACCACTTATGCTGCTGCTTCATGGATTTCCAGAATTCTGGTAAACTTACCAACTAACTTTTTCTTTTGCACTAAAGACTCAACTTATCATAGAGTCATTTTCTTATAATGACTTTTAATAGACCCCATGCTATGATCAAGTACCGGCCTAGAGTTATTATTCCTAAATGTTCCTCAATCACAGGAATGTTGTTCCTCCTGTTTTAAAGAAACGTGCATATTATCATCCTAAATATTTTTTTTTGATAATTAAAAGAAGTATCATTTAGTGTTTCAAATTTCTGAATAGTCAATTACAAAACAGTTTTTATAGTACCTACTGTGGACAAAATACAACATTGGATGGAAAAGGAGATTTGCAAGAAACCAAAGAATTAGAGTGCCTGTTACCTGGCAGCTTTTGGTGAGACATGGGGTGAGGGAAAGGCAGAGGGAGAAGAGGGCTCACGGAAACTGAAAAGGAACTCTTTCCTATGCACGTAGTAACAGGCTCAGATGAATGCAGGACAAATTAAGTATTGGAATATTTCACGTTGAGAAGAAAACCTATAGCCAAAAATACACAGTTGCTAGTTACCTAGAAGAAAATGTTCTGTTCTCCTTTGAACCCCACAGAGCCAAGTAAGTACAGATGAAACAACACATGATTAAACTTTTAACAAATGAATATCTTTTTAAAAGATGGTACATATCAAGGTGATAAAAAGAAAATCAGATTTTTGATAGCTCAAGGCTATGATGTTGAGATGGCTAAATGGACCAAAAAAAAAAAAAAATCGTATTCTCTGAACTGACTCAAATGTAGAATATATGGTATGTTTTTAAAGTTCTGGGACAATGCCCTGTCCCCAAATGTCTCCCTTACTTTCGCTCTTAACACCTAGAATTCCACCATTACATATTCTTCACTTCCTTTAGAGTTTTAAAGATTTTGTGTCATCCAAAGTCTTAATTTAAAATACATCTAGCTGTGAAAGAGATATTACCTTAATACACTTTAGTTAATACTTTTCAAATGAAAGGGACTTTATTAATAAATGCATTGAGATTGCTAGTGCACTAGGAAGTATTAGGCATCGAAGAAAAGAATGGAGAATGGCAAAAACCCATCTAGCTAATCATTTTCCCAGAGCAAAAAGTCTATGACATGATTGGCTCACAAGTAAAATGTTAGTCTGAAGCGTTAGTCAAATCTGCATAAAGTAACATGGGCAGTGAATTCTGGCTCAGCCACTTAATTGCTGCAGGACCCTGCCCAATCTACAAGAATCTTGCAGAGTTGTGGGGATAGAGGGAGTCAAAATATGTGAAAGGCCGTTCCCATGGCCCCAGTGAATACTCAATAAATGTTCATTTTCTTCCTTCATTCCCATTCACTCAGTGTGGAGATCCATGTGCCACCACTAGCATCCTCACTCGTAAAGTATTTCTAAAGTGTATTAAGGTAATACCTCTTTCAGAGCTAGAGCCTTTTTAAATCAGGGCTTTGGATGACACAAAATCTTTAAAACTCTGAAGTAGGTGAGGAATATGTAATGGTGGATCTCCAGGTTGTTAAGAGTGAAAGTAAGGGAGACATTTGGGGACAGAACATTGTCCCAGACCTTTAAAAAATAATTTCCTGATTCTGGTTGCTGCTGATGATAGTTAATACTTCCTGAGCATTTACTATGTGCCTGGCACTCTTCTGAGTGTCACAGCTACCCTTCTGAAATTGGCAGTGCCAGAAAGTAAGGTACACCTTGTTCTTAAACTTCAGAGCTGACCTCTGCTCTAATATATCCTTGGTATATAGGAATGATAATGATCTAATAACATACATGGATTTTTACCTTTCAAATTTCACACCTTATAGAAAAATTCAAAAGTTAACCAACAATGTAAGTATACCTTACTTTAACATTTTAAATCATCATTCTAAATAAAATTCATGATCTGAGTGGGGAGAGTTAACTTTTTAGAAAGAAAAGATTTAAAGGCTCTTCTCTTTCTGTACCTCATACCAACCCCGATACTTGTCCGTGCTCTCTTTCCTCCTGGAACGTCACTTCTTTATATGTGGAAGATAAAGATGAACCTGCAACCACTTCAGCCACTTGGTAATTGTTTTGAGGAGCCCCAGAAAATAGCAGTGATACCCATTTAATATAGGACAGTAGATGCTCTGTGTCATCTTTTAAGAAATGATAGTTTTGCACATTTTTCACAGCATTGTCCCATTATTTACGCTTCATGAGACCCCTTTTGCAAAACAGAAATGCCTGGTGATTCTTGTCCATGTCCTAGAATCTTCAGTGGATAGGACAGCCCAGGAGGGAGCCCAACACCAGTCACTGGACATCAGACCCATTTGCTCCAGCAAAATCAAGTCTTGGCTCTGTCCAAAAGGGTTATTGAGAGGAATGGTTTAGTTTTGAAAAAACGCCTAGAGATATTTTTACTCTGAAGAGTATATATTAGGAAATATATGCAGATCATGGGAATGAGTCCCCTTCTGTTCACCAAATGTACTATTTGTTACTCCAGCAAGAGGCTTGCTATAATTTAAAACAACAATAACAGCAAACCCTGAAAACTGAGTTACTCAAATAGACCATACTGAATTCATTGAACTTTGCTAGCCATGAATCTGAAAGCTACCTGGTTGTTCAAGGAGATTCCTAGAGCAACTACATGGAGATTGCTGGTAATCAAAAATTTCTCTTTGAGTGTGTCCTACCCTAAACCAAGACCTCTATGTTGACCCTTACTCTGTCTTTCCTTCCAAATTACCACTATTCCCCATTATACAATCTAGTCAATTCCATTCATGTGCTCCATTCAGGAAAAGTCAATTCGAATCAGAATTTAGGATAAAGCTGTTTTGATTAAGCCACTTCAAGTCTCTCTCTCTTGAACGTTCCCTTTTCTTTTTCCAAAAACCCCTTCTCTTGCACTTCTCCCCTTTTTAAGAGCCAAAAAAACTTTATCTGGCACTTCAAACCAATTTCAATTTACATTATAAATATAAATATTATTCCTCTATCAATCAAGTTTTGCCTAAATACACATGAATTTATAAGCCTTTTTGTAGATCAAGTAGGTCAGATTATTTGGTACAGTGAAAACAAAATAATCATAAATTGGCAATGTGTGTAAAAGTGCTTTTTAAACAGAAAAGTACTATACAAATGTAATGTATTATTTGCATTTATCATCATTAACCAAGAATAGTTGTTGAGAATTGGTGACATTTAATGTATACTATTAGATGTTACACGGAAACAATAAAATTCTCGGTCTTCTTTCTTAAAATATAAAGGAAATATCAAACAATATACACATCTATGAGAACTTTAGCTAAATTAGCCCAAAATAAGGCTGTTTGTCAAAGATGATTTTTCTCCCCCTCTATCTCCACCTCAATTTGCATTGCTTTTAAAAATATTTTGAGCTGATGCAGGCAATTTCTGGCAATACACCAGCTGTATGGGATGCATTCGTCATTACTCAAGTGCTGAGGCAAGTGAGGGCTCGTCATACATACAGCTGAGCAGAATCTGATGACTGCAACTTTTTCTCTCTTGTGAAGGGGAAGAGGGTATTCTACATTTCAAAGAGGCTAGTCTGGTAAACCAGGGGTCCTCCTTATGTTAAGAATAATAACTAAGAAAGAGGTTCTTTTTTTGAAGTGTCCTCTGCTATTACCTAAAGATACCAGAGGGGGAAAAAACAATGTGGATGAAAATAGCTAGATTTGTTTATTTATAATATTTTCAGGAGTTACTCATTTTGCAGTATGTTTCATTCCTCTGTCAAGGGGGTTGTTTTGTTTTATTCATGTGAATGACATACCCATCAGTCTATCGCTGGGGTGATTTCTTCTTCAGTTTACAGTTAATGTGTAAATCAAATATGATTTATTTATGAACTCTAGGAAGATTGCATTTAAAATTTATTTTGTACTTTATTAAGATAGCAGTTGTAATCCTTAAACATTCTTAGAAATGTTTAAGATATTGTTTGGCTCCACTCATTGATAATAGCAATAGTTGAATTTATTTGGAAGGCAATTTAAATTATTAATAAGATAATGACATGCAGGTATTATGTTTGCATAATCTCTAATACATTAAGTGTAAAATGTTACAGGATTGTACACATTTTTTGAGTCAAATTTCTACCTTGAAATCTCTAATTAAATGAATTCTAAATGAAGACACAAGTATTTAAGATATTAAAACAATGCATATTTTAATAGAAATTGAGTATAAATTCCCCAACAGGAATCTGGGAACTTTAGTTCAAGGTTGTCTCAAGGTTTGAACTGAGATAGAGTTTTATGGAACAACTGGTATTTCTAGCACTATCATAATTCAGTGCTCTCATTTGTTCATTGTTTTAATCAGTCAACAAATCTCTATCGAGCACCCACATGTCTACCAGATAATTCAGGGAGCTCACCATCAAATGGAAGTGCCAGGCACCAACAGATTAGTATCTAGTACACTTGTCTGTACACTCTTCCCAGTGCACTGAAGAGTGTACAGACAAGTGGGAGACTATGGAAGGGGCCACCCAACCCACCTGTGAAGGAGGGAGACTGGGAAGTCTCCTGGAAGAGGAGGGGCCCAGCATGAGGAGTTCAATGAGGGGTGAAGGACAGGGATTGTGGGGAGTAGGGGAATGATGGGGAGGGATGATGTTTCAGACAAGGAGATTATATAAACAAAGTCCTAAAAACAAAACCCGTGTTTATTCACTGCAAGTAGATTAGTGCCGCAGAGGCAGCATAGTATGGGCTCTCAGGCCAGACCACCTGGGTTTGAATCCTGGCTCTGCTGTTTGCTAAATCTGTGACCTTCAGCACATCCAGGAACCAATCTGTGCCTCTGTTTCTTCATCTGTAAAATGGGGATAATAATAGTACCTACTTCACAGTACTGCCTTGAAGATCAACATCACTATGTGTGAAGCACTTAGAATTGTGCCTGGCATGTAGTAAAACTGATATAGGTGTTAGTTCTTTTAATTACATAGCAAATGACAGAGTATAAAGTAGTGAGGCTGGAAGATCGGGCAAGTCAAATCTTGGAGGTTTTGTCTGCCAGAATAACATGCTTGGGCTTCACATTATGAGTAACAGAGAGTCAAGAAAAGCTGTTAAGCTGGGGATGACCTGAGAGAGTTTGTGTTTTTGCTAAACCACTCTGGTTTGTAGAAGACAGAGCCAAGGGGAATGAAATGGACACAGACCAATCGATAGGCTGCTGCGTTAATGGAGGCCTGAATGAAGGTAATGATAGCAGGGGTGGACAGGAAAAGTGATTAAATAAATATTTAAGAGGTTAAATCTACTGAACTTTATTGATTGAGTATGAGGGATTGTAAAGAGGGAAGAGTTGGGCTTCAGTTATGAAGACATAAAAAAATCAATTCACAATGTTAAGTAAGGCTATGAGAAAATAATAAAATCATATGTGTTGACAGATGAGTATCTTTAGGGAATGAAACTGCCTCATTTGTTTATTACAAACCAGAGACAAGATTGTCAAGATTGCTATGGCCTTGCTAAGAAAGACACTTTTTGTTAACATTTTCAAATCCATATTAATTGGCAATGCTTTTGCAGATTTTTACAAATTATAGATATCCTAGTAATAGATCGAAGACTCTATCCATTCATAATTCCAAATATGTGTCTGACACCCTTCTTGATAATCTACCTGCTGATGTAAGGTGGTTGATTTGCTTCGTTGTTCTCATGGCTTTGTGTCACTTCACACTGCAGTCCCCTTGCACTATTGGTTTATAATCTCAGATCACTCTGTTCACTTTCCTATTGTGCTCCAAAAATCTTTCCAGACAACAATCTCCCATTTGGCTTGTGTCAGATAATTTTGCACTGTGTTTTCATGGACAGATGTGCATGCAGATGCTTTTTGATAAATGCATATTTTGAGTTCCATAACATCGTGAGTCGCTTTGAAAAATCCATGTCTCTTTTTCTGTTTGTTATCCATAATGATTTTGCTTATTAGAAGAAGATAATCTCATGGATCTCTGTATTTCAATTAATTCTGCAGTTTTATTATCAAACACAGGGGAAACACCTGGCCCAGCAGAAACTTCTAGGACTTGGCTGTCACTATGGCCATTCTAATTAGTCAGTTCCTGTGCCATTTTGGTTGTTAAATGTTTTAAATATCACACTAGCTTATGCTGATGGTTCAGGATCTTCCCCCCAAGATTTTGTTTTAGCAAGTGGAGGTTTATCTTTTTTGTTTGTTTTTATTTTTGGCTGTGTTGGGTCTTCGTTGCTGTGTGCGGGCTTTCTCTAGTTGCGGCGAGCGGGGACTACTCTTAGTTGCGGTGCGCGGGCTTCTCATTACCGTGGCTTCTCTTGTTGTGGAGCACAGGCTCTACAGCGCAGGCTCAGTAGTTGTGGCGCCTGGGCTTAGTTGCTCCGTGGCATGTGGGATCTTCCCAGGCCAGGGATCGAACCCGTGACCCCGGCATTGGCAGGTGGATTCTTAACCACTGCGCCACCAGGGAAGCCCAGAGGTTTATCTTAAGTAGTTGTTTTATTGGATTCTTTCCGTGAAAATATTTTTTTAAATCATCAGACATTTTCATCCATTGTTATTACTAAAAACATTGAGTCCTATTTGACAGTGGACTAAGGTGAGTAAAATCTCCCTTCTAGGAAAATATATTTTCATCTCTCAAATTTTTTGAGAGAATCAAATGGTGCAATATGCGGAAGCATTTATAGGTACAGACTCAGTGATAGTGGTGAGCATTATTTAAGAAAAGCTTAGAAAATTGACTTCTTAAATACATTTCTTAAGGTTTTAGTATCTGATATTTTGTAGTTTCTATAAACACTGGCCCTTTGTTACACCCCACTGGACCTGGTAAAAAAAAAAAAATGTAATTTTAATAAAGAACGTCAGTGCTTCTTTCTCAAACAATTCTTTTCTTTCCTGCCCACACACAGCTATATAACCTTTCTCAAAAACGAGGAGTTTCTTACAGTTTTCCACTTAGAAAATCTGTAATGTTATTCTTTGTATTAGTTACTGTGGTATTTTTAACGTTTCTTATTTCCTGCAGGTATTCTTGGCGTCACCAACTAAGGGAATTTAAAAGTGAATACAGAGTTGTAGCGTTGGACTTGAGAGGCTATGGAGAAACAGATGCTCCCATTCATCGAGAGAATTATAAATTGGACTGTCTAATTACAGATATAAAGGATATTTTAGACTCTTTAGGTAGGTTTTAAAAAACAGTGTTAATTCTTTTTAAGGGACTAACATTCAACAAATTGTAAACTGATAACCTCCTTTCTTCCATCTACCTGAGCTGTTATCTAGATCCTGTCACCTTGGTGTATACAGCTCAAAATATTTATAGAGGCAATTTAAAATAACACAACCAGAATAACTATTCTGTCTACCAGCCAAAAGTGACTCTCAAAATTTGTTTTTAAAAATTGTCTTAATGTATACTGTCTATTATTATCAAAACTAATTATTAGAAATTTGATTCTTGTTCTCAGAAAATTTATTTCTTCAGAACCAACACCTAAATGTTTATTTAAACATGTTGTAAGATGCAGAAACACTTGCATTATCTTTCCTGTATTGATCAGCTAGTGCCACAATAATATTGTGTAACAGACCACCCCAAACTCAGTGGCATACAGCCATAGGCATTCATTCCTGTGCTCCTGGATCTTCAGGTCAACTGTAGGCTGGACCCCTCTGGGTCTTTGCCTCAGGCTACAGGTCCAGCTGGGATTGGCTTCTCACTGTGAATGGGGCTGGAGCCCCAGCTAAAGGGGAGTAGCTACCTGCGGGAAGCTCTTCTCCTGGCTATGGTTGAAGTGGCAAGAGGATGAGCCCGGTTGCAAAAGCATATTTCAAGTTTCTGGTCGCAGCTCATCGGTCAAAGCAAGTCACATGGCTGAGCCCCAAATCAAGTTATACACCTACCACAAAACCAAAGCTAATCACATTGCCAAGTCTAACATCAAAACATCAAAGGGGTGGTGAAGGAACTCCCCTAGTGGTCCAGTGATTAAGACTCTGCGCTTCCACTGCAGGGGACACAGTTTGATCCCTGGTCAGGGAACTAAGATCCCACTTGTCTTTCAGCACAGCCAGAAAAAAGGTGGGGTGGGGGGGACTTCCCTGGTGGCACAGTGGTTAAGAATCCACCTGCCAATGCAGGGGACATGGGTTCAAGCCCTGACCTGGGAAGATCCCACATGCTGCAGAGCAACTAAGCCCATGAGCCACAACTACTGAGCCTGAGTGCCACAACTACTGAGCCCACGTGCCACAACTACTGAAACCCGAGTGCCTAGAGCCCGTGCTCCGCAACAAGAGAAGCCACCGCAATGAGAAGCCCGCGCACCACAACAAAGAGTAGTCTCTGCTCGCCGCAACTAGAGAAAGCCTGCACACAGCAACGAAGACCCAACACAGCCAAAAATAAATAATAAATAAATAAATTTATTAATAAAAGGGGGGGAGCAGTGAAGTATACTACCTCTATGGCAGTGGGGAGAGGGGAGGAGTAAATATTTTTTAACAATAATTTAATACACTACATCCCTTTTGACTAAAACCCAGCTGCTACCATCGATATGTTAACAGAGCCAGTATAGTGAGAAACCCATGAAATCAAATTAAAGACCCTTTTCTACAACAATCTAATGAGAGCGTAGATCAGGTCAATATTCTTAGAGGGGAAAAATGCATGAGGTCTGGGGGTGTCAATGCAGTGTTGTAATTTACTGTGATTACAGTAAAATAGACTCAGAGACACTGATTTCCGATAGCCATATTTCTTTCACATTTTGTGGTAATTCAGTCAGACTTGGCCTAAATTTGTCATCATGCAATTTTCCAGTTAAATCAATAATGTAATCTTGCTTATGACCTAATTATGTATAGTCTTTACCATGGTTTTCCAAACTCAGGTTTATGTGACCAGAGCTGAACTATTTCCGACTTTTTTTTTTTTTAAAGTATAAATTCCCAAGAGAGATTCTGAGGTCTATAATGGATCCTGGGCATCTAAATTTTCTGAAAAGCTACCCTAGGTGATTCAGACATACAGGGTTTTGGAAGCACCAAACTCAATGTCTGCACAAAGTGCATAATTAGGGTAGGAGAGTAGAAAGATTAGTTTTAGAAGCATACCTATTTTATGTGCGGTAATGATGCACCCACCTGTTTCTTTTCAATGATGCCAACATTCATTTCTCAATTACAGGGTATAGCAAATGTGTTCTTATTGGCCATGACTGGGGAGGCATGATTGCTTGGCTAATTGCCATCTGTTATCCTGAAATGGTGATGAAGCTTATTGTTATTAACTTCCCTCATCCAAATGTATTTACAGGTGAGTTTAAATTTCCTTTAAGACATCTTTGATAGCGTGACAACTCACTATTGTCACTGACACGTTGGATTAAAAACAGCAAAAGTTGATTAACATAATATTTTTAAAATTAAATGACTAAAATATGATATTAGCACATGATAATGTCAGCTATCTCGGCTTTAAATATTCCTGAAGAGTCACAGGAAGTGTTGCTTTATATTTGCTTGCATAATTTTATTTCTTTTTAGAAAACATTTTACTGCTAACTTAGGGAGAGTTAAAGAGTTAAAGGGAAAATGCAGTAACATTACTTTGACAGTAATGAATCTTGACAGCCTAGAAATAGATTTTCCTCTTGCCTGACTCCTTTGGCTGTCAGGAATGGCAGCATTCTTTAAAGCAGCAGTTCTCAAATTTTTGGTCTCCTTTAAACTCTTAAAAATTATTAAAGACCCCATTGAGCATTTGTTTATATGGGTTATATCCATAAACATTCACTGTATTGGAAATTAAAAATGAGAATTTTAAAAATGTTTATGTATTAATTCATTTTTAAAAAATAATTAATCCAGTACATATTAGCATAAACATTTT
Organism: Eubalaena glacialis; assembly: GCF_028564815.1. Lineage (NCBI taxonomy): Eukaryota > Metazoa > Chordata > Mammalia > Artiodactyla > Balaenidae > Eubalaena > Eubalaena glacialis. The sequence goes on along the minus strand of NC_083718.1, from coordinate 113,967,866 downwards.
ACTGAAAACTAACTACATCTTCCAAAACAAAATTTTAGTGAGAGGAGTGTCATTGTTTTACATTTTTTTGCAAACCTCTTTAATTTTTGGCTTAATAGACGACAGCTGGATTCTCATATCTGCTTCTATATTCAATCTGTTGCAAATGTTTGAATTGAAGTATATGAAGAAATCTGGCCTCACACAGATTTGTAATTGGAAAAAGGAGGAGTATTTTAATAGTCTTTTCAAATAACTGCGGATGTTCTCCTTTAATACTACACCAAACTCAAAAATTAGTTATTTCTTAAAGGTTAGTAACAATGTGGAATCTGATGTCATATTAATGAACTTTTTGTACTCTGTCACATTAAAATCCATTGGTCTCTCTAGCACTTTGAATGGATTTTTTCTACCTATGCATGATTTTGCAATCATCATGCATTGGAAGATATTGGTTCATTGAGTTATGCAGATCTTCCATAAGTTGACACATTTCATTATATGCTATCAAATCGTGTTCATTAATATCACCCCAATTTCATCAAAAAAGCCTTTGCAAAGCTGTCAAGCTCACAGTAGCAGACACAAGTTTCCAAAGTTCTAATTTTCATTTGAAAGCTTGAACTTTATCATTGACAACAAACACTGTTGATTGTTTTCCCTCAAGTGACAGGCTCACTTTGTTCATTTTCAAGAGACTATCTGTTAAATACCCAATCTGACTGATGATAGTTTGTTAGTCATTCTCTCAAGTAAAAATGGTGTTCCATTAAAAATGCAGCTAATTCAACTTATCAGACAATTACAGAAGTGCTTTTCCTCGAGACAATCATTGTATTTGGGTGTTCAACAGAACTGCCTTATTTTCTGTTTCATCACAATGTTAAAAAGACGTATACAAAAAGGTAGAAATTTAATAAATTAATAATCTTTGCTATTTCATCAAAGACAGTCTTAAGTGAAACCGCCACTTCATTTTATGTATTTATGTACTTGTTTGTTTACAGCAAGTGTGTGGTGGTGAAGAATACGATGACTGCTGGTATTGTTTGGTGCCACTGCCTTGATTTGTGCTCAGGCAGCAGTGGCTTTATCTACTATTGCCTTTGTACCATCTGTGCAAATGTCGGCAAAATGAGAAAAGCTAATTGTATTGTTTTGAAATAATTTGACCATCTGTATCCTTTAAAAGGGTCTTAAGGATCCCCAGGGGTCCACATGGACTATGTTTTGAGAACCTCTGCTATAAAGAGAACCCTTAATCTTAAGAGTGATTAAAAACAAATAAACAAACAAAAAAACCTGTGAACAATGGCTAGGCACATTTTTATTTGGTTTTAACAAAAATTATAATCTTGTCCTCTTAAACTACCCTTGTCAAATTTTCTGAGGTTCAGTACTGGCATGACCCACAGTAGCCCTCCAGCGAACAAAAAATTCAGAAAAACATATTTTTATTTCTTCCTCAAAATTAAAGTAGGTGAGGGAGAAAGGGAACATGACTACATAAATACTGTATAAGTATAAAAGTTAAATTTTAGATACATATCCAATTGTCCTATCTCAGTTGAGGTAATAGCATGGCTGCTTAGGATTCAAATATCAAACTGAGGTTCATCATATTTCTCTCAGTTGCATTAGGCAATAGAAGTTGTGCTACATGCTTGTTCAATTGATCAGGACCCTACAGTAAATGTTATTTTGTTGGTGCTGCTATATGGACAAACTGTAATTGGTCATTTCAGTAAGAAAATACTTGGATATTTCTGGAGCTATCTTATCAATAATAGGTTCAACCCTGGTCAGGTCAATATGAAGTCTTCAAGTAATATGACTATATTTTCCCTTAACTGTATTGATATCTCTTAATGCAGAGCTGAATAAATCTTATTCGATGATGACTTTACAAAAAGTATAGCATAACAGTGCTCCACTTACCTGAGAATTATAATTCTAAAAACTCCAACCATGTTGAGTACAGCTACACAATTAGAAATAAGAAAAAAAAATCACCTCTATAGCAAGGAAAATAAAAGTATAGTACACAATACACAACAAATAGGTACATTTAATATGTATGATCACATTACTCCCTAGTTTAAAACTTCAGTGTCTTCCCAAAACACTTAAAATCTTTATCATTCTGGCCTTACCTGACTGGGTTTCTGCTTTTCTTTCTAAAACTCATCTCATACCATCTCCCCCTCCTCATTCACTACATATCAGCCACACTGGCCTTCTTTCTGCTTCTTGAATGTGCCAAGCACAGTACCTACTTTCTGTTCTTGATGCTCTTCCTAGATCTTTGCATTCAAGGCTCATCCCACATCCCCAGAGAAACCTGTTCCACCACCTTTACTAAAGGATAGTCCCTCGACACCACCCAACCATTACTTTCAATCAGATTACCTTGTTTTATTTTCTTTATGATATTTTTGCTAACTAAAATGATCTTTTAAGTATTCATTACTTATTTATTATGTAAGTTCCTTATGAATGGGAACCTCTTTTCTCTTGTTCACTGCTAAATCCCCTCACACACAGTAGATATTCAAAGATTCATTGAATGGATGAATTTTCTCAATACATGAATGAATTTAAAGGAAAGGCTTTAGTTTCTGTTGAGGCCAAATGAATAAGATATTCAAATCAGCCTGTAAGGAAAATCTTTTCAACAAGGGAAAATTACTTCCCCATGTATCCTTAGGAAAAGCGTTTGGTCACTGATAATGACCTTGGAGAAAAGGGAGTGTTGTTTTGGGTTTCCTGTTCCTTTCTGAGTCAACACTTCATAAAGTGGAACTTTCTTTTTATTTAAAGTGCTTTAAGTATTTAAAATACCAAAAATATCCAAAATAAAATATAAGAACATAGAAATTGTTCCAAAGAGAAATATACAGAAGGCTTATTTGTAGATTCTTTTATGGGATCATCTCAAAGGTGAAATTGCCTTAAAAAGAAGTTATTTCAATAGTAAGTAATTCATACCCCTTGGATAAGGTCTAACATGGTATTTTAATTTCAGAATATATTTTACGACACCCTGCCCAGCTGTTCAAATCCAGCTATTATTATTTCTTCCAAATACCATGGTTCCCAGAATTTATGTTTTCCATAAATGATTTCAAGGTAAGTCAAACATGGTGATGGATGTTACAGACTTATTGTCTGTGATCATTTTGCAGTGTATACAAATATTGAATCAGTATGTTGTACACTTGAAACCAATATGACATTATATGTCAATTATACCTCAATTAAAAAAAGAAAGACTGGTGCCCAAGAGGATGACAAAATTAGGAGGTCAAAAATAAAACATAGACTGAAACACTAAAAACAAACAAAAAACCCAAGAAAACCGGTCCTGCTTATGTTGTTCTGATTTATTTTAAATAATCATTTATTGTACATCTGTTATGTGTTATGCACTGTTAGGCATTTCCTCCTATGCAAAAAAATAAGTCAAACAAATAATGTTAATGAGAAACATTTTAAATTAAAACCCATCTTTAAGAAAGAAAAACAGGGAATTCCCTGGTGGTCCAGGTGGTTAGGACTCCACCCTTCCACTGCAGGGGGTATGGGTTCAATCCCTGGTCAGGGAACTAAGATCCCAAAAGCCTTTCAGTGCTGCCAAAAAAAAAAAAAAAAAAAAGGAAAAGAAAAACAGACAAATGCTAAAACTTAATAAATGTTTCTAAGGCTTCATCTATAGACTTACTTATTTTTACAGTCTCTATTCAATTTTTTCTGAGAGCCTGTTCCCCTACAGGCGTACCTCTTTCTAGAGAGCATTCCATGGGGAGATGAAGGAATATGAATGCCAGGTAAGAGACTTTGACAACAGCCGAAGTGGAAGCCCTTGGGAGTAAACAAAACCCCAAAACAAAATTAAGCCTGCAGGTATTGGTATACCATATACACTGACACCAGGAGTCATATGTAGTACCTATTTCTTCAAAGTTAATTAGTTGCTTCTTGTTTGTCCAGGATGGTGTTAAATATTTAGGGAGGTTAAAAAAAGACATAATATTATTTTACCTGGAAATACTTCTGCATGTACCTCTGACAATAAGGACTTTTTTAAAAAAAGAACATAACTCCAAAGCCATTATCAAACCTAACAAAATGAACAACTTGTTAAAATCATTTAATGCCCATTCAAATTCTCTTAATTGTCTCAACTGTCTTTATACACTTTATTTGTTTGAATCAGGAACCAAACAAGGTCTACATGTTGTATTAGGTTGTTATGCCTTTTAAAATCTTTAACGGTTCTTTCCTTTTGTTTTTTACCATCACCTTTTTAAGAAGAAATTTGTTCATTTGCCCTGAGGAATGGTCCACATTTTGGATTTGACTGACTGCTTCATCATGGTGTTATTTAACTAGTTCTGCTAACCCTTGTCTTTCCTACTTCATAGGTGCTACTGATCTAGAGGCTTGATTAGACTGAGGTTTAATTTGACAAGAATATTTTATAGGTGGTTTTGTGTATTTCCTAATGCATCACATCAGGGAAGCACATAATGCCTAGTTGCCCCAGTTTTAGTAATGCTAAACTAACCAGTGGGCTCACAAATTGTCAGCCTATCCAAATTGCCTAACAACCAACCTTTCACCAAATAATTTTAGCATACCTTGATCGTCACTGCCTAGGTTCATTATTTCTTTAGAAAACAGTGATTTTTTAGTTCTATTGGGATGGCTAAAAAGTTCCTTTGGTTTTTAAGTAAAAATAAAAGACACGTTTTTCATTTTCACCAAGAGCTTTATTGAACCCTTTGGTTCCACTACCTTATGCCATTTTTCAGGCAACTTCAAAATTCCATCTTCCCAAAACTTTTTATCCTCTTGAGCAAAGAACTGTTCCAGGTGCCTTTTACAGTCTTCCGGGGTATTGAAATTTTTTCCATTAAGAGAACTTTGTAAAGACCGAAATAAATGGAAATCTGAAGGTGCAGTGTCTGTTGAATATGGCGGATGAATCAGAACTTCCCAGCCAAGCTGTAACAGTTTTTGCCTGGTTATCCTGATGGAAGATTATGTGTTTTCTGTTGAGTAATTCTGGATGCTTTTTGTTGAGTGCCACTTTCAGTTGGTCTAATTGGGAGCAGTACTTGTTGGAATTAATCATTTGGTTTTCCAGAAGGAGCTCATAATACAGGACTCCCTTTCAATCCCACCATATACACAACATCACCTTCTTTGGATGAAGACCAGCCTTTGGTCTCTTCCATTCCACATTATTGTACAGTATCCACTTTTCGTCGCCCGTCACAATTTGTTTTAAAAACGGAACATTTTTGTTACGTTTCCGTAGAGAATCGCATGCAGCAATACGGTCAAGAAGGTTTTTTTTCGCCTAACTTATGTGGAACGCAAACATCAAAGCGATTCACATAACCAAGGTGGTGCAAATGATTTTCAACACTTGATTTGGATATTTAGAGTATGTCGGCTATCTCCTGCGTGATAACGTTTATTGTTCTCAATTAATTTCTCAATTTGATCACTATCAACTTCAACTGGTCTACCCGACCATGGAGCATCGTCCAGCGAGAAATCTCCAGCAAGAAACTTCTCAAACCACTTTTGACACATTCGATCAGTCACAGCACCTTCTCCATACACTACACAAATCTTTTTTTGCGTTTCAGTTGCGTTTTTACCTTTCTTGGAATAATAAAACATAATATGCTGAAAATGTTGCTTTTTTCCTTCATCTTCAATATTAAAATGGCTACACAAAAATTCACCAGTTTTGATAAGTTTTTTAAAAAATGCACGCTAGTATGACAGCAGTCACAATACAATATAACAAAATTGTTTTGAATAAAGTTAAAGACAACTAAGTGCTACTAGAGCCATCTTATGGAAAAACACTGAACGAACTTTTTGGCCAACCCAATATTATTCTTTCTGCTTTTATTATCTGGAATTCTTGTATAAAGAAGAATTTCCACATCTATATTTGGTTATTCTGAAATATGGTTCCCACAAGAATGGCAGGACAAATGCTTCATTATTTCCCTTTATAAACAACTTCCAGAGTAATGAATTGGTGCCCTAGAAACCTCCATTGACAACCAATGAGGGTTTTTTTTTCATATCATTATGAGCTCATGATTTTTAAAAATATATTTGATATTTATCAATTGATTACAGTCATTATTCTCTTTGATGCCCAAATTGTTGCAAGTGTGAACTCCTTCAGGTTGGCTCCTACATCATCTTGACACAGGAGCCCTTTAGTCAGTGATAGCTTGCTTCCTTAATGTCCTAAGTTCATCTTGTTTTTCCTGTTCCAGATCTGGAATCAGTCATTTATTGAAGGAACTCTGGCTCCTATTAGTAGGAAATGGTATTTAGAGACCACAGTTTGGGTGTCAGGGTGATCATTGTTACTGAGTTTTCATTGCTTCTAGATCTTTCCATTGGACAGGATGTAGACATACATATTTTTTAGACAGAAAAAAATTATGAGTTCTTATTCACATTTCCAAAGCAAATTTAAGACGACAGGGTTTTCACTTAACTTCTATGACTTTATATAAAACATTATATGGTTCTAAGTCAAAACTCTAAAACAAGGTACATTCAGAGAAGTCTCACTTGTCTCTGTTTCCTCTGTTTCTCTGTCTCCATCCTATTTCTTCTGTCTCCCATTGAAAACCATTTTGGTTAGTTTTGTTTCCTCTTTTTATTGTTTCTTTTTAAAAATATAAGCAAATATGTATATATTTGTCTTTTCCTTCTCACACAAAAGATAACATACTATAAACACTATTTCTACCCTTGCTTTTTTTCCACTTAACAATATACCCTGCAGATGACTCCATCATCAGCATAGAGATTATCTCCATCTTCTCTTAGAGTACTAAGAACACATAATTCACCATCTTGTATCTATACCATAGTTTATTCATCCAACCCCCCATAGACATTTGTTTCCATTCTTTTTTTTTTTCTTAATTTAAAAAAATTTTTTGGCTGTGCCGCACCATGGGGCATGAGGGATCCTATTTCCCCAACCAGGTATCGAACCTGTGCCCCCTGCAGAGGAAGCACGGAGTCTCAACCACTGGACTGCCAGGGAAGTCCTCCATTCTTTTTCTATTACAAATAATGTTTCAATGAATCGCCTCCTGCACATGTCATTTCATATTTTTGCAAGGGTGTTTTGGGGTTGAGGGATCTAATTTTAAACAAGAATCCCAATAATTCTGATTCAGGTGGTTTAGAGACACACTTTGAGAAATGCTGGTATAGAGCAGTATTTTTCAAATTGTAGGTGGGGACCCATTAGTGAGTCATGAAATAAGTTTTGCAATTTAGTAAAGTGGCTTGCAATTTGAATTTTTAAAAATAAAGTAGAACAGAATTGAAAATATCAGTACATGCTGTAATAAGTGTAAGGGCTATTTCGTTAAACTTTTGTTTCAGAAACATATATGTAGAGATATGAACTGGATCATGATGTAAAATGTGTTTGTTACTCTAGGTTGTGATTAAAAGAAGTTCACACAATTTGGGGGAGGGGGTGGATTGGTTGTCATTAAATAGATAAACTGTTGTTAACTGGAATATCAGGCTTCAGAGCAGGGATAGTACTTGAGTTCAGCCTTGTAGAATGTGAAGAGACACGAAGAAGACAGGATACTTTTCATAAGGGTGAAGTGTCCATGGGGGATTAAAAGGGAATAATATCAAAAATAAAGCCAGGAAAGCAGAAATATATAAAATGTGCTTGTAAACAATGAGGTCTCCAACCTGGCTAGAGCAGAAACTGGGAGCTATCACTGCACACTGACCATCATTCTCTTTCAAAAGCCAAATATTTAGTTACTATTAGGTAACTGAAAAGTTTTAATTATTCTCTTCTCACTTATCAGGCTTTGAAACATCTGTTTACTAGTCACAGCACTGGCATTGGAAGAAAAGGATGTCAGTTAACAGCAGAAGATCTTGAAGCTTATATTTATGTTTTTTCTCAGCCTGGAGCATTAAGTGGTCCAATTAACCATTACCGAAATATCTTCAGGTCAGTATAATTTGTTCTTTTTAACTAAACAAAATATTCATTCCATACAGAGCCAATATTTGTTTTTTGTTAACATCTTTATTGGAGTATAATGGCATTACAATGGTGTGTTAGTTTCTGCTATATAACAAAGTGAATCAGCTATATGTATACATATATCCCCATATCTCCTCCCTCTTGCATCTGCCTCCCACCCTCCCTATCCCACCACTCTAGGTGGACACAGAGCACCGAGCTGATCTCCCTGTGCTATGCGGCTGCTTCCCACTAGCTATCTATTTTACATTTGGTAGTGTATATATGTCCATGCCACTCTCTCACTTCGGCCCAGCTTACCCTTCCCCCTCCCCGTGTCCTCAAGTCCATTCTCTACATCTGCGTCTTTATTCCTGTCCTGCCCTTAGGTTCTTCAGAACTATATTTACTGATTATTTTTAATGAGAATTATTTTATCAAGTATTTTCCATTAAGTTCTTTAGCTTAATATACTAAAACCTACTCTCTTAAAATATTTAATGTTTTTCTTTGTTTTCGTTATTTATTTATTTATACTGTAGTATAAATTGACATATAACATTATATTGGTTTCAGGTGTACAACATAATGATTTGATATTTGTATGTATTGCAAAATAATCACCACAGTAAGTCTAGTTAATCATCTGTCACCATACATAGTTGCAATTTTTTTTCTTGTGATGAGAACTTTTAAGATCTACTCTCTTAGCAACTTTCAAATATGTAATACAGTATTAACTACAGTCACCTATCTGTACATACTTTGTTTTATCTGTAACTTACATTTCATGTGAAATTTAACAATTTGAAACCTCAGGACCAGAGAATATGCTTTTCTTTTAATTTTCTGAAAACTCCTCCCTTTTACCCTCAATTCGATCTGGTGAAGAATTTATATTCCTCTTTACTTTTTCACTAATAGTCCTTTTAATAGGGACTAATAGTCCCCTTTCCTTACTGATTCAACTATTACATGCTCACATGTTGTTAAATATGCAGGTAACTATCAGAAAATGTTTTGTTTTGGAACACTTAATGAGCTCCAGAATTTAAGTGACTTGCAAGTTTGTATAGCAATCCATGTATCAATAATTAAGTATAGATATAGTTTTATATCAGTTTACCCATTCACCAAGAACTTAATTTTTAGGAGCATTACAACCAAATGATGGCCACTTGCATGGGAATCAAAAGTTAAGACCTTGGTGGACATATGTGATATCCTTCACATTCCAGCAGCATCTTATCAACCCCAAGTAGCCACAAGTCAAGCTTTTTTGTAACTAGCGAAAATGTAATTCAGTGCTAGAGAGTGTCTAGTTAGATGTTCCTTCTCATTCTTAGTTAACAGGGGTGCAATTAATACCATTCCACCTTTCTGAAAAACAGCTTAGCAGAAGTTGTCAAAAGCTTTACAAATATGTATCCTCTTCAGCTCAGGAATTCCACTTCCAGGGCTCTAGCCCAAAGAAGTTATCTGAAATGCCAACGAAGATTTGGGCACAAAATGCTCATTGTAGCATCACTTAAAACATCCCCTTCTTTTAAGTGATGTTATAATCTAAATATTCAATTATACAGGAACAGTCATTTATGGGTTATTATGCCATAAAATAGTATGTTTTACAATTATTTTTGAAAAACTATATGAAACAAGAAAGTTATTATAATTTAATATGAAATTTGCATGTGTATACTGTGTATAAACTGTGTATATTTACTGCATTGTACTTAACGGTTTCAACGATATGCATAGAAAATGACCATTTTTTAATGATGGAATTATGCCTGATTTTATTCTTTATACTTTCCTGTATTTAAAAAACACATAATAAAAACTTTATTTTTAAAAAGAATCTTCTTGCGAAATATAGTATCATGTAGTATTAAGGCTCATTCCGTATATATTTTCTGACTTTTCAGTTCCAATTTTCACATAAAATGCATTAGATTATCCAACAAACAATTGAAATACATTTAAACAGTAACACTGTTTAAAGCTCCCTTTCATCACACTATTCAGAAATTCTGGTATCTTTTTGAAGCAAACTATTCTTCATAGTGATGAATTTCATATTTAATTTATAGCCTGCATTATAAGTTTTGCAGGGCTGATCCAATTAAAACTTTTATCTGGCCCTTTCTTAAATAGGCCATTAAATTTTTTATTGTACAGATTGATTGCCTAATGCAGTGTTTCTCAACCATTTTTTTCGTCATCACCTCCCTTCAGAGTCTTTTTAGGCATTTTTTTTTTCCTAATTGCCCCCCACCCCACGAAATTTTAATACCTGTTTATGTACTGTGTGTATACTCATGGTTTATATATAAAAAGAATAATTTTTTTTTCACTCTCCCAAGAACAAATTTTCATCCCTTTGGTGGTGATATTGCCCTCCTTAAAAATGTGTGGCCTAAAGAAACATTTTGGGGGAATGTTATTTTAATGTTTACAGTGAGTCTCAAGCCCACGTGTTTTGTTTTTATAGCTGTCTGCCTCTCAAACATCACATGGTGATCACTCCAACACTACTACTGTGGGGAGAGAAAGATGCATTTATGGAGGCTGAGATGGCTGAAGGCACAAAGGTTTACGTTAAGAACTATTTCAGGCTAACTATTTTGTCAGAAGCCAGTCACGGGCTCCAGCAAGAACAACCTGACATAGTGAACAAATTGATATGGACATTTCTAAAAGAAGAAACAAGGAGAAAAGACTGGCTTTTTCTGTGACGAGTCTGTAATGAAATCTCTAAATAATTTTTAAAAATTGTTCATCAACTTCTTTAAGCTTCATTAGGAAAAATTGTTTTAATATGCTTTATCATAAATAAATATCCTGACAAATGACATCGAAAAAAATCTGAGAATGTGTGAACTTGTAACATAATGTTGGTTTTTTTCTTGTTGTATTTTGCACAGAAAAGCATCTGCCTTAAAATGTACACACTTGTACAGAAAGGAAGTTGGAGAAAGTGGCTCAGTTTTAGATTTTCGCGTTCTTTACCCTGTTAATATATGGTGCCTTTTACAAATGTATATTAAAGATTAGCTGTGCCATATTAAAAGGCAAAACTGCAATGGTATAAATTTTTATTTTATTGTTCCAAAGTTCTTTTTACTATTTTTTAACCGTTAAAAAATTCTATTATCAAATCTCTTGGATTTATAGTATATTTATTAGTTTGAAGGCAGATATGACAAGATGAATGTGCATCTTAAAATAGGCCATACATACTACTTACACTGGGAAGAGTAACAAAAGAGGATATGAAGATTCTATATATACATATATATTTATTAAACATTGTAGGGAAGCACATCCATTAAATTACTTGCCTTAATTCTTCAGCTAAATTGGTGAGAGATTTAGAAAAAAGATCAAAATGTCCTTTTGCCCCATTTAATGCAACAAGGATTGAATACTGTACTTCCTATGTGCACTAGAATCTAAGCTCCACAGGGCAGAGATTTTTGCTTTATTAACTGACATATATCCAGCATCTAGAATAAGAGCCTGACTCATTGTGGGAACTCAAATATTTGCTAAATGAACAAATAATATATTTGATACACTGCTAGGCACTGTGTGGGAAATATGAAAGAAAGATGACATGGTAATGTTGATCTTTCCCTTAAGAACCATACACAGAATGCAGTTAAATTAAACAAGGGTTCAAAAGTATTAATGAGCCTTACAGATAAGAGTGGGAAGGGAACTCCCTGGCAGTCCAGTGGTTAGGACTCGGCCCTTTCACTGCTGGGCCCGGGTTCAATCCCTGGTCAGGGAACTAAGATCCCACAAGCCGCACGTTGTGGCCAAAAAAAAAAAAAAAAAAAAAATGTTAGGAAGAATTACAGGATAGAGGATGAGACCAACTCAAGGGATTACTACTCATTCTCTTGGGTTGCTCTCGTCTGGCATGGGAGACAACCAGTAACATTGCCAAATCATGGCTCCTTAGAGACCACAACTGTGTTCCCAAAATAAGACTAAGCTGGTGAAAGGAATGTTTCCCTCACTAAGCATAGTTCTGATAGTGACAGAAGAAAGTGGAATGTCCCTAAGAATTCTCATCATTGTATCCTAGCAACGTGTATTTACCAATAAAAGCTCAGTTTTCTACGTACATTGTACTTGTGCCTCATAACATCTCAAGGTAGGGAGTACTTGTGCCTTATAACATCGCAAGGTAGGGAGTATCACCACTTTACAGATGTGAAAATGAGATCGGCCAATGCCCACAGTACAAGGGTTGGAACCAGGATCTGACCTAGATCCATCTGGTTGTAAAGCCCATAATCTTTCCACTTAGATCACATTCTGTTTAACCGGCTTTGGTATCCACACTGCTCTTTCTGTGTTATGGGTAACCTGGTGTGTTCCAATAATTAGAAACATCTTTCAGAAACTTACAATTTGACTTTTAATTCTGGAGGAATTTAAATTAGCAATTAGCAAACAGGAATATTTGATACAGCAAATGCTACAAGGTTTAGCAGAGAGCCTGGTTCACAGCAACTTTAATTATGCTTCCCTCTTGATCATTTTCAAAGGGCAGCAACAAAGGAAGGAACAAGACTTTACTGACCGTGTGTGGTGACGCAGTGAAGTAATCCTGACTTATTTTAATGAAAATGTGTTTCTGACAAAGGTGATTTTAAGATTTCTCGTTGTTGTTACTTATGTCAGTTTGGAATGCTGACCAGTTCATCTGGACTAATATTAACAATATGCGTCAAAACGTGCCACGGCTAATCCTGGCCTATGATAATGGATGTATTCTAATTTTCAGTGGATGTAGAAGAGTACTTGTAACAGATATAAAGGCTCAAGGTTGCCATCAGTTAGACCTCTTAGCATAAAGAGATCCATTTGTAGGAAGAGTAAATGAATTTGACTTACCAACTGCCAAAGCATCTCACTGTAAGTAAACTTGACTGGTAATGGCATTTAAATTAAAAAATTGTGATTAATAAATATTCATCTATTTAATTCATCCTTAGTAGGTATATAAATATGCTTAATGTAAATTTCAGAAATTATGTGAAAATAATTTATTAAGCATATATGTCAAAAGGAGGCCATTTACAAAAAGCAAAAGATTGTGCTGTTGATATGATTCTAATTCTCCTGTTACATCATTTACCATTTTTTATTTTTCTGATTTTAAAGGTAATATATCATTTTCTATTAACCCACAATTGCCTCAAAGAGTTCTAATTATGTGCGAACGGAAAGAGCACTTAAATATGGGGCAGGGGTACACTCCGGGGGCCGCCCCCAGATCCAAGCTACAGGCGTCCTGAGACTAAGGAATAGTGGGCTTCACGGCACAGCCCACCTCGGACTCCGAGGCTGCGGTGTTGGAATCCGCCCCCAGCCAAGACACAAGCGAGTCCCTGTACCCGCCAGCAGTGGACAACCCCTGCATGCAGCAGATGCACATCAGCGCGTGGCGCTGGGCCTACATCGTCCTCATGGGGGGCTGTGCTGGTGCCGGTGCGGGTGTCCTGCATCGCCGTCCTCTTCATCTTCCTCTGGCCCGTGGCTGCGCTTTCCACCATAGGCCGTCGTGCTCGACCAACCAAGCCCGCCAGGAGTTGGAGAAGACTGGTGCAACCAACCCTCAAGTTCTTGTTTCAGGTGACTTTTTTTTTAGCAGGGTTCCTGGTTAAAGTGAAAGGGAAAAAGGCAACCCGAGACAAGGCCCGCATCTTCGTTGCAGCACCGCACTCCAGTTTCTTTGACGCAGTCGCCTGTGTCGTGGCAGGGTTCCCCTCGGTGGTCTCCGTGAGTCAATATGTGCGTATCCCGTGGCTGGGAAATTCTTACTGTCAACGCAGCCGGTGCTTGTGACCCGAGATGACCCCAATTCGAGGAAGAATACCCGGGAAGAAATCCTGAGGCGAGTGACATCTGTTAGGAAGTGGCCACAGATCCTGATTTTCCTGGAAGGAGTGTGTACCAACCAGCAGCTGTCTGGTCACCTTTAAACTAGGGGCCTTCGCTCCGGGTGTTCCTGTGCAGCCAGTGCTGCTCAGGTACCCAAACACCCTGGACACCGTGACCTGGACCTGGCAGGGGTTTACAGGCTTCTAGACCTGTATATTGACCCTGAGTCAACTCTTCACCAGGGTAGAAGTTGAGTTTATGCCTGTTTATATCCCAAATGACCGAGAAAAAAAAGACCCCGTCCTTTTTGCCGATACAGTGAGGATCATCATGGCCAATGTTCTTGGGGTGCCTGTGACAGATCACACTTATGAAGATTGCAGACTGATGATTTCTGCAGGTAACCTTCAACTACCCATGGAAGCCTGTTTGGTTGAATTTACAAAAATTAGCCAGAAGTTAAAGTTAGATTGGGATAATATTCATCAGTGTTTGGATGAATATGCTGCAATTGCAGTTGCCTCAAAAGGAGGGAAGATAGGAATTACAGAGTTGGCGAATTATTTGAAACTCCCAATTTCAGAGCCCTTGAGACAACTTTTTGCCCTCTTTGACAGGAATAATGATGGCAGCATAGACTTCAGAGAGTACGTGATAGGTCTGACTGTCCTATGCAATCCTGCCAACACTGAAAAGATTCTGCAAATGTCATTTAAGCTTTTTGATCTTGATGATGATGGTTTCATAACCGAACAGGAGTTAGCTGCTATACTTTGGGCAGCTTTTGGAGTGCCAAATCTTGATGTTTCCAGACTCTTTCGGGAGATACCTGGACAGAACTCAGTACATTTCATACAGGACCTTTAAGAACTTTGCCCTGAAGCATCCAGAATATGCCAAGTTATTTAGTTCATACTTAGACCTCCAGGCAGCCTATATATATTCATTATGACAACAAGTACAGGTTTTTTGTTTTTTTTTTCATAAATTTATTTATTTATTTATTTGTTTTTGGCTGCGTTGGGTCTTCGTTGCTGCGCGCGGGCTTTCTCTAGTTGCGGCGAGCGGGGGCTACTCTTCGTTGCGGTGCGCGGGCTTCTCATTGCGGTGGCTTCTCCTGTTGCAGAGCACAGGCTCTAGGCACGCAGGCTTCAGTAGTTGTGGCATGTGGGCTCAGTAGTTGTGGCTCGTGGGCTCTAGAGCGGAGGCTCAGTAGTTGTGGCACACGGGCTTAGTTGCTCCGCGGCATGTGGGATCTTCCTGGACCAGGGCTCAGAACCCGTGTCCCCTGCATTGGCAGGCGGATTCTTAACCACTGTACCACCAAGGAAGTCCCACAAGTACAGGTTTGATGGTCGTATTCAGATGTTAAAGTCAGCCCTGAAAATGGTGAAAGTTAACATCCAAGTTGAAACTATGATTGAAATAAAAATTATCCTTTGAGGAAAAACACAATAGTTTTTACTCTAAGTGGCTTGGGCACTTAATTATGATATTTAAAATGTGCGACTGGAGGGGCAAGATGGCGGAAGAGTAAGACGCGGAGATCACCTTCCTCCCCACAGATACATGAGAAATACATCTACACGTGGAACTGCTCCTACAGAACACCCACTGAACGCTGGCAGAAGACGTCAGACCTCCCAAAAGGCAAGAAAATCCCCACGTACTTGGGTAGGGCAAAAGAAAAAAGAAATAACAGAGACAAAAGAATAGGGACGGGACCTGCACCAGTGGGAGGGAGCTGTGAAGGAGGAAAGGTTTCCACACACTAGGAAGCCCCTTCGTGGGCAGAGACTGCGGGTAGCAGAGGGGGGAAGCTTCGGAGCCACGGAGGAGAGCGCAGCCACAGTGTTGCGGAGGGCAAAGCGGAGATTCCCGCACAGAGGAGCGGTGCCGACCAGCACTCACCAGCCCGAGAGGCTTGTCTGCTCAGCCGCCGGGGCGGGCGGGGCCTGGGAGCTGGGGCTCGGGCTTCGGTGCTAGCCGGGAGGGAGTCCGGGAAAAAGACTGCAGCTGCCAAAGAGGCAAGAGAATTTTTCTTGCCTCTTTGTTTCGCGGCGCGCAAGGAGAGGGGATCCAGAGCGCCGCCTAAACGAGCTCCAGAGACGGGCGCGAGCCGCGGCTATCAGCGCGGATCCCACAGCAACAGGGACGCAGAGGGAAAAACGGAGAGATTCCCGCACAGAGGCTCGGCGCCGAGCAGCACTCACCAGCCCGAAAGGCTTGTCTGCTCACCCGCCGGGGCGGGCGGGGGCTGGGAGCTGAGGCGCGGGCTTCGGTCGGATCCCAGGGAGAGGACTGGGGTTGGCTGCGTGAACACAGCCTGAAGGGGCTAGCGCACCACAACTAGCCGGGAGGGTGCACGAGAAAAAGTCTGCAGCTGCCGAAGAGGCGGGAGACTTTTTCTTGCCTCTTTGTTTCGCGGCGTGCAAGGAGAGGGGATTCAGAGCGCCACTTAAACGAACTCCAGAGACGGGCGCGAGCCGCGGCTATCAGCGCGGACCCCAGAGACGGGCATGAGACGCTAAGGCTGCTGCTGCCGCCACCAAACAGCCTGTGGGCGAGCACAGGTCATTCTCCACACCGCCCCTCCCGGGAGCCTGTGCAGCCCGCCACGGCCAGGCTCCCGTAATCCAGGGACAACTTCCCCGGGAGAGCGCACGGCGCGCCTCAGGCTGCTGCAACGTCACGCCGGCTTCTGCCGCCGCAGGCTCGCCCCGCCTCCTCCGTACCGCTCCACCCCCCGCCCCCCTCCCCGGCCTGACTGAGCCAGAGCCCCCGAATCAGCTGCTCCTTTAACCCCGTTCTGTCTGGGCGGGGAACAGACGCCCTCAGGGGACCTACATGCAGAGGCGGGTCCAAATCCAAAGCTGAACCCCGGGAGCTGTACGAACAAAGAAGAGAAAGGGAAATCTCTCCCAGCAGCCTCAGAAGCAGCGGATTAAAGCTCCACAAACAACTTGATGTGCCTGCATCTGTTGAATACCTGAATAGACAACGAATCATCCCAAATTTAGGAGATGGACTTTGGGAGCAGGATATATTAACTTTTCCCCTTTTCCTTTTTTTTGTGAGTGTAGATGTGTATGCTTCTGGGTGAGATTTTGTCTGTATAGCTTTGCTCTCACCGTTAGTCCTAGGGTTAGGTCCGTCCGTTTTTTTTTTGTTTGTTTTTTTGTTTTTTTTTTTTTTGGCTTAAAAAATTTTTTTTTCCCTAATAAATGTTTTCTTAATAATTTTTTCCTTATTTTCTATTTTTAAAAAAATTTTTAATAAGTTTTTTCATATTTTTTATTTTAAAAAATTAAAAAATTTTTTTCTTAATAAATTTTTTCTAAATAATTTTTTTCTTATTTTTAGTATAAAAAATTAATAAATCTATTTTTAAAAATTAAAAAAAATTTTTTTCTTAATAAATTTACTCTTAATAATTTTTTTTCTTATTTTTTATTATAATTGCTTTATTTTATTTTATTTTATCCTCTTTTTTTCGTTCTTTCCATTTTTTCTCCCTTTTATTCTGAGCCGTGTGGATGAAAGGCTCTTGGTGCTCCAGCCAGGCATCAGGGCTGTGCCTCTGAGGTGGGAGAGCCAACTTCAGGACACTGGTCCACAAGAGACCTCCCAGCTCCACGTAATACCAAACGGCGAAAATCTCTCACAGATCTCCATCTCAACATCAAGACCCAGCTTCACTCAACGACCAGCAAGCTACAGTGCTGGACACCCTATGCCAAACAACTAGCAAGACAGGAACACAGCCCCATCCATTAACAGAGAGGCTGCCTAAAATCATAATAAGGCCACAGACACCCCAAAACACACCACCAGACGTGGACGAACCCACCAGAAAGACAACATCCAGCCTCATCCACCAGAACACAGGCACTAGTTCCCTCCACCAGGAAACCTACACAACCCACTGAACCAACCTTAGCCACTGGGGACAGATACCAAAAACAACGGGAACTACGAACCTGCAGCCTGTGAAAAGGAGACCCCAAACACAGTAAGATAAGCAAAATGAGAAGACAGAAAAACACACAGCAGATGAAGGAGCAGGGTCAAAACACACCAGACCTAACAAATGAAGAGGAAATAGGTAGTCTACCTGAAAAAGAATTCAGAATAATGATAGTAAGGATGATCCAAAGTCTTGGAAATAGAATAGACAAAATGCAAGAAACATTTAACAAGGACGTAGAAGAACTAAAGAGGAACCAAGAAACGATGACAAGCACAATAAATGAAATTAAAAATACTCTAGATGGGATCAATAGCAGAATAACTGAGGCAGAAGAACGGATAAGTGACCTGGAAGATAAAATGGTGGAAATAACTACTGCAGACCAGAATAAAGAAAAAAGAATGAAAAGAACTGAGGACAGTCTCAGAGACCTCTGGGACAACATTAAACGCACCAACATTCGAATTATAGGGGTCCCAGAAGAAGAAGAGAAAAAGAAAGGGACTGAGAAAATATTTGAAGAGATTATAGTTGAAAACTTCCCTAATATGGGAAAGGAAATAGTTAATCAAGTCCTGGAAGCACAGAGAGTCCCATACAGGATAAATCCAAGGAGAAACACACCAAGACACATATTAATCAAACTATCAAAAATTAAATATAAAGAAAACATATTAAAAGCAGCAAGGGAAAAACAACAAATAACACACAAGGGCATCCCCATAAGGTTAACAGCTGATCTTTCAGCAGAAACGCTGCAAGCCAGAAGGGAGTGGCAGGATATACTTAAAGTGATGAAGGAGAAAAACCTACAACCAAGATTACTCTACCCAGCAAGGATCTCATTCAGATTTGATGGAGAAATTAAAACCTTTACAGACAAGCAAAAGCTGAGAGAGTTCAGCACCACCAAACCAGCTTTACAACAAATGCAAAAGGAACTTCTCTAGGCAAGAAACACAAGAGAAGGAAAACACCTACAATAACAAACCCAAAACATTTAAGAAAATGGGAATAGGAACATACATATCGATAATTACCTTAAATGTAAATGGATTAAATGCTCCCACCAAAAGACACAGACTGGCTGAATGGATACAAAAACAAGACCCATATATATGCTGTCTACAAGAGACCCACTTCAGACCTAGAGACACATACAGACTGAAAGTGAGGGGATGGAAAAAGATATTCCATGCAAATGGAAATCAAAAGAAAGCTGGAGTAGCAATTCTCATATCAGACAAAATAGACTTTAAAATAAAGACAATTACAAGAGACAAAGACGGACACTATATAATGATCAAGGGATCGATCCAAGAGGAAGGTATAACAATTGTAAATATTTATGCACCCAACATAGGAGCACCTCAATACATAAGGCAAATACTAACAGCCATAAAAGGGGAAATCGACAGTAACACAATCATAGTAGGGGACTTTAACACCCCACTTTCACCAATGGACAGATCATCCAAAATGAAAATAAATAAGGAAACACAAGCTTTAAATGCTACATTAAACAAGATGGACTTAATTGATATTTATAGGACATTCCACCCAAAAACAACAGAATACACATTTTTCTCAAGTGCTCATGGAACATTCTCCAGGATAGATCATATCTTGGGTCACAAATCAAGCCTTGGTAAATTTAAAAAAATTGAAATCGTATCAAGTATCTTTTCCGACCACAACGCTATGAGACTAGATATCAATTACAGGAAAAGATCTGTAAAAAATACAAACACATGGAGGCTACACAATACACTACTTAATAACGAAGTGATCACTGAAGAAATCAAAGGGGAAATCAAAAAATACCTAGAAACAAATGACAATGGAGACACGACGATCCAAAACCTATGGGATGCAGCAAAAGCAGTTCTAAGAGGGAAGTTTATAGCAATACAAGCCTACCTCAAGAAACAGGAAACATCTCGAATAAACAACCTAACCTTGCACCTAAAGCAATTAGAGAAAGAAGAACAAAAAAACCCCAAAGCTAGCAGAAGGAAAGAAATCATAAAGATCAGATCAGAAATAAATGAAAAAGAAATGAAGGAAACAATAGCAAAAATCAATGAAACTAAAAGCTGGTTCTTTGAGAAGATAAACAAAATTGATAAACCATTAGCCAGACTCATCAAGAGAAAAAAGGAGAAGACTCAAATCAATAGAATTAGAAATGAAAAAGGAGAAGTAACCACTGACACTGCAGAAATACAAACGATCATGAGAGATTACTACAAGCAACTCTATGCTAATAAAATGGACAACCTGGAAGAAATGGACAGATTCTTAGAAATGCACAACCTGCCGAGACTGAACCAGGAAGAAATAGAAAATATGAACAGACCAATCACAAGCACTGAAATTGAAACTGTGATTAAAAATCTTCCAACACACAAAAGCCCAGGACCAGATGGCTTCACAGGAGAATTCTATCAAACATTTAGAGAAGAGCTAACACCTATCCTTCTCAAACTCTTCCAAAATATTGCAGAGGGAGGAACACTCCCCAACTCATTCTACGAGGCCACCATCACCCTGATACCAAAACCAGGCAAAGATGTCACAAAGAAAGAAAACTACAGGCCAATATCACTGATGAACATAGATGCAAAAATCCTCAACAAAATACTAGCAAACAGAATCCAACAGCACATTAAAAGGATCATACACCATGATCAAGTGGGGTTTATTCCAGGAATGCAAGGATTCTTCAATATACGCAAATCAATCAACGTGATACATCATATTAACAAATTGAAGGAGAAAAACCATATGATCATCTCAATAGATGCAGAGAAAGCTTTCGACAAAATTCAACACCCATTTATGATAAAAGTCCTGCAGAAAGTAGGCATAGAGGGAACTTTCCTCAACATAATAAAGGCCGTATATGACAAACCCACAGCCAACATTGTCCTCAATGGTGAAAAACTGAAACCATTTCCACTAAGATCAGGAACAAGACAAGGTTGCCCACTCTCACCACTATTATTCAACATAGTTTTGGAAGTGTTAGCCACAGCAATCAGAGACGAAAAAGAAATAAAAGGAATCCAAATCGGAAAAGAAGAAGTAAAGCTGTCACTGTTTGCAGATGACATGATACTATACATAGAGAATCCAAAAGATGCTACCAGAAAACTACTAGAGCTAATCAATGAATTTGGTAAAGTAGCAGGATACAAAATTAATGCACAGAAATCTCTTGCATTCCTGTATACTAATGATGAAAAATCTGAAAGTGAAATTAAGAAAACACTCCCGTTTACCATTGCAACAAAAAGAATAAAATACCTAGGAATAAACCTACCTAAGGAGACAAAAGACCTGTATGCAGAAAATTATAGGACACTGATGAAAGAAATTAAAGATGATACAAATAGATGGAGAGATATACCATGTTCTTGGATTGGAAGAATCAACATTGTGAAAATGACTCTGCTACCCAAAGCAATCTACAGATTCAATGCAATCCCTATCAAACTACCACTGGCATTTTTCACAGAACTAGAACAAAAAATTTCACAATTTGTATGGAAACACAAAAGACCCCGAATAGCCAAAGCAATCTTGAGAACGAAAAATGGAGCTGGAGGAATCAGGCTCCCTGACTTCAGACTATATTACAAAGCTACAGTAATCAAGACAGTTTGGTACTGGCACAAAAACAGAAATATAGATCAATGGAACAGGATAGAAAGCCCAGAGATAAGCCCACGCACATATGGTCACCTTATCTTTGATAAAGGAGGCAAGCATATACAGTGGAGAAAAGACAGCCTCTTCAATAAGTGGTGCTGGGAAAATTGGACAGGTACATGTAAAAGTATGAAATTAGAACACTCCCTAACACCATACACAAAAATAAACTCAAAATGGATTAAAGACCTAAGTGTAAGGCCAGACACTATCAAACTCTTAGAGGAAAACATAGGCAGAACACTGTATGACATAAGTCACAGCAAGATCCTTTTTGACCCAGGTCCTAGAGAAATGGAAATAAAAACACAAATAAACAAATGGGACCTAATGAAACTTAAAAGCTTTTGCACAGCAAAGGAAACCATAAACAAGACCAAAAGACAACCCTCAGAATGGGAGAAAATATTTGCAAATGAAGCAACGGACAAAGGATTAATCTCCAAGATTTACAAGCAGCTCATGCAGCTCAATAACAAAAAAACAAACAACCCAATCCAAAAATGGGCAGAAGACCTAAATAGACATTTCTCCAAAGAAGAGATACAGATTGCCAACAGACACATGAAAGAATGCTCAACATCATTAATCATTAGAGAAATGCAAATCAAAACTACAATGAGGTATCATCTCACACCGGTCAGAATGGCCATCATCAAAAAATCTAGAAACAATAAATGCTGGAGAGGGTGTGGAGAAAAGGGAACACTCTTGCACTGTTGGTGGGAATGTAAATTGATACAGCCACTATGGAGAACAGTATGGAGGTTCCTTAAAAAACTAAAAATAGAACTACCATATGACCCAGCAATCCCACTACTGGGCATATACCCTGAGAAAACCATAATTCAGAAAGAGTCATGTACCAAAATATTCATTGCAGCTCTGTTTACAATAGCCAGGACATGGAAGCAACCTAGGTGTCCATCATCGGATGAATGGATAAAGAAGATGTGGCACATATATACAATGGAATATTACTCAGCCATAAAAAGAAATGAAATGGAGGTGTTTGTAATGAGGTGGATGGAGTTAGAGTCTGTCATACAGAGTGAAGTAAGTCAGAAAGAGAAAAACAAATACAGTATGCTAACACATATATATGGAATCTAAGGGGGAAAAAAAAAAAAAAAAAAAAGAGGTCATGAAGAACCTAGTGGCAAGATGGGAATAAAGACACAGACCTACTAGAGAATGGACTTGAGGATATGGGGAGGGGGAGGGGTGAGATGTGACAGGGTGAGAGAGTGTCATGGACATATATACACTACCAAATGTAAAATAGATAACTAGTGGGAAGCAGCCGCATAGCACAGGGAGATCAGCTCGGTGCTTTGTGACCACCTAGAGGGGTGGGATAGGGAGGGTGGGAGGGAGGGAGATGCAAGAGGGAAGAGATATGGCAACATATGTATATGTGTAACTGATTCACTTTGTTGTAAAGCAGAAGCTAGCACACCATTGTAAAGCAATTATACTTCAATAAAGATGTTTAAAAAAAAAAAATTAAAAAAATAAAAAAAAAAATAAAATAAAATGTGCTTAAGGAATATATATTTCAATTTGATCTTATAGTACCTAATTTTCTTCTTCAGATAGTATGTTTGTTTCAACGTGGCCTAAAGGTAGAAAAATAAGATATCTGCTTATAACTTTGTTCACCCAGCATGGTTCTGGTTAGTGCCTTTATTCTGCTTAAAGTAAGAAAAATAAAGAAGTAAAATAAAGGGCCTTCTTTTTGCTAAATTAAGGCCAGAGGAATATTACAGCCCACCACCTCTCCCTCATTTTTGCAGAGAAAATATCTCATTAAGAGCTCTACTAGCAATAAATAAATACTTTGTTACCATTATTATTCTCTCCAAAAAGGATCTGCTGCATAAATGCTTCCTTGCTCTTTCTCAAAGTAGCCCAAATGTTCTTATTGTACAAGACAAAATAAAAATAAACATCAGGAAGATATAGTATTGGGAATACCATCGAAACACTTATATATGTCATAGCTGCCCTTTATTTATTTATTTTTAAGGTATAGAAGTGATTATTTAGAATGGGAAAAGAAATCATGAGAAAAGAAATGAGAAAAGAAAGCTAATATAATAAACATAGGTTATAAATACAGGAATTCTGATAAATTCTGTTATATATGATTCTCACCAAAAAGGAAAAGTTTGTATTTATAGTCGAATGTTTTGCATTACTGAGAATATTTCTTTTGTTCTGACTAGGCACCCATGAAAACTGAGGCTTCTGCTTACTGTTGTGTACCTCCTTCACTATCCATGTACTTCCAGCATCATTTGCTGTAAGACATCTTCACATAGTGATGTGACCTTGAGCTCTACCCCTTCATGTCACCTTGTAGGATGAATCAGTGAAGTATTCCTAGAAGCCATTCCTACACCAGGACAGGGAGCAACAACTTATCTAGATGTGGAAGTGATTTTGAACCAATAAATATGCCTTGCTAACCCAAACTACTGTATCCCCAACTCAGTTTCATTGTGGCTGAATCCTCAAAATGCCTACAGCCACTCAATGCCACCAGATATGAGGGGGTATATGACTAAGGGGAAAGAGAGTCTTGATCACTTGTAGTCAAAATCTCTTACTTATGCAGACCTTACAAAAACATACCCAAGTAGACACATTCCTAGGGACCCTACTAGACCTTTGCAAGGGCTTGTGCAAGTGGGGCCCCTAAAGCTTAAATGTCATTAGTTAGCTTCCTGGTATTTTGAAAGAGTAGAAAGGAAGAAGAGATAAGAGTGGGAGAAAGGTGAGCAGATGGAGAAAGCTTAAGGAAAGGGAAAGGAAAAAAATCAAATATTATTTTGAAATAATTTCCATGCAGTTCTGATCTGAGAAAAGGAGATGGATAAGTGATATTTCATAATGCCCATTGTTGTAGTCCATTCAGGCTGCTATAACAAAAATACCATAGATTGGGTGGCTTAAACAACCAAAATTTATTTCTCACAGTTCTGGAGGCTGCAAGGTCTAAGATCAATGCACTGGCAGATTCAGTGTCTGGTGAGACCCTGCTTCCTAATTCATAGATGTCTTCTCACTGTGGGCTTACCTTGCAGAAAGGGCAGAGGGAGCTCTCTGGGGTCTCTATTAATTTATATTTTTTTTATTTTTTATTTTTGGCTGCTCAGTGCTGCTTGTAGAATCTTAGTTCCCCGACCAGGGATCGAACCTGCGCCCTTAGCAGT
Source organism: Eubalaena glacialis (assembly GCF_028564815.1). Taxonomy (NCBI): domain Eukaryota; kingdom Metazoa; phylum Chordata; class Mammalia; order Artiodactyla; family Balaenidae; genus Eubalaena; species Eubalaena glacialis. Next base: position 113,943,025 of record NC_083718.1, on the reverse strand, counting down.
GAAAGCGCAGAGTCCTAACCACTGGACCACCAGGGAATTCCCTGGGGTCTAATTTATAAGGGCACTAATCCCTTTTTTGAGGACTCCACCCGTGAGATCTGGTCATCTCCTAAAGGCCCCACCTCAAAATTCCATCACATTGGGGATTAGGTTTCCACATAAGAATTTTGGGAGGACACAAATAATTCATTCTGTAACAACCCCCCAGCTTGATAGTCCCATGATAATAATGCATGCATATGTAATTCAAATACAATGATTTTTTAAAGGTAATGGAAATTATTCATTTAAATAAGAGATTTTCACTTAAAAATAGTTACCAAGATATATCTTTATTCAAACAATGGTACTATTACTCAAATATTCACTGAAGTTTGAAATTATCTCTAATTAGATAGTGAGCTATATAAAATGTCAGGGTCATTACTTCATTATACTCTACCTTTTAACCTCAAAATGTTAAACACTGCTTTATTTAAACCCTCTTTAATATATAACACTTTTTTATTGAAGTATAATTGATGTACAATATTATATATTACAAGTGTACAATATAGTGATTCACAATTTTTAAAGGTTATACTCCATTTATAGTTATTATAAAATATTGGCTATATTCCCTGTGTTGTACAGTATATCCTTGTAGCTTATTTTATACATAATAGTGTACTTCTTAATCCCCTACCCCTAACTGCAACCCCCTTCCCTCTCCCCTATGGTAACCATTAGTTCTCTATCTGTAACAGGTAACACTTAAAATAACCTTTTTATTGTAAAGTGCTTACAGTTAAAAACTATACCAAACAAATCTGTAGCTAATAATAATTGTCACATAAGTATATTATATATTATGAATATAATCTGTTTTAAGATAAACACTGTTGCAACTAACTCAGCTCAAGACATTAAAACTTTTCCAGCCACCGTATAAGTTCCTCTATGCCCCCAATCATAATTACAACCTCTTTCTTCCTCCCAAATTTAAACTGCTTTCCTGACTTTTATAGTTTCACTTCCTGTGTTTCTTTACATTTTTATTATCTAAATATGCATACTTTGACACTGTGATGGTTCATTATATATGTTGTGAAATAATAGAAAATATATATTGGCCTTTGCCCCAGTTCCTGGCACAGAGTTCCTAAAACCCTTGTAATTTTCTAAGTGATAAGAGCGTTAGGATCATCCTTAGTTCTAATATTTGGTCTTTGATCCCCGTTCCTAAGTTTCTAAATCCCTTGGGATTTCCTGGGTGATAGGAGCATCTTTTGTTCTAATGAGATGCCTCTTGGTGGGCTCCTGGATTGGGGCTGGTCACCAGAAAGACCAACTCATGATTAGAAGCTTGGAATCTTCACCCCTCCATTCTCTAGAGGGTTAGAGGGGCTGGAAATAGAGTTAATGATCAGTCGTGCTTATAGGATGAAGCCTCCATAAAAATCTTCAAAGTATGGATTTTGGAGAGCTTCTGGGTTGGTGAACACATGGAGGTTCTGGGAGAGTGGCACACCTGGAGAGGGTATGGAAACTCCATGCCCCTTCGTACATATAGGGTTGGCCAAAAAGTACCTTCGGTTGTTAAGTAAAAATAAAAGACACATTTTTCATTTTTTACCAATAACTTTATTGAACAACGTATTCACCCTTTTGTTCCACTACCTTCTGCCAGTTTTCTGGCAACTTCATAATTCCATCTGCCCAAAACTTTTATCTTTTTGAGCAAAGAACTGTTCCAGGTGCCTTTTACAGTCTTCCAGGGAATTGAAATTTCTTCCATTAAGAGAATTTTGTAAAGCCCGAAATAAATGGAAATCTGAAGGTGCGATGTCTGGTGAGTACGGCAGATGGATCAGAACTTCCCAGCCAAGCTGTAACAGTTTTTGCCTGATCATCAGAGAAACATGCGGTCTTGGTTATCCTGATGGAAGATTATGCGTTTTCTGTTGACTAATTCTGGATGTTTTTGTCGAGTGCTGCTTTCAGTTGGTCTAACTGGGAGCAGTACTTGTTGGAATTAATTGTTTGGTTTTCCAGAAGGAGCTCATAATAGAGGACTCCCTTTCAATCCCACCATATACACATCACCTTCTTTGGATGAAGACCAGCCTTTAGTGTGGTTAGTGGTGGTTCATTTTGCTTGCCCCACGATCTCTTCCGTTCCACATTATTGTACAGTATCCACTTTTCATCGCCCATCATAATTTGTTTTAAAAACGGAACATTTTTGTTATGTTTCAGTAGAGAATCACATGTGGAAATATAGTCAAGAAGGGTTTATTCGCTTAACTTATGTGGAAACCAAACATCAAAGCGATGAACATAACCAAGGTGGTACAAATGATTTTCAGTGCTTGATTTGGATATTTTGACTATGTTGGCTATCTCCCGCGTGGTATAACGTTGACTGTTTTCAATTAATGTCTCGATTTGATCACTATCAACTTCAACTGGTCTATCTGACCATGGAGCATCATCCAGTGAGAAATCTCCAGCACGAAACTTCGCAAACCACTTTTTTAAAAAAAAATAATTATTTTTGGCTGCGTTGGTTCTTCACTGCTGTGCGTAGGCTTTCTCTAGTTGTGTCGAGAGGGAGCTACTCTTCATTGCGGTGCGTGGGCTTCTCATTGCGGTGCGAGAGGGAGCTACTCTTCATTGTGGTGCGTGGGCTTCTCATTGCAGCTTCTCTTGTTTTGGAGCACGGGCTCTAGGCACGCGAGCTTCAGTAGTTGTGGCACGGGGGCTCAGTAGTTGTGGCTCGTGGGTTCTAGAGCACAGGCTCAGTAGTTGTGATGCACCGGGTTAGTTGCTCCGCGGTATGTGGGATCCTCCCAGACTAGGGCTCATACCTGTGTCCCCTGCATTGGCAGGTGGATTCTTAACCACTGTGCCACCAGGGAAGTCCCCACAAACCACATTTGATGTGTTCAATCAGTCACAGCACCTTCTCCATATACTGCACAAATTTTTTGTGTGTTTCAGTTGCATTTTTACCTTTCTTGAAATAATAAAGCATAATATGCTGAAAATGTTGCTTTTTTTCTTCCATCTTCAATATTAAAATGGCTACACAAAAATTCACCAATTTTGATGTTTTTTTTTAAATGCACGCTGATATGACAGCTGTCACATACAATCTAACAAAATTGTTTCAAATGATAAAGACAACTAAGTGCTACTAGAGCCATCTTACAGGAAAAAATGAACAAACCTTTTGGCCCACCCAATACTTTTCCTCTCTCGACTGGATGTTTACTTGTATCCTTTATCGTGTCCTTTTATAATAAACAGAAAAACAGTAAGTCAGTCAGTTCCCCTGAGTTCTGTGAGCTGCTCTAGCAAATTAATTGAACCCAAGGATAGTATTGTGGGAACCTTATATTTATAGCTGATTGGTTAGAACCATAGTAACAACCTGGAGTTGCAATTGGCAACCAAAGGAGGGGAGCAGTCTTGTAGGACTAAGCCTTAAACCTGTTGGATCGGATGCTGTCTCTACATAGATGGTGTCAGAATTGAGTTAAATTGCCTGACATCCAGCTGGTGTCACAGAATTGCTAGGTGTGTGTAACCCCCCCCACATTTGGTGTCAGAAATACTGTGAGTGTGATAGTGGTGTGAGAGTAAAGGAGAGACACACAAGAGGATAAGAGTATTTTCTAAACTTACACCAACTTGGCTAGGCCATGGTACCCAGATATTTGGTCAGTCATTATTCCAGATGTGAAGGTATTTTTTAGATGAGATTAATATTTGAATGAGTAGACTTTGAGTAAAGCAGATTACCTTCCATAATATGAGTGGGCCTTTGAAAAAAGGGTAATTTAAATAAGAGAATTAAGCATTTATCCTGCCTTTGCAGTGTGAAATGTATTTCTGGATATCCAGTATTTCTAATTGATGAGGGAAAATTCTTCTTTACAGAAGATTTCCAGCAAATTTCTAGCAAGTAAATGTAGAAAGAATGATAGAATTATAATATCATTTTGCAGTCCCTAGTTAATTGATTAAAGTAAGAGTCATCAACAGACAAAACTATCAGATGAAAATTAATGATACATTTTAGCAACATTAAAATGGGGATAACCAAAGATTATGTGCCTTCTGACAGGATTCAAAATGAATTACTGCTTGTGGGAGGCAGAATAATGCCTGCTCCCCCTGCCCCCAAAGATGTCTATGTCCTAATTCCAGAATCTGTGAATATGTTAGGTTACATGGCAGGGGAATTAACGTTGCAGATGGAATTAAGGTTGTTAATTAGCTGACCTTAAAAAAAAAGATTATCCTGGATTATCCACTTGGTCCCCAGTAATCACAATAGTCCTTAAAAGAGGGAAGAAGGAAGGAGAAGAAGAGTTCAGAATGATGCCATGTGAGGAGGATTCAACCTGTTAACTTTGAAGTTGGAGAAGCAGAGCCCAGGACTGAGGAATATGGGCAGCCTTGAGAAGCTGGAAAAGGCAAGGAAACTCTCCCCTCAAACCTTCAGAAGGGGATGCAGCCCGGCCCAAAGCTGAATTTTAGCCCAGTGAGATCCATGTGGGACTTCCAACCTATAGAATTGAAAGTAAAAAAAAGTGTGTTGTTTTTAAGCCACTAAGTTTGTGGTAATTTGTTAAAGCAGCAATAGAAAACTAATATACCACTTATAAAAATTTTTTTCGCTAAAAAATTGAAACTGAATATAATCAAGCCTCTAAAAACAGCTTCCATTTACAGAAAATATATGGGATAGATGAGCACAGTGCGTGATGCTACAAAGAGGCAGTCAAATTTAAAACGTGGCGTACTCTACAGCTCACATTGCTCAGGCTTCTGCCACAATGTCAGTGTCATGAGGGAAAATACAGGAGATTAGAAGAAACTCAGGAGATGAAAGAACCAAATGTAACCTTGTATCTTGTTTGAAAACTGATTCAAACAAACCAACTGTAAAACATATTTTTTAGGACAGTTGGGAAAATTTTACAATGGGCTACATAGTAAATGGAATTATTGTCGATTTATAAGGAATACCATTAGTGGTTTTGTAATGTTATGTAAGAAAATGTACACTGTTTTTAGTGATGCAAACTGAAGTATATAGGAGAAAATGAAATGATGTCTGGGGCTTTACTTTAAAAATTTTTAGAAGGAATGGAAGAAAGAGAGAGAGGGAGGGAGGGAGGGAGGAAGGAAGGAAGGAAGGAAGGAAGAAAGAAAGGAGGGAAGTAGGGAGGGAGGGAGGGAGGAAGGGAGGAAGGAAAGAAGGAAGGAAGGAGGAAAGAAAGAAGGAAAAAAGAAAGGAAGGAATAAAAGATGAGGAAGTAAAGAAAAACTGATACAACATATATGCCCAAATCTTGGTAATTGTTGAATTTTGGTAATGGGTATATCGAGGTTCACTGTACCTCTCTCTTTATTTCTTCGTATGTTTGAAATGCTTCATTTGAAAACATTTTTAAAGAAAGAAAAAAATACATCTAAGAGAATCACTTTTTTCATGAAATTGTAGTACTTAGATGAGTTTTTTGCCTTCCAAGGCAATTTTACCTAAACTTATTTTTCACACATGAGGATCACAGTTAAGGCCAACCCTAAATAAAATTATGGGTTTAGCAGTGTTTACCTTCAGAGCTCCTGTTGCTAGTTTCCCAGGACTTTCTAGTGTTTCTGATCATAAAGCCTTTGAGGAAAAAATTTTTTATAATTTCACTCACATTAAGGTGTAAATGACTACAGATATAAATTAATTAAAATAGAAATAATGTTTTAAGTAAAAAATCTCTAATGGTGGAATGTAAAGCATCATTAAAACTATTTTTTTGTTTTGTTTTTTAAGAGGGTACTTTTTCTTTAATTACTTCACAAAGCTGCCTAAGCTGCCTAAGGTAGTTTAAGAGAATTAAATTTACATGGACCAGAAACCATCTGTCATCCGTTCCCAACCAGAGAGTAGCCTAATTTTTGCTTCATCAGCTGATAAAGGGGCATGGTAGAAGTATTACAGGACTTTGGAGGGAAAGAATCTTGTACTGAACTGTCTGGGTTTTAATACCTAGACCACCATTTACTGGCTGTGTGACCTTGACCAAGTTATCTAGCCTCTCATGCCTCAACTTCCTCATCTGTAATTGGGCTCAACCTAAATGGTGGTTGTGAGGATTAATTGAGTTAATACATAGAAAGCAGGTAGAGCAGTTTTCTTGCCTAAAAAGCACTCAATAAATATTAACTATCATATTATCTTTGATACTCCTCTTTTCTATAGGAATGATTAAAAATCAATTATCCACTATATTCATAATTAAGGTGTCTGAACAATTGAGAAGGTCGTTATTTGTAGAAATGCCTGCTTCTTGGCCAATCTTCTGGTACAATATCCATATATTTTCCAAGCAATTAGTATGTACTTGTTACCTTGTGCAGAGCTTCTGAATGAAGCAGAAGGATTGAACCTTCTTCTTTGGAAGAAGTAATCAAATAAAAAACCAAAAGACTTTTTAAGTGATTTCGCTCCAGCTCTTTTCTCCACACCAAATTTTCAAACTTCTATTAGCTCATCAATCCACCCAATTCCTTGCTCAATTAAAGACTCTACCCCTACAACATTACTTCCTTTCTTCCACCTCATAACTTTTAGAGCTTTATATGCAAAGTGGGGGAATATAACTGACATTTCTCTGCTTAAGTCCAAGAGCAGTTATATGAGCCACTCCCTGGATTAGAAGGGGAAGGAGTCTTCTAGACATTATACCATACCCTTTGCAGGGGGCTCTGGAGTGTTGTGACTCCTGCTGATTTTACGAAGTTCTTCCCGCGCCCCTCACACCCCCAATTTTTCTTGCCCAAAGCAGTAAGTGAAGGAGTGTGACTCGCCGCAGTAAAGGTCTAGTGAATTTGTCTTTCCTGGGAAAAAAAGCGCTGACACCGCAGGAAGACAAAGTGCTGAAAGGCTGCACTGGTTGATTTGAACTCAGTTCTCGATAAAACATTTATTTAAATGACTGGTTAGCACCAACTGGAAAGCAGAGGGACAGGGATAAAGCGCAGACCTGGTTAGTTCCGCAGAATAGTTCGCTCCCTGGGCAGCGCTGCGCGGACCGCCCGCTGGCGGAGTTAAACAGAGCTACTACGCCTGCGCACACCCTCCCGGGTCACGTGCCGGCGCGGACCGGGTCTCCGAGATTCTCCGGGACTGCGGTTCGGTAGCCATAAGGGACCGTCAACAAACAGACGAGAGGCGTCAGCCTTTTCCTTTAGGGGGCGGATTCGGGTAGGAGCAGAGCTTTCGGTCTGAAACGCTCGTTTCTTCCAGAGGCGGGGAAGTGAGACCCTGTACTGGGCCTGCGGGGCGCCGCCGTACCTTTGTGGAACATGGCCCGCTGTGGGGAGTATAGCGTGGCCCCCGTGGTACTTCTGGAGTCCCCTGGAGTTTGCAGTAAGGGCTTGCAAAGGAAGGGGCCCAGTGAGCGGCGCCGGCTGAAGGCGATGGTTTCGGAGCAGCTCAGCCAGGATCTGCTCAGGTAGGAGGAGGCGGGAACTCAGGCTGCTTCAGTTCTTAAGGCGCCCACCTCCGTACCAGAAACTGTGGCTCCTCGGTTTCTCCATCCCTCCCTGCTTTGTTCTCCTCACCTCAGGCCACTGCAGGACACTCACCTGTCTCCTCACTACAGAGCGGGTTCTTTCGCCCTATATAACCAATCCAGAGCACCTCGGAGACCACGTACCAGATTCAAGAAGAAAACCAAAATTACCATCATAGTTCTGTGCAGCACTAGTTTATGCCAAAATACTCTAACACGGATAGGCTTAAGTCTTGAAAGACTTGCTAATGTCGGGGTGGATACAGGTTTCGTGGTCCTGAAACTTACACAACTTTTTATAAGCTCAAACAATTCTAAGAAAAAATGATAAAATTACGTAGAAGAGTTTTTTTTTTTTAAATTTTTTTTGAGTATCTATTTAGAATGAGTAAAGATGGATCAGATTACTGGAGCGTTGGAGGTCTCTTTCTTCTGAGCTCTCTTTAAACGATTTAGCAGAAATGCTTTCGTAGAAATACTTTCTGATCGCAACCTGGCTTCCCCTCTCCTCCTAGAATACTCTACAGCCCGCAGCAACTCCCAGCAATTCCCAGTTCCCATGAGGACTCTAGCAAATGGAAAGTTGTTGTGAAGCTTAACTCAGGCTACAGTGAATCCAGGAACATCATCTCAGTTTATAAAGAAAATGAAGCTTGGAAATATTCCCTAGCTAGTTTCCATTTCCACCAAAACATTGATTCTTGAACTTTAGTATGCATCAGAATCACCTGGAGAGCTTAGATTTACTGAGACCCAGACCTTAATTCTGATACAGTTGGTCTGGGATGGGGCGTGAGATTTTTGCATTTCTAGCAAGGTCCCAGGTGATGCTGCTGGCCTGGGTCACACTTTGAGAACTATTGAACTAGTGTAAACATAATTACTATTAATAACAGTTGTGCAGCATTCTACATTTAAAAAGTGCCTACTGTTGCCCACACTTAAGGCTCCACCAGTTATAAACTGAACTTTATAAAGCAAAAAAATTTCCTTTTAATTTGGGCCTGTCTATGAGAGATTCTGCCTTGTCTCCACCACTGGGGGAATTGATGTACAACATTAAAAAAAAATGAGGGTGAAGTTGTTCTGTTTCTAGGATGAATCTCTAAGGATAAGGTACTCCTCTTCAGTGGCTCTATTCTTCTGGCTGTATTGTGAGCCTTGAAGTGTCATGAATTTAAAGAAGATAATACATCTAATTTATATAAAGAAAATGAGGTCATAAGTATAGCAGGTGAACAATTTATCCTCATCCTAGCAGCAATTAAAGGATGGAATCCTGAAGTCCCAAGTTCTTGTTACAAGCAAAAGTGTTTTTGTGGTTTTTTTTTTTAAACAACTAAAAAATCTCGTATACTCACCCAGCCACCTTGAATGCTATGCCAAAGTAATCTTCTTTAAGCACAGCAATATCATTGTTTTATTCTACAAATATTAATAAAGTAGCTAGCACCCACCATATACCTAGCACTGTATGTACTAGGTTCTGAAAATCAAAGATTAATAAGACATGACTTTGGTGTTGTGCTTGCACTCTACTGAGAAAGGTAATAGCCAAACAGAGATAATGGGGACTGAGGTGATTTGGGGGAGGCTTTATAGGTGATGTTTGAGTGATCTCTTGGGGATTGATTACAAATTGCTTAGAGATTAGGAAGGGAGAAATCAGAGTATCTAAACAAGGGGAATGGCTTTTACAAAGGCATAGAGATTTGGAAAAGCTTCATTTATTTTGGGAAAGCAAGTTGTATTGAATTGCTTCAAACAACAAGGAACAGAGGCTCCTCTGCATTACCTGAGGCAATAGGATATATGGAGAAGTGAGAAAAAATAGGAAACAGCTTCAGTAGTCAAAAAGCCAGCTCAGGTGTAGAATTGGAAAGTTGCTTGGGATATGACAGCAATTGTACAATAAGACCTCATTGAGATATGGACCATTGTTCAAGACAATTGTAATAAAAATTCTTATTGCCATCCTACTATTAGCTAGACACTGGGCTGACATGCAGTGTTTTATTTACTCCCCTGTGAGGTAAATCTTGTAGTTATTCCCATTTAACAGATAAGGAAACTGAGCCTTAGAGAAGAGGTGGTGGAGTCAGAATAAGAACCTTGGCAGTCTGGCTCCAGGGACATTAAAGTGACTTGCCCAAGGTCTCATGACCAGAATATGGACCCAGTCAGTCTACCGTCTCTAAAGTATGGTAGTTATGCAAAATGATCTTCCAGTAACTTTGTTCCTTCATTTCTGCTTCTCTCCTTACCCATTCCTTCTTCTTACTCTACCTTGGATTTTCTTTGAAACTCTCTTAAGAGTGTGATCAGTTGGCTCTTGATTATTATAGAACATCTCTGCTAGAGTTCACTTGTTTAACTACCACATTGGCTAATGGTTAACCTTGCCTCAGTCCGTTGTCCATTCAGATGTGACTAAGAGCATCAGGGACATGTGGTACAATTTGGTAGCTTTATTTGGAAGGGGTTTGTGGGTATGGCAGGCAAAGTAGTTGAAGGTGAATGGGTAAACTAAGACTAGACCATAGAGACTCTTCAGTGAAGAATTTGGAATGTATTCTGGAGGCAGTGGAGAATCACTGATGTTTTTTAAATAGAGGATGAACATAATTAGATCTTGAACTGAGGAAAGAAATTGGAAAAAAAAAGGAAACCAACTAGGATTTTGTAATAGTCAAGGGATACATAATGGCAGTGAAAACGGACAAGGTGAAAGGGATTCCTGTGTGCAGCTCATGGGCTTGGTGACCGATTACACGTGGAAACACAGAGAAAGAGAAGCATAAAAGATGGTGCTAATTCTTAGGACATTTGAAAGGGAGGAGTATAGTGAATGTTCAGGAAGCCATATCCAGGAGAATTGAAAATATGTCTGGAGTTTAAGACGGAAGTTGGCATAGCAGATGTAGTTCAGTGGCTGGTGGCATCACCAGCACCCAGTTGTCTAAGCTAAATATGAGAGAGATCCTAGGTTAGTCCCTTCCCTTCACCTTCTACTTCCAGTCACCAACTCCTGCCAGTCTATTACCTAAATATATTTTAAGTTAATCCCTTATTTTCTATCACCATTGATTCTCTCCTGGCTCACACCCTCTACATCATTCATTTGTGTTGCGCGGTAGTTTTTTCCCCCTTCATTCTCATTTTCCTGTAATTCCCCTTCTACACAACTAACAGGAGATATTTTGAAAAATAAAATTGCCCATGTTTTGAACTATTTGATCATTCCCCTTCAACTGTAAGATACAGTTAAGCTCTTTGTCTCTTATTCATCTTTATCCCTGCAGCTTCATCTGCCACTTCTTACCCCCTCAATACTCTGCTGACCAATTTGTAGCTCCACACTCAACACAAACCCCTGTAAGGAGCATGGAGGCAGGAGCTCCCCCCTACCTTGCCTTGCTTCCTTGACCAGCTCTTACGCAATCTTTAAAATTCCTTTTGGTTTCCTTTTCTCTATAAGATCTTCTCTTATTTCTGTCCCTGAAAAAAATTTACTAGTTTGTCCTATTGAGTATATCACACGCCTTAATTTTCAGGCCTGGTCTCCATACTCTTCTACAAACTCCTTGAGGGCAGATACTATGCTTTAGTCCCCTTTATGTCCCCAGTGCTTAGTACATGGTACATGCTCAATAAATTTTTAGTGAGAATTGGGTTTAATCAGTAGTCTAAAATGCTTTAGATAGGTGAATACAGTAGGTGACAGGGAAATAAGATGGAAAGAAGCTGGGCCTTGACACCACTGAGCCTTTGCTCCAGCCTATCCTTCCTCTAGAGTTTATTAGATGAGCCAGTAAAACCCTCCTTAATGTTTAAGCAGGTCTGAGTCAGATATTGGTACTTGTAACAGATAACAAGATATGCATATAACTGATACAGGTGGTTTTATAAAATAAAAAGCACTGTATTTTCACATTAACATTTTTTAAAACATTAACTTTTTTTTATTTGACGAATACTCATGAGCATGTATTATGAACAAGGCAGATTCCCTAGTGACAGTTGTATGGCTACCAGCTGCAATGCTTGTTTATTCACTTGGGGAGAAGTGGGGGATGGGTAGAAGGTGGGTGGGAAGGAGAAATAAATGGTGTATTTGTATTGTACAATTTGAGTTTTTATTAATGTTTGGGAGACCAATACATTCTTCCATAACTTTAACAATCGCTTATGAAAATAATTTATTGATTAAAATATTGACTAAAATGCATCTATTTGCTCATTGTTTCCAAGGTTCTGAAAGCTTTGTGCTCTGAAGCATTCGTTTTGTTTAGGGTAAAATACAGCCAAATCCAAAAAAGCAGTTATTGAATTCTTGCTATCTAATGAAGGTACAGTTATTGCCTTTGGAGAGTTCACTGTCTGAATATAATATATTTTAATTATGTTAAAGTAATATAATTTTATTATTATAAAAATAATAATGATACAGTGACAGAAGTGCTGTAATAGAGGTATGTACCGAGGGATCAGAGGAAGGAGCCATTAACTGGGTCTTGGGGGAGTGAGTGTCAGTGGCAACATTCTAAGCTTTCACTGTAATGGATATCTTTATCCATACTTGGACCTCCTATAGTGTACTAGTGTGATTGCCAGTTATATCCTGCAATACAGAAGTCCTCTGAGAATACATAACTTGCTGATGATAATGTTATACTATATGAAGTATTATTTAATATTTACAGAGCAGAAATATATGGTTACCACACAGAAAAAACATTGTGACAGTTTCTATTATGATGCTGATTTCTGTTCTATCACTTTACATGTAAGCTTTACCATAATTATGTCTGCACATTAGTAAAGGGATTTGAATGGGCTTTCCTCGAGTCCATCATTTTAATAATAGATTAGAGCATAGTTCTATTTTTTGTGGGGTGGGCAATGGAAAAGGGCTTAAATGTCACATTCTTGACAGCCAAGCCTGCATTTCAGACTTGGTATTTAACAATAGTCAAAGTGCAGTGTACCAGTTTCTAGACTGGATTGTCTGTTATTGCGTGTGGTTTGCTGGTGGTGTTGACTGTTTACTTTTTTTGCTTCAGTTTTAGTAAGATTTTTAAAAATTGATTCAATAGTCAACAATCACATTACTTTGTGTTTTCTTTCCAAAATAAATCTAAAGTACATGCATTATAAAGGAAAATCAACATAAGTAGTGGAAGATAAATTTTACTGGTAGAAGGAATTAAAAGGAAAAGATATTTTTTGAAAAAATAGTCTTACTCTTTTAGTGTAATTACCTTTTGTTTTCATTATAAATTTTAGAAAATTGCCTTCTAAACCAATGTTAGACAATGTTCTTTGGATGAACTGAGAATAAACTCATTTTCATACTAACTTTATTTTGTTTTCTCTGTATTTTTAGTTTATGTGTTATTTTGAAAGCTTATTTTATAAAAATGGGCATATTATATATCTCTAAGCATCACTAATTAAACTGTGGTTCCTTTTTATTCCTTATAGGCTTCTAAGAGAAGAAGTCCATACAGATGTTACTTTCTCTATAGGTTGTACTTTGTTCAAAGCACACAAAGCAGTCCTTTTAGCAAGGGTTCCTGATTTCTATTTTCATACTGTTGGACATACAAATAACTTAACAAATCATGAACCTGTTGCTGTGGAGAACTTTGAAGCTTCAGAATTTAGAATATTTTTACAGTAAGTGCTTTCTTCATCTTTTTTTCTCTTATATTTAAATCTAGTATGTAATTGTTTATTTTTTAAACATATGTGTGTGTTTTTATTTCATGTATTTTCATATCTATTTTATAACCTTCTAACTTAAATTCCATATTATCTTAGTAATTAGTGTTAGTAGAGGCTAAGTATTAGTATTAGAGTCTTAGAGGCTTAGTATTAGGAGAGGCTCATTTCTGCTTGAGATTGATCCTGAGAGAGGAGAAATATATCTGCTTTAGAGAACTGTCTATTCACATCCTTTGTCCATTTTTCAATTGGATTATTTGTCTTTATATCATTGAGTTATAGGAGATCTTTATGTATTCTGGATATTAGGCTCTTATCAGACATATGATCTGCAAACATTTCCTCCCAATCAGTGGGTTGTCTTCACTTTCTTGATGGTGTCATTTATAACACAAAAGTTTTAGATTTTTAATGTAGCCTAGTTTATCTAATTTTCTTTTGTCACTTGTACTCCTGCTATTGTAGTTAAGAAACCATTGCCTATTCTAGGGTCACAAAGAGTTATTCTTATACTTTCTTCTATGAATTTTTTGGATTTATGCTTTTAACTCTTACATTTAGGTCTGTGATCCATTTTGAGTTAATTTTTGTGTATAATGTAAGGAAGGGTACCAACTTTATTCTTTTGTGTGTGAATATCTAGTTGTCCCAGTACTATTTTTGAAGAGACTATTCTTTCTCCATTGGATTGTCTGTACAGCCTTGTTGAAAATCAGTTGCCCATTGCTATGGACTGAATTGTTTCCCTTGAAAATTCGTATGTTGAAGCTCTACTCCCTAACGTGATGGTATTTGGAGATTGTGCCTTTGGGAAGTAAATTAGCTTTAGATGGGACCTCATGATAGGAATAGTGCCCTTATAAGAAGAGACACCAGAGAGCTTGTTCTCTCTCTTCCTCTTTCTCTGCCATGTGAGGGTACAGTGAGAAGGTGACTGACTGCAAGCCACGAACAGAGTTCTCACCAGAACCCCACCATGGTGGCAGCTGATCTTGACGTCCAGCCTCCAGAACTGTAAGAAATAAAATTCTGTTGTTTAAGCCACCAGTCTATGATTTTTGTTGTGGCAGCCCAAGCTGACTAATACACACATAAACGTTAGGGTTTATTTCCGGTCTCTAAATTCTTTTCCATTGGTCTGTATGTCTGTCCTTAATGCCAGTGCCAATTATCATTTTAACTTTTATGAGAAATCAGAGTTGGATTTTTGTGTTTTTATGTCCTGAATCCTAGGTATTTTTTAGATGCTAGTCTTTTAGTTATTTGCTGACATACTTTTTGCCTATAATCAAAATCATGTTGACTTTGATGTTGAAAATTCTTTTTGGATAATTAAACTTCAAGTATATGTGTGTGATTTGGTGTATTTTTCTTCATTTTATGCTCTGACAGTTGCTTGAATGATCTGTTTTTATTATTTCAGAGTTTCTTATATGAAGCTCCAATAAGCATAAACAGAAAAATGCTTAACCTTGGCTTCCCCTGTTTGTAAGAACAGTACAACATACTATAATTTAAACAGATACTTTAAGTGCAATTTAGAAAATCATTATCATTTTCCAGTATAGATCATAATAGGTTCATCACTGAGTTCCAACCATCAATTTTAAAATATACACTTTTGTTTTTCTAGTAGGTGGTATAGTGGCTTTGTTGTAGAGTAGGCTCTGTGGTCAAGCCAGGTCTACCACTTCTAACTGTGTGAACTTGGACTGATCACTTACGTTAGTTTCCTCACCTGAAAAATGGACATAATACCTACCTCATAGCATTGTTGTGAGGGTTAAATTAGATGCTTATGAAGCACTTAGCACAGTGACCTGAGATATAGTAAGCACTGAATACATTATAAGTATTATTCATAGTAGTAGCCTTTGATATTATACATTTCTCCAGCTATTGAGTGTATGTTTAGAAAAAGATGCTTAGGAAAAGTCAAATTTTTATATGTTAGAGAAAGAGAAATTACATTAATGTTATCCTTTATTTGTTGTCTTTAAAAGTGTTAGAAAAAAAGATTGAATGAGAGACAGTATGGTAGAGTGGAGGAAGCACTGGACTTGGCAACAAGACAGAGATATGCCTTCTGGCTGTGCATTACCTTGTTTTATGATTTCTTTGAGCCTCAATTTTCTCATATTTAAAACAAAGATGTTGGAGTAAATGGCTTTGTGCTTCCTAGCACTTCACAATCCTCTGTTTTAAGCACTTAATCACATTCTGTTTTGTGTTAGGTTAGTGAAGTATGTCTGTGGTTATGTAAGCTCCTTGAGATTAGATCATCTCATCGATGTGAGCATTCCCAGTGGTATCTCATCAGTGTCTTGCGTATAGAAAGTGCTTGTGATATACCTCCCCCTTTTTTAAAAGGCAGATTGTATTGAAATTTCTCTGTGTTAATATAAAGCATAAGGAGAGGATTATAATGTGGAGTATTGAGATTAACATTTTTTAGTAAAAATTCTGATAACATAGATTTTTAAATTTTTATTGTATGAAATGCAGTCCTTATAAGTATCTTCAACACACATCCTTCTCTTTAAATAACCAATAAAGGTTTTGAAGTATTCTGTCATATTGCTACTTATTGTAGTGTCCTTTGCTATGCACTTAAGTTAGAGTAGTAAGTACAGGCTTTGAAGAAATTTTTTACGTACCGTGTCTTCAGATATGGCTCAAATGATTGGCACTGGAAAGTAGTTCCTGCTTTATGACCTCATGATTAAAATTCAATAAAAATCTTTGATTTCCTAAGACTTACCACATTATAGTTGTGTGTGCATGTTTGTGTGTGTGTGTGTGTGCACGTGTGTGTGTAAAGGAAAGAAAAAAGGGAAGACCTTTAAATTTTCAATTTAACATCAATAACTGGGAAATGCTAGTATAAAATGTCAATCAAATAAACACATAGAACAGCAGCACAGTATAAAAGATTCCGTTTCCCCTACAGCTTTCTCAGGTGGTGGCTATTTTCTCTCCCACATCCCTTATACTAGTAGGGCTGAAGTGGGTGGAATAGGTGTCTTGTAATATTAACTATATATATATGTAACTTGGCATCTGGGGCCTCACTAACTGGGGAGAGACTGCCCCTTCCAGAGTTAGCTAATTCCCTGAGCATGCCTTTGATATGCAAACCAAGTAATCCTGAATCCATTCCTACACCCACCTCTTCTGTCTGGTTCTTATACTCTAGAAGGCAACACTCTTCTTCCCTAATCATCCCAGAGCCAGGTACCAGACAACTAAAGACCACCCTTATAGCCCAGAGCCTCCTCTCCCCCAAATTACTCAAATTATTTAATCCTAAACTTGCTCAGCTGCTTACCTTGCCGCACCCATTCCTTCCCACAAAAACCACTTTTGCCTGTGCTTTGCCCTCCCTGTTTTGTCTCTAAATAGACCCTGTTGCTTCCCCATGTGGCCCTACCTGGCATGGTATGCCCCATTCCTCTTGTGAACTGTAAGTTGTAAACTATCTATTCACTGGTAATCATCTCCTGATCAGTTGGCCTCACCATACCTGAATAAACCTAAATTCCCAGGTAACTTTTTTTTTTTGCCATGTGGCTTGCAGGATCTTAGTTCCCCAACCAGGGATTGAACCTAGGCCACAACAGTGAAAGCCCAGAATCCTAACCAGTAGGCCACCAGGGAACTCCCCCCAGGTACATTTGAAAACACTTGTGAACTTCATTACTGCCTCTAGACCTTTCTCCCTCCTTTCTTCCTAAACCCCCTATCTTTGAATCTCATTTTACCAATCTGTACCACTGGTCAGTCATCCATAGACCCTTCCAGGTCACTCCTCTTCATTCCTCAAAGAAACTGACTATTGTCAGTTTCTCTAATAACTTAATTCTTGGTAATTGCAATTGCCATACTCATTAGCAGTCACTTTCCACTCTCTCCTCCCCCCACTTCCTGGCAACCAATAATCTACTTTCTGTCATTATGGTTTTGCCTATTCTGGGCATTTCATGTAAATGGATTTTTATAGTATATGGCCTTTTATGTGTGGGTTTTTAAACCGGGTGTGATGTTTTCAAGGTTCATCCATGTTGTGTTGTTTATCAATACTTTGTTCCTTTTTATGGCTGAATATTTCATTGTGTGATGGATCAAGGGTTGCCAAGACCATTCCCAGGTTTGATGATTCACTAGGAAGATTCACAGGACTCGGCATATAGTTATACTCTAGCCTCTGATTTATTACAAAGGAAACAAAGGGAAAAGGTACATGGGGTGAAATCCACGGGAAACAAGACACAAGCTTCCAACGGTCCTCTCCCAGTGGAGCCACACAGGCCATGTTTAATTTTCCTACAATGAGTTATGACAACAATTCTGTAATGTTGCCAACCAGGGGGGCTCATTACAGGTTCAATGCCCAGAGTTTTTACCGGGAGTTGGTCTCCTGCCTGATGTGTACCCATATTCCAGACTCCTAGAAGGAAAGCATGTGTTCAGCATAAACCATATTATTTGTATAAACAATGCACAAGCTAACAACAGCTGAGCCACCCTTGTCATTTAGAGAATGCTAGGAACACTGTTGAAATAATGTTCCCAGATACCAGCCAAGGACAACTCTTACCATCAAGTCTTTCAAAAGATAGCAGTCCCACCTATGTTAACTCTTTTCTGTACATATGGATATAAATTGTGTTTATGCATTCATCAGTTGATATACATTTCAGTTCTGACATTTTGGCTGTTATAAATCTACTACAAACATTCATGTACAAGTTTTTGTGTGAACATATGCTTTCAATTCTCTTATGTTATGTACCTAGGAGTCGAATTGCTGGGTCATATGTTAAACGTTTTGAGGAACTGCCAGACTCTTCCAAACTGGCTACACCATTTTACATTCCTACCAGCATGTATGAGGATTCCAATTTCTCTGTGTTCTTGACAACACGTGTTATTATGTCTTTTTGATTATAGGTACCCTAGTGGGTGTGAAGCAGTAACTCATTGTGGTTTTGATTTGCACTCTTCTGATGGACAGTGATGTCGAATATCTTTTCATTTGCATATTGGTTGTTTGTATATCTTCGTTGGAGAACTATCTGATCGCATTCTTTGCCCATTTTGAAATAGGGTTATTTGTCTTTACACTATTGAGTTTTGGAAATTCTTTATATATTCTAGATACGAGTCTCTTATCAGATATATGATTTGCAAACATTTCTCCCATTTTGTGGGTTGTCTTTTAACTTTCTTGATGGTATCCTTGAAAGCACAAAAGTTTTTAATCTCTATGACTTCCATTTTATTTTTTCTTCTATAACTTGTGCTTTTAGTGTCATATCTAAGAAACCATTACCTAATCCAAGGTCACAATTACTTATCCTGTGTATACCTTTTTAGTTCTTACATTTAGAGCTTTGACCTATTTTGAGTTAATTTTTGTATATAGTGTGAGGCTAGGGTCCACCTTTTTCTTTCACATTTGGATATCTAGTTGTCCCAGTACCATTTTTTTTTTTGGGTAGGTAAGAAGTGGATTTATTTAGAGATACACAGATACATTCCGTATACAGAATGTGGTCTGTCTCAAAAGGCAAGAGTGGCCCTGGGAGGAACACACTCCACAGACAGAGTGTGGGCCGTCTCAGAAGGCGAGAGGCCCAGCACCATTTTTTGAAGAGACTTTTCTTTTCCCATTGGATTGTCTGAATACCTGTAAAGGAAAAACACCCTCCTGTGTGTCTCCTTTACTCTTAATACTCTGCTCATTGAGTACTTTACTTCTGACACTTGTGGTCACCAAATTCGCAGGAGTTTTTCCCCACACCAAGCAATTCTGAGGTTCTCCAGATGCCAGCTGGGTGTCCTACGGATTTAACTCAGTTCTGACACTATTTACCTGGAGATTGTTACCTGTGCCTCAGGTTGTTACCTGTGCTTCTGATCAACTGGCTATAAGTGTAGATTCCTATGACCCCTTCCTCAGGTTCAGTTAATTTGCTAGAGCAGCTCACAGGACTTAGGAAAACATTTTACTTCCCATATTACTGGTTTATTATAAAAGGAAGAAATTCAGGAACAGCCAGATAGAAGTGATGCATAGGGCAAGGGATGTGGGAAGGAGCTTCCAAGCCTTCTCTGGGTTCACTACTCTCCCAGCACCTCCATGTGTCCGCCAACCCAGAGGCTCACTGAAACCCATCCTTTAGGGCTTTCATGCAGGCTTCATTACATAGGCATGATTGTTTAAATCATTGACCGTTGGTGAGTAATTCAACCTCTCCCCTCTCCAGAGGTGGAGGGGAGAGCTGAAAGTTCCAACCTTCAAAGCACTTAGTTGGTTCTCCAGGCAACCAGCCCCCATTTTTAGGAGCTTTCTAAAAGTCATCAACTTCACAAGCAATGTAAACTCTGGTATGGTTGAAAGGGGCTTGCTATGAATAACAAAAGACATTCATTTCACCTTTATCCTTCTGGAGCTATTTCAGGACCTGGGAACAAAACTTAAGTACTATAATAAAAGATGTTCTGTGGCTTTTACATAGGAAATTAGAAGGGTTTTAGAAGCTACGTGCTGGGAATAGTGGACAAAGACCAAATATATAGTTCATATTATAAATCACAATATCACAACACCCCTGTTGAAAATCAGTTGCCTATAAATCTATGTTCTAGACACTCAGTTCTATTCCACTGATCTATATGTCTGTCCTTATACCAGTACCACACAGTATTGATGGCTATAGCTTTGTAGGAAGCTTAGAATTTGGAAAGTGTGAATCTTCCAACTTGGTTCTGTGTAGATTGTTTTGGCTATTCTGGCATTTCTATTTGACTTTGAGGGTTGGCTTGTCAATTTCTGCAGAAAACTAGCTGAATTTTGATAGGTGTTGCACTGAATCTGCAGATTAATTCAGAGAGTATTGCCATTTTTATAATATTAAATCATCTGGAATGTGTTTCTATTTATTTAATTGCTTTCAGCATTGTTTTGTAGCTTTCAGGTTATGTCTTGCACTTTTTGTGAAATACATTCCTAGGTATTTTATTTTCTTGATGCTGTTGTAAATGGAATTATTTTCTAATTTCATTTTGGATTGTTCATTGCTAGTGATCTTTGCATATGGATCTTGTACTTTGTAACCTTGCAGAACTTGTTTAACAAATAGTTTTTGGGTGAATTTCCAAGGGTTTTCTATACACATGTTTGCCATTTGTAAATGAAGATAGCTTTACTTATTCCTTTCCAGTCCAGCTTATTTCTTTTTCTTGCTTAATTGCCCTGGCTAGAATCTCCAGTTAAATGTTGAATAGAAGTAGTAAGAGCAGACAGACATCCTCTGCTGATCTTAGGAAGAAAGCTTTCAGTCTTTTACCGTTAAGTCTGATGTTAGCTGTGAGTTTTTCATAGATCTCCTTTATCAGGTTGAGGATGTTTCCCTCTACTGTATTCCTGGTTTGCTGACTGTTTTATTATGACAGGGTGTTGGATTTTGTCAAATGCTTTTTTTTTTTTTGCATCAACTAAGATGATCATGTAGTTTTTGTCCTATTGATATGGTGTCTTAGTCCATTTGGGCTGCTATAACAAGACACTGCAGACTGGGTGGCTTATAAACCACAGAAATCTATTTCTCTTAGTTCTGGATGCTGGAAATCCAAGATCAGAGTGCCAGCATGGTAGGGTTCTGGTGAAGGCCCTATTTTAGGTTGCAGACTGCTGACTTCTCATTGTTCCCTCACATGGTGGAAGAAGGCGAGGGATCTCTTTGGAACCGCTTTTAATAAGGGCACTAATCTCATTCATGAGGGCTCCACCTAATCATCTCCCAAAGGCCCCACCTGCTAATATCATCACATCGGGAATTACCTTTCAACATATGATTTTAGGGGACACAAACATTCAGGCTATAGCATATGGTATGTAATATTGATTTTCATCTGTTTAACTGCCCTTGAATTCCTGAAATAAAACCCAGTTGGTTATGATGTATAATTCTTTTTATATGTTGCTGGATTCACTTTGCTATTATTTTGTTGGAGATTTTTTCTCTATATTAGTAAGGAATATTGGTCTGTAGTTTTCTCTTCTTGTGATGTCTTTGTCTGCTTTTGTGTCAGGATAATACTGGCTTCACATGATGAATTGGGAAGTGTTCCGTCTTATATTTTTTGGAAAAATTTGTGAAGGATTGGCATTAATTCTTCTTTAAACATTTGGTAGAGTTCAGCAGTGAAGCCACCTGGTCCTGTGTTTTTCTTTGTGAGAAGTTTTTGATTACTAATTCAATCTCTTTACTTGTTATTTGTCTATTCAGATACTCTGTTTCTTCTTAAATCAAGTTTGGTAGTGTGTATCCTTCCTAGGAATTGTCCATTTCATTTAGGTTATATAATTTGTTGACATTATATATTCCTTTTTAACATTAAAATTTTTTATAGACTACTTTTCAAACTTTCTGTTATTTTAGATTGATCTTTCCTCTAGTTAGTCCAGATTAGAAAGGTTTTAAAACTATATAGCCATTATCTATGAAAGCAGCACGCTGGAAAACTAGCTTTTAAGAATCACTGACATTATTTTTATTAATATTTTACATTTTGTCTTTTAGGATTGTATACTCATCAAACAGAAACATAAAAAACTATGAAGAGGAAATTCTCAGGAAAAAGATAGTGGAGAGTGGAGTACCACAAAAGAAATGTGACTTCAGTGTTGGAAAGTGTACTGACAATGATGGAAGGTCATCTGTAGGTAAAAGGTCATCTGATCATTCTTTTCTGAAGCATGAAATTCCAGAAGATAACAAAAAAGAGGACATTCCAGAAGATAACAACAAAGAGTACAATTTAATTTCCTCTGGTGAGGTATTTTTTGTGGATTTTTATAAAATTTTATAGCCATGAAAGTAATTATATTCTGATACAATTAGAGAAAAATATACTTCAAAAGTCAGCTCTACTGATAACTTTTTATAAGTAAATGAAATAAAAGTAAATGAAAGTCAATATAATAAAAATAAATGAAAGTAAATAATTTATGGTTAAATGGAAATAATAATATGGTCAACTCCCAGTTTTCCTAAGTAATTAGAGATGGGGTTATTATTAAAAAATACACACATAATTCATAATTCTCCTTTTAAGCCTCCATATAGTGTCATCCTTATTCTAATCTACACCAATAAAAGCTTTAGCAGACTATAGAATCAATTCTGTTATAACACAATATATGCGTTCCTTAAAAAACACCATGCAACACAAAAATCACCAATACATTTTGTCATGACACAAAATCACTGAAACTTTTGTCATGACACATTTTTAAAAGATAGGAACCTAATAAAAATGGTTAGCATAGTTTTACCCATGTTAAATGGTTCAGAAATGCATAAGTACTACAATAAGTGTGACATTTGACCTTGAAAAAGACCTCTAGTTTGTTTGTATAAGTGGGTGTCAGAAGGGTTGCAGCTTGTGAATTATTGTGAATTGGTGGAAGGAGGATGTTAAGGCTATAGATATATATATAGTAGATATTCTAACAGGAAACTCGAGACCCCTGGATCAGAGAACAGACTGTTTGTTACTTACAGAGCATCTCAGCACCACTTCCCAACCCTCAGTCCCCACGAGGCTATGTGGTGAGGGCCTGATGTTACCTGCCCTGCACGTGCAGTGGGATTGCACCATAGGAGGGGAACACCAACATTATGAGACTTTTATAGGCTGCTGGCAGATCTGCCCATCCTCCTCTGCAGAGAGAGAGAGACACCTTTACTTTGGAAGGTAAATAAATCTTCTCTGGTGAGGATAAGGTAGTTTCAGTACCCTAGAGTGTAAGGAAATGGTTTTGAGGGGAGGGTAGTCTCTGAATCTTTCTGGAGCATCACATTATCTCTGACTTCTAAGACATGTTTGTTGTTTAACCATCCTTTATCCAAATTTGCCAGTGCTCTGCTCAGAAAGGCCAGACCATACAGAAGCACAAAAATATTCATAGAAAATGGTCTCCCAGCAGTTGCTATCTGAAATCAGATAGAAGTTTGTAACACCAGAAATGGGTAGGTGTGGGTGAACTGAGGTATCTGGTAGATGTTTTAGGTGTTTGTGTATGTTTTGTGTATTCTTACAGGGCTCAGTTCAGCTTGGTGCAGTTCTTTGCATCGACCTAGTGTTTCTCATGGATTAGTTTGCACCTAAGAGGGAAAAAATCAAGAGCACAGTGTCAGAGAAGACAAAGGAAGTTTCAAGGAGGGTGGCATTGACTATGCAATACCGCAAAGGAGTTAATAAGATGTGGACAAGCAAGTGTCTGGTAAACCAGTCAACACGGAGGTTTCCATGGAGTGATGGAGAAAGTAGATGAAGGCAAGGGGTTGAGGGGTAAATGAGCTCTATTCACTTATACTCAAAACTTGTTTGGCCACTTTAATAGGCTGCTATGGGACCATGCAGAGCTCTAGACTATAGGCAGGAAAAATGGGTATCAAATACCAGCTCTGCCAACTGCTCCAACTATGTGGCCTTGGGAAAGTCCCTTACACTCTCTGAGTCTTAGAGTCTTCATCTATAAAATCAGTCTGTAACCACTTACTTCTTAGGACTGAGACTAAATGAGATAATTAAAAAATATGAATAGATCTACCTCAAGCCTAGAACAGGCATGCATGCATGTATTCATTCATTCAACATAATGAGATATGGTGAACATATATAAAAGGAATCTAACTAGGCTTAAATCAGTTTGTTTTTACTGTTGTAGCACTAAACACCACTAATAAAACTCTTTAGTTAACAGATACTTTCAGATACATCCACTTCTACTATAACACTTGTTATCTAAACATGAGTTTGATCCAACACAGTTGACATATTAGGGAACAATTTGAGCATAATGGGGCTTTTTCCTTTCCTTCCCTCTTGGCCACTCCTCAGTCTCCTTCACTGGAATTTCCTCTTTCTGCCCCTTAAATAATTGGTATTCTCCAATTTTTTTTTTTTTTGAGCTTCGTATCTAACCACTGACTAGACATATCTGTCTAAATATATCTTAAATATCTCAAAATTTAACTTGTGTCAAACTGACCTAATCATCCGCTTTCTCAACCTGCTCTTTTCTTAAATACTGTATCAGTGTGAATTGTATTACCATCTTTCTCCTCAGTTACTCTTTTACCCTTCATTCGATTCATGATCATGTCTGTTGATTTGTCTCCTAAATATTCTTAAATACTTCTCTTCTTTACCCTCCTGCCATTTCTTTATTTCAGGAATTTGCTATTTTCCTTGAGAATTTGAACCCCAGCTGGTCACCAGGCCTCTTGTTGTGCCACCCTCCATCTCTATTGTACAGAACAACGTCCATCAATTGCAAGTGTGGTCATGGCACTTCCCTTATTAAAATCCTGCAGTAGTCTCACACAGCCTTAATATAAATCCCAGCTTCTTTCCCGTGGTGCAAGGGGATGTTGGGAACTGACTCCTGCCTAGAACGCTGCTGCCTCCTGTCTTCACAACCCCTCATACCCCCGAGCTCTATTCTTACTGACTTACTTGGCATTTCCTCCTAAGGAAGTATATTTTGCCACTTCTGTTCTTTTGCACTTGTTTATTCCTGAAATGCTATTCTAATCATTACATTGAGTATCAACTTTGTGCTAGTTTTGAAGATTTGATAGTGAACAAAACAGATAGTGTTCCTATTTTGCAGTTTAGTAGGAGGTACAGTCAGGTAAGTTACGTACCAAGTGTGATAAGGACACAGATAGGGCACATGTAACCTAGGCTTAGGCCTTCAGAGAAAGCTACATGGAGGGAGTGATATCTGAATTGAATCCTGAAGGAAAAAGCAGAAGTTAACCAGGCATAAAGAGTTTAGGGGAGAAGTGTTCCAGGCAAAGGAAACAACATGCCTGGAGGCAAAGAGAACCAGGCACATAGCAAATTTGGAAAACCAGAAATGGTTTGTTGTGGGTGTAGGGTAGAGTAGGGGACAGGAATGGTCAAAGTAAGGGATGAACCTGGATATATAAGCAAAAGCCAGATAATGAAAGCCTTCTATAAAGGATGACTTTATAGTCTATGGTCCAAACTGGGATTCTTTTGAGAGAGTGAAAGATGAAAAATTATTATTGCTGTTGATAATTATTCTGGGGCACGAGGCATTAACTGGACTGCCCCAGGCAAACCAAGAGATGTGGTCACCTTACTCATAAGCTATTTTAAGGAGTTTAGGTGGTACTATTTTGCAGGCTTAAGGAGTATGAACAGAGCAAATTTAAGGTAGAGTGGAATGATGACTTCAGGTTGTGGAACAGTTTTGGGTTTCTGTGATTGTGTTTTTGTTTTTGTTTTTCTGGATACCACTTCTGACACCAAATGTGTGTGGTTTTTTCCACACACCAACCAATTCTCCCAGCACCAAATGGGCATCCAACAGTTCAATTCTGACAGTTAACTATCCAGAGTTAGCACAGACCCCACAGGTTAAGGACTTAGTCCCACAATATTGCCCCCACTTCAACACAAGTGGAGTGCTTAGGCTACTGTAGGGGAGAAAAGAGTTCCTTCTACCCTCTTAGGTTCTGTGACTGGCCTACGAATTAAACTGAAATAAGACAGATTAACAGAAGGGGGAAAATGGTTTTCATTACTTTCTTTTGTACCAGGAGTTTCACAAAGAAAGGAGATTCAAGAAGGTGGCTGGATGATTGAGGCTTATATATCATCTTAGGCTAAACGAAAGAAAGGAGTTTTGGGCTACTAGGTGGTGGAGGCAAGTTATGGGAAGGTGAGGGGAGAAAATGTATGGTGAATAAGGATTGTCTTGTTATGCAAATAAGAGTCAAGTGATGAGAATAGTAAGGAGATATCTTTACAAATGGAAATTTCCTTTACAAAAGGGAAAATTTGTACTTTTATTTTTAGGCAGTTAGGGGGATGTAAATAGCTTTTCCTGCATCTGCTCCTTCTCAAGTACCTTTAGCTCAAAATAATCCTCATGCCAAAGTGGCATGTTTTGGGGTGACATATTCTGGCGCTTTTTACTACCCAGGCTTGTGCCCAGCGACTACAAATTCAGGAGTTCCCATGACCATCCTCCTCCAAGGTTCAGTAATTTGCTAGAATGACTCACAGAACTCAGGAACACATTTCTCTTATGTTTACCTGTTTATCATAAAAGATATAATTTAGGAACAGCCAAATGGAAAAGATGCATAGGGCGAGGTATGGGGTGGGATGGGCAAGGACAGTATACAGAACAAATTCCATGCCCCCTCAGGGTGCGCCATCTTTCTGTTACCAAGTCCAAGCTCGCTCTGCTCGCCGCATGACAGGCCAATAAATCGGAGACGAGGTGTTGAGGCAAGGAATACGACTTTATTCGGAAAGCTGGCAGACCGGGAAGATGGCAGACTAAAGTCTCAAAATAACCATCTTATCGGGGTTTGGATGCCAGTTTCTTTTATAGCACAGAGAGGGGGAGGAGATGAGGAAATAAAGTAAAAAGGCCATAAGTTTTGCAAATATCCCCTGGAATGGCCAGCCTCAGGGAGGGGATGTGTTAATTTCTTCTTTCTTGCAGCCATCTACAGGTGGACAGGGTCCGGATGTTTCCCTGAACAAAGGCACTTTGGTTTAACATTCAGGCAGAGGGGCAGGGTTCCCCCAGGCAGGCCATTATGTATAGACAGTATCCTTTTAGTGAACAAAAGCAGTGGGAAGCAAGGGTTAAAGTAAAAGAAACAGATCCAATATGTAGTCAGATTTGGTTCTTCCCTGTTACATTTCCAACAAGTCAGTGAGTTCACCAACCCAGTAGCTCCCTGAATCTTATTGTTCAAGAATTTTTATAATTCAATCTGTAGCCCCCTTTCCCTCCCTAGAGATGGGGGGGAGCACTGAAAGTTCCCACTCTTTAATCACATATTTGTCCTTTCTGGTGACCAGCCCCCATCCTGAAGCTATTTAGGAACCCTACCCTGAATCACCTCATTAGCATAAACTCAAGTAAGACATTCCTATAATTTAGGAAATTTCAAGAGTTTTAAGCTCTGTGCCAGGAATGGGGGAGAAAGACCAAATATATATTTTTATTATACCACACTGTGATATATCAAGTTCAGGAGGCTACTTGAATATATAATTGGGAGTTGAGATAGGTAATCATCTATCAAATTGACTTGGTTTTCTTTTGAAAAGTTTCTAGATTTTCCCTTTGTGTCAGAAATTATACTCTGATCTTTGAATCATCGAAATGAAGACTATTCCTTCTGAACATCTCCCACTAATTTATGTGCTTTAAGTCTTCTATAGGAATATCTGGAAGTGGTAGGATCTGCCTCCTTCCCCTTCTTTATTCTGGTTGGAGTTTTATGTTTTTTCTTCAAAAATCTTTTTATGTAGTATTTGATACATTAATTTATTCAACAAATATTTATTGAGGATCTATGTATCAGGACTATTCTAGGTCTAAGGGATACTTCAATGACTAAAGTGGACTTCCAGCTCTTTTGGAACTTAGATTCCAGTTAGAGAAGGTACGGTGAGGGTGGAGATAGACAATAATGTAGTAAAGATGTTAGAAGGTGACATGCTATAGAAAAAATAGGACAGAGGAAGGGGGATTGGGAGTGCTAGTGATGGGAGTTGCAATTTTAAATGGGTGGTCAGAGTCAGCCTTGATTAAAAGGTGATGTTTAAACAAAGATTTGAATCCAGTAAGGAAGTTAGCCAAGTGGATATCTGGGAGATGAGTGTTCAAGGCAAAAGAAATGGCAGTAGAAATATCCTAACATGGGAACATAACTTGCCATTTGGAGGAATGAGAGAGAGTTCAGTATGGAAGTAAGCAAAAGAGTAGACAATGAGATTAGAGAGGTAGTGAGGAGCCAAATGTGGGGCTTGATAAGCCATTGTAAGACTTTGGCTTTTACTCTAAAAAAAAGGGAGAGAACCATATTGTTTTGAACTGGGATGGTGATGCCGAAAACTTGGCCTCTGTGCACCAGTGCCGAATCAAATCTTGGAGACAGAGTTTTGGGTGAAGTAGAAAAGAATAGCTTTATTGCTTTGCCAGGCAAAGGGGGACACAGCGGGCTCCTGCCCCTCAAAAACTGTGTGTCCCAACCTGGGAAGATTTGATGAGAGTTTTGTAGCAACGGTTCAAGGGTGAGGTTGCTGATAAGATTAGGGTGTGTGCAGGGCCTGCTCTCCTTTAATCTGGCTTCAGGTGGTCTCCATATAAGCTTCTCTGGTTCTAGAGGCTATCAAACCGTGACCTTCTCTCTGGAATGAGGATTGCTTCATCTTCCATTTATTGGGAGTTGTAGTTCTATAAAGAGCTCAAAAGATATTGTTTCGTGTGTCCTGTTGAGGTGGAATGTGGAGCCTGCCCCAAGGCTGCACCATTGTTTCTTGGCTGCTCCGCCCTTGTCTCTGCATCCCCTCCCTTAAGATCATTAATTACTGAGACCTGTTCAAGGGCAAGCATTGCAGCTAGGCCTAGATCACAAAATGGCTTAGGCCAAATGGGTTCTCTTATGTCAAGAAAGCCATTCATGGTTCTCTTTCTCTGGGGACCCCCTAACTTATCTGTTTACAGCGGTAGCAGTGGAGATATTGAGTAGTGGTTGGATTCTGGATTTCTTTCGATAGTAGAGCCAGTATTGGCATTCTGGTTTATAAATGTATACATTTGTAAATTGGTTAGTGGGAATATGTTCCTGGTGATCCATCCTCACCAAGTGTACTAACAAAAATTTCTGAACTGACAAAGCTATAGTATACAATTTAGTATTTTTCTTTTTTTATATATATATACATAGTTTATATTTCACTTCCCACTGCCTAAATTGTGAATCTTTTGAAGTAGAGAAAGTTCTTAAAGTATTTATTTTCTATACCTCTCCATACTATGTACCGTACTAAACTCATAGTAAGTGTCCTATAAATCCCATTGATTTTAGTTGAATTTCTATTGGTTCACAGATTATCCTAACCATAAATCCATGAACAGGAATAGGAAAAAATTAAGTGGTGAAAAAGAATATCAAAATTGGAAAATTTTCTAACTTTCTAAGTCAGATGTTCATGAAGTGGCTTCAGTTTTGGTATATAATTTTGTAACAGTATTACCTATGTTTAAATGTGTATCTATATTTAAAGGTATATCTATATTTAAATATAAGTAGAAATATATATTTCAGAGCAGAAAGAATAGATGATTTTAAAGTTTCATTTTACTTTGAATTTACCACTTAAATGTTTCAGTCACTGTTACTCTCTTTCAGTAGCTAATTGAGATAACTGTGGAAAAACATTTTGCTAGTATTAGAATACAAAATTTTGGAATATATATATTATTAAAGAAACTATTTTTTTAGTCTTGTTTTTCTCTTTTAAAGATATTTATGACTTGGAACCTGCATCTGAATTAGGAGAAGATTTATTGAAGCTTTATGAGAAACAGTGTTGCCCAGATATTGATATTTATGTTGATGGAAAAAGTTTTAAAGCTCACAGGTAAATAGGCATGTGATTAATTTGGTGTCTTGGTTGTGACAGTAAAGTGTAAAAGGGTAGCTGTCTTTTTCTAGCACGGTGGTTTTCAAGCTGATTCACATAGGCTACAGGGGTTCCATGGTGATGCCTCAGGAGGTCTCTGACAGGGGAGGAGTTTGGACATGAGGCAGGATTTTCTATCTGCACATTCACACATGCACAGGTGACCCTACCCAGACATGTGCACATGCTCAGCTAGAGAAGATCTGTGCTATGCATTGGGCATGAACCGAAGATTTTATTAGAAGAAAATATACTGTTGCCTAAAATAGGTTTGAAAGCCACTGTCACAGAAAATGTAATTAAATGTAATTTTTAATTTCACGGGCATTATGGTATTGAAAATGATTATTTCTACATGAATGACATGTATTCTCTCTGAATTCATTCTGGCTCAAAGTCTTTGTTTCAAAATAGCTGATTCTCCTGAATAGCATGGATTAGGAGGTTTAATATTTCAGTGTACTTTTAAAAAATCATTATTCTGCTGTAGAGTTGGGTTGTTTAGACATTCCAGGCTTTTAGAGTTTAAATTAAAGCCTGCTGCCTGTTTTGGTTAGACTCTTTTTTTGGTAAGTAACTAAAATCTGCTTAAAGAAATAAAAGATGTTAATAAAAATACAGGTTTTTTTCTTGGAACTCAAGGGAAAGAGGTACAGCTGGCCTCATAACAGACTAGAATTGGAACCAGAAAGCTGAGGAACCCAGAGTTCTCCTCCCTACCTCTTTGTGTTTCAAATAGAATGTTAAGTTATTCTGGTGCTGCAGAAGAGGAAGAACCAGACTATTTTTGCAGATGCAAGAAGCAGTCTTGTAGGTTCAAGGGTACACAGCCCTTAATGAAATAAGCAGTGAGTTTAGATTACAGAAATCCACCAAGCCAAATAGTAGTGATGTTTGTACTCTCAGAAATCATACTGGTTTTGCCAGTTAACTGACTGTAGTACATTGCTAAACTCTAGGATTGCCAGTTTCCATTAGACTACCATTCAGAATTTGAACTTTTCTTTCTGGGAACATATGTTTTGTAAATATATATACACATTTTCCTATTTTTTATGAAATCTGCATTATGTATAGTAAAATACAGAGTGTGATACAGATTTATTCATATATTTTCCATATCATGGATATGTATTTCTCATATTGGGAATATACATATTCCCAAGTGGTGTGTGTGTGTGTGTGCGCGTGCGTGCATGCCTTTCTTTTTGGTTGGGGTAAGGGGACAACACAATTTTATTTTTAAAATTAATTTACTTTGATTTTATTTTGTGCCAGATTTTTCTTGAAACCGTATGGGCATCCTAGCAAAATTCTACCTATGGAGCCCTAAGGCTATTGTTGTCATACAGGGAAAGCAGGACGCTGTGACGATTTGCAGTATGTCCTCAAACAGTGTCTGTATTTGGCTTCTCCCTGTGTACTGCCTGACAGTGGACTGTTTAAGAGCTGGATCTAGAATATTAGGTTTGTATTTTAGGACAGCTCTTGCCCACATTTCTGGCTTATTTTGTTCACCTAGCAATAAAAAATAAATTTATATTAACTAGAAAGGCAATTTCCTGAGAATGTGTTTCAGGAAGATCTGGCTTAAGTTTTCTTGCTTTGTTGTTAGTGCCCTTATGTGAGTTAAAATGGCAAATTCTAAATCCCAAGGTTACCTTCCTATTCCAAACTTAAACATCTCTTTGTTTGTACATATTTACTTTATTATTCAGTTCAAAGAATATTATGTCAGTAGTTCAGAAAACACAGGCGTACCTCATTTTCCTTTATTGCACTTCGCAGATAATTGTGTTTTTTACAAATTGAAAGTTTGTGGCAATTCTGCATGGAGCAAGTCTGTCAGCACCATTTTTTTTCCAAAAGCATTGGCTCACTTCATGTCTCTGTGTCACATTTTAGTAGTTCTCACAATATTGCAGACTTTTTCATTATTATAATATTTGTTATGGTGTTCTGTGATCAGTGATCTTTGATGTTACTACTACAACTCACTGAAGGTTTAGATGATGGTTAACATTTTTTAGCAATAAAATATTTTTAAATTAAGGTATATACATAATGCTGTTGCACACTTATTAGACTACAGTATAGTGTAAACGTGACTTTTATATGCACTAGGAAACCAAAAGATTAGTGTGACTTGCTTTATTGTGGTGGTCTGGAACTGAACCCTCAATATCGCCAATGTATGCTTGTATCATGTAATATAATCTAAAGCCCAGCAACAGAACTTTCTGAATTATTTCTTGTTCTAGATGATCAATGTCAGCATTTATCCTAGTGGTATGGCTAAAAATCCATTTGTAAAATGACTGCTTTAATTATATGTACTCATATATTTAATGATCAATGCAAGTACTCGCAAAGACCAGGATTTATGGGCAGAATTACATTCAGTTTAGGTCTCAAATTTTAGAACAGTTTAGATTGCTAGTTTAATGTCCAAACTGGTATGGTAAAGAGATAGTTTCTTTTACTGAGTCACTGTCTTTCTCTTATGCTCAAGCTCCTTCTTCAAAAACATCCCTGGTATCCCAGTTCTTCCAAGATTATGTCTCCAGTTGCTAGTTGCTCTGTCTAGCCTTTCCCTTGATCTGCAGCCCAATACCTGGAGCCCTTTATGTGCTGCAAGACGATCTGATGACAATCGCTTGCTTGTGGTGGTACAGCTAAGCCAAAGAAGTCATTTATAACTGAGTAGTTAAGAGTATGTGGACTATGTATGCAGCCTGTCTGCCTGGGTTTGAATTCCAGCTCTACCATCTTTAGCTGTATGAATTTGGGGAAGTCATTTAACCATTCTGTGTTTCAGCATCCTCATCTACGATGGAGATTATAATAATACTCATCTTATAGGGTTATTATGAGTATTAAATTACTAAAAGCATTTAAAGTACTTTGAACAGTGCCTGGCACATAGTAAGTACCATGTAAGTGTTTGCTATCATCATCCAGGTAATAGGCCTTTGATACGAGATTTTGTGTAGATGGTAGCAACAGTCTGTATGTCCTTTACTTACGTGGGACAAGGAGAGAAAGGTGATTTGAATCACTTGCATTTCCCCCCAGTCCAAGGAGGAAAAGGATAGCAGTAGGCCTCCAGGGAAGGTCACATTTACTACACTGTTCTGCCTCTACACAGGCCTTTCCCTCTCCAAAGCATAACTTCTCCACCCTTCCCACATCTTTGTCCTTGCTTATCTCCAATACTTCTGCGCAAAGGAGAAACAGAGAGCTCTTTTTATTTGGCGGGAGAGAGGTTATAATAAAAGGACCCATTGGAGTTCATGGATCCCATTTGTTAATTATGTTACTACTTTTCTGAGTATTGCTTCCTGGAGTACTACAACACATTACTCCTGTTGTGGATCTCTGTAACATTACGTTCTTTCCTGAATTGCTCTCAATCACCAGATGAATACCATCTGTATATTGGGCATTTCTCTCTACTTTTATTTCCTCCTGTCATCTTTAGCCTACCTCTAAGTACCTACCTTATCCACTCCACTGCTGATCTCCCATTTTATAGTGTTAATTATTATTCTGTTTTCTGAGTGAAATTGAATCTGCTATATTTTTAAACTAATTTATTTGTTGCACTTCAGTATTCCATAATTAAGATTCTCTTGTGCTGCTTTATTGAAAAAGCAGGACAGTGATTCCTAATTTTAGCTTTGTAACACTTAAGATCCTATATCCCTTCCAGAATACCTTTTTTTTTCAGTGCCTGATATTATAACATCAGACATTCATTCATGGGGTTAAAATGCTGTCAAATCTCCCTTTAAAAATGTAGATTTCTCTGAATATTTAGTAAATCAGCACTGAGTCAGGAGATCAGTGTCCTAGTCTGTGCCATATGACTAATTAGCTATATATTCTTGAGTCCATCAGCTGAAAACTTTTTCAGAAGTATACAGTTTAGTAATTCAGAAATCAGTCTTTCTGGGTTTAGATTCTGATTGTACCATTTAATAATTATTGAGAAGTTACTTAATCTCTCCAAGTCTCAAATTCTTTATCTGTAAAAGAAATAATGATAGTAATTGTAGCATAGGATGGCTGTGAGGATTGAATCTGATAATGTACATAAAGCACTTAGCATGATTCTGTGGCACATTGGAAGCATTCAGTAAATGTTAGTTGCTATAAGTATATATTAGATATCTGGGAGGGAGGCACATTGTTGCCTTTTCTACCTTATCTTAGAGTGGAGGTTGGCAAACTATGACCCAACCCAAAGCCGGTCAGTGGCTTCTTTTTGTATAAAACAACAACAACAACAACAACAAAAAAAACAAGAATATGCAACAGGGACCTGAAAAGCCTAATATATTTATATTGATGTTTACTATCTGGCCCTTTGCAGAAAAAGTTTGCTGTTCCCTATCTTACTAGGATTGCCAGGAAGCTTTATGAAGTAATTGTAATAAAATTCCAGATTCCCATACACTAAAGTGGGTTATGAATATTATCTTAATATTAATTACTTTATTAATGATAAATGGTCAACCCTGTCCACTTAAAAGGTTTAAAATAATAAATTGGATGTGGGAACAATCGAAAAGAGGTGAGATTCTTTGGTACCATGGGCCTTTGAGGGAGGTTGCAATGGGGAACCAAAGCCAAAGGCACTGGGCGCCTAAAAGGAAACAAGTCACCTAGAGTAGAAACTCCTTAACTGAACGTGACTAAACGTACTCTTCAGCTGTTCTCTGTAGAGCATGCGGACATGTTAGGCAGAACTCTCAAGGCTAGGATGTCATTCTCTAGTATACCTATAACATTTCCATTCCTTTCATTGAGTTTGTGTCTCCTGAGTCACTTGGGGTTATTACCAAACCTGTTTGATGCCATTTGAATTTCTTATTTTGATAGCATGACTTAATGACGTATCATATAAACCAATGATACATGAAGTATGAAAAGAATTTGTGGTTACAATGAAAACTAAAGTGAATGTTTTAGAAAGATTAATAAGGCAGGGGCACTTTTTTTGAGATTTTTTTTTTTAACTTTTTATTTTATATTGGAGTATAGCCGATAAACAATGTTGTGATAGTTTCAGGTGCACAACAAAGCGACTCAGCCATACATATACATGTATCCATTCTCCCCCAGACTCCTCTTGGGAGAGGCACTTTTAAAATTGCTGTTGAATTCAGGGACTTCCCTGGCAGTCCAGTGGTTAAGACTCCACACTTCCAATGCAGGGGGCACAGGTTCGATCCCTGGTGTGGCAGCTGGGATCCCGCATGCCACGTGGCATGACCAAAAAATAAAAGATAAATTAAAAAATAAAGTAAAACTGCTATTGAGTTCAGTTTAGATGAAACAATATAAAAGTTTGAGGGGAAATTATAAAACTCTTAAATTATTCTATACTTCAGATTGCTTCATAAAATTTTTAAATTTCTTTCTTCACTTCAGAGAAGTTTGAACTAAAAATCATAGACAGGGTATATGGGTATATATAGTTTTTGCAAGAAATAGGAGGCTCCAATCAGCAAACCCACAATAAAAAAATAAAGATTGGCCTTGTATGGTCAAAGATTTGTGAATGAATACGTATTTATTTTTTAAGTTTGAATAAAATGATTATGATATAGACAAATCATTTTAAAAATTCTCTCCTAATTTTTAGATTAACCAAACAACTATCAGTCCTCATTGTACTGGATAACAGGGCATCCATTGCACTTCACAAATCATTTTTTAACTTAGGAAAGGCTAATCCTATGAAAGCTGTAGTCAATGTATGTCAAAATGGATGTCTCAAGAGAAAGCTAACTTACCATTTTTAAAGTTTATGTTCTCTAAAATATTTGCAAAGTGTAATGGGTAATGGTGACAGCACCAGAAAGTTTGGATTCACTGCTCTGGGTTTAACCCTTATTCAGTTATGTTGAACTAAAAGGAAAAAAATATATTCTTGGGGCAAGAGTACTTAAAAAAATAGTCCTAGTGAAAAATTCTTTATTTAGAGTTTCTTTGAGTAATCCAGGCCATTATTCTGCCTGGAGTAGTGAATCTAGTTCAGCTAAAATCAGGAAGTATTGAATAGCAATGTACTATAAAACAAGAGCAAGGGGGAAATTAGGGCATCTCTACAGAGCCAGAAGCAGCCTTGTCAGTTGAGATTAAATTTAGTCAAAAAGAGAAAAAAACTTTGGTGTGTTGGAAAATGAAAAATCTGGTGAAGATTTTTAATACACCATGCTATCTACAGCATAATTTTTTAAACTGAGGCTTGTATCTGAATTAAATAGGAATGTTTTCTAAGTTTCTGTCTTAAGGGCAGGGTAATTGTTTAAGCCTCAGATGGTTTTCGTCTTATTTAGAAGGAAATGGCTAGCATGCTGTTTAGCATGTTTAGTTCAAGTCTTCCATATCCTTAACTGACTTTTTGTCTACTTGTTCTCTTAATTACGGAGAAGAATGTTGGTGTCTCTAATATAATTGTAAATTTATCTACTTTCCCCTTCAGTTCTATCAGTTTTGCTTCATATATTTTGAAGGTTTGTTATTTGGTACACACACATTTAGGATTGTTATTTCCTCTTGATGAATTGACCCCTTTTTCATTATGAAATATTAGTCTTTACCCCAAGTAATATTCCTGTTGTGAAGTCTTTTGTCTGATGTTAATAGGGCCACTCCAGCTTTCTTTCTTTTTTAAAGATTGAGGTATAATTGATATATAGCATTGTATTAGTTTCAGGTGTTTAACATAATGAACTGATCATCACAATAAGTCTAGTTAGCATCCCACTCCAGCTTTCTTATGATTAGCATTTAGATGGTATATGTTTTTTCATCCTTTTACCTTTAGCCTCTCTGTGTCTTTGTATTTTAAATGGGTTTAAAATTAATTTTTTGTAGACAGCTATAGTTATGTCTTGCTCTTTTATTATCTGGTCTCATAATCTCACCTTTTAATTGGAGAATCTAGATCATTTATGGTAATATAGGTATTAATATGTTGGAATTTAAGGCTACTATTTGCTATTTGTTTTCATTTTTTCTTTGTTTTCTTTTTCCTCTTTCCTTCTTTTCTTTGTATTAATTGAGAAAAAAAATTTTTTAATTCCAGTTTATTTCCACTATTGACATATGAGGTATATTGTGTGTGTGTGTTGTTTTTGTTTTTTTAGTAGTTACTTTAGGATTTGCAATATGCATTGTTATTACCATTTACCTTCAATTAATATTATATACCTTTATGTATAATGTTAGGACATTTTCCCCCTTCTGTCCCTTGTGTTATTGCTGCCATACATTTCACTTCTATATATACTCAAAACCCCACTATAAATTGTAATTGATTTTTAAACAGTTATCTTTTAAGTAATTTTAAAAATGAGGGAAAAAGTTATACTTACCCACTATTACCAGTTCTGGCACTTTCAATCTTTTGTGTAGGTTTGGGTTTCTGTCTGTTGTAATTTTCCTTCAGCCTAAAGAACTTTCTTTAAATTTCTTGTAAGAGAGTTCAGCTGGCAATGACTTTTCTCAGCTTTTGTTTGTCTAGAAAAGTCTTCATTTAGCCTCCATTTTTGAAAGGTATTTTTGCTGAATACAAAATTATAAATTTGTGATTTTTATTTCTTTCAGTGCTTTAATCATGTAATTTCATTGTTTTTTTGGCTTGTGTTGTCTCTAATAAGAAGCCTGTGATATGTCTAGCTTTGCATGTCAGTATTTGACGTACCTTTTTCTTTGGCTGCTTTACAGTTTTTTTCTCTATAATTAGTTTTTAGCAATTTGGTTATATCTTGTGCTTTTGTTTATTCTGCTTATGATTTATTGAGCTTCTTGGACCTGTGGGTTTGTAGTTTTTATGAAATTTGGAAATTCTACAACTGTTGTTTTTATGATATGTCTAGCTTTGCATGTCAGTATTTGATGTACCTTTTTCTTTGGCTGCTTTACAGTTTTTTTCTCTATAATTAGTTTTCAGCAATTTGGTTATATCTTGTGCTTTTGTTTATTCTGCTTATGATTTATTGAGCTTCTTGGACCTGTGGGTTTGTAGTTTTTATGAAATTTGGAAATTCTACAACTGTTATTTTTTTCAAGTTTTCTTACCATTCTCTTCTTTTTCTCCTTTCCACTTGGGACTCCAATTACGTTATGTTAGTCCCAAGCTCGCTTAAGCTCCTTTTTTTTAGCCAGTTTATTTTTTCTCCCTATGTCTTATTTGGATAATTTGTATTGCTATATACACAGGTACACCGATCTTTTCTTTTTCAGTATCTAATCTTTTAAGTGCATTCATGAATTTTTTTTCATTTCAGATATTGTATATTTCATCTCTAAAAGTTTTGTCTGGTTTTTTAGAAGATCTCTTCCTTATGTTCATTATTTAAAAATCCTTGAGTGTATCTATAATAAGATTTTATTTTATTTATTTATTTTTTATTTATTTATTTTTGGCTGTGTTGGGTCTTCGTTGCTGCACATGGGCTTTCTCTAGTTGCAGGAGCAGGGGCTACTCTTCCTTGCAGAGCACAGGCTTCTCATTGCAGTGGCTTCTCTTGTGGCGGAGCACCGGCTCTAGGCACGCGGGCTTCCGTAGTTGTGGCACATGAGCTCAGTAGTTGTGGCTCGCGGGCTCTAGAGCACAGGCTCAGCAGTTGTGCACGGGCTTAGTTGCTCCGCGGCATGTGGGATCTTCCGGACCAGCGCTCAAACCCGTGTCCCCTGCATTGGCAGGCAGATTCTTAACCACAGTGCCACCAGTGAAGTCCCTATAATAGCATTTTTAAATGCTTTTTCTGCTAACTCCATCATTTCTTTCATTTCTGGGTCTATTTCTATTGACTGATTTTTCTCCTGATTATAGTTCATATTTTGCTACTTCTTCACATACCTGATAATTTGTTATTAGATTCTGGACATTATGAATAGTATGCTGTTGAGTGTTTGAATTTTGTTGTCTCTCTTTTAGAAGTGTTGATGTTTGTTTTAGCAGGCAATTAAGTTATTGTGGATCATCTTCATCTTTCTGAGATTTGTTTTTAAACTTAGGGTGGCTTTAGAGTAGCCTTTACTCTGAAGGGTGGATAGCTCTTCTACTGAGGTGTGACCCTTCTGGGACCTAGGATTAGTATTCAGTCCTGGCCAGAAGGAACTTGATCTGCCTGCCCTGTATGAACAGGCTTATAGCTTCCTGACCTTTATTCTTTGCTGGGCTTCATGAAGTTTTACCCTATGTGTGCTCAGATTGTGTTCAGATGAAGGCTCGACGGGATCCCTCCTCTAATTTTTGGAGCTCTTTTTCTTAACTTCCTCTTCTGTTGTACTGTGCCCCATAAATTCCAGCTGACTCATTTTCCCAAGCTCCCATATTTGTCTTCTCACCTCAGCAAGACAACTAGGCTCTGCTTCTGTTTATCTTCCCTGTGCCATGATCTAATTGTTTCTGGGAAGAAAAGTATTATGATTGTAGGGCTTACCTCATTTGTTTTCTTTCTCTTAAGGCTCAGAGTTCTGTACTGCCTTTTTTTTCAGTGTCATATTTTATTCACTTTCCTACTTGTTAATGGAGGTGAGGCAAGTCCCATACTTGTTATCTTTCATGGGTGGAAGCAGAAACCCTAATTTTTTCTTAATATACTTTATTTTTAGAACAGTTTTAAATTTACAGAAAAACTGAGTACAGAGAATTCCCATATGCCCCCACACCCAGTTCCCTTATTATCAACATCTTATGTGTACATCTTAGTATAGTACGTTTGTTACAATGAAAGAACCAATATTGAGACATTGTTATTCACTAAAGTCCATAGTTTATTCAGAATTCATTAGTTTTTGCCTAATGTCTTTTTTCTATTCTAGGATCCCATTCAGGATACCACATTACATGTAGTGGTCATGTTTCCTTAGGCTTCTCTTGGCTGTGATAGTTTCTCAGACTTTCCTTGTCTTTGATGACCTTGACAGTTTGAGGAGTCCTGGGCAAGTATTCTGAGGGCAAGAATGTCCCTCAGTTGTAGTTTACTTAATGTTTTTCTCATGATTAAATGAGTTATGAATTTTGGGGAGGAAGTTCACAAAGATAAACTGCCATTCTTATTACATCATTTCAAGGGTACTTATCACTGTTTATGTTAACCTTGATCACTTGGCTACACTGGTTTTTGTCTGGTTTCTTCACTGTAAAGTTACTCCCCTCTCCCCCATCTCCCATTTCTATACTGTACTCTCTAGAAGTAAGTCACCGTGTATAGCCTGCACTTAAAGGATGGGGAGTTATGGTCCACCTTCTTGAGGGGATAGTATCTACCTGAATTATTTGGCATTCTTCTATACAAGAAATTTGTCTTTTCTCCCCTCTTTATTTATTCAGTCATTTCTGTATGTCAGCATGTACTCATGGATATTTATTTTGTACTTCAGCTCATTTTGGTACTTTGGTTTGTAATTTGGTTTATCTTGCATTTTGGCCTATTTATTTTTTGCTGAAATTGTTCCAGTTTTAGTTATGGGAGCTCCTTCAATTGGTTCTTGACATACAACCCCCCCATCAGTGTGTGTGTGTGTGTCTGTGTGTGTCTGTGTGTGTAGCATTTCTTTACTTTCTGACACTAAAAGATACTCTAGACTCATCTGTCCTAGAATCAAACATTTCTCTAATGAACCCTGATTCCTTTTATTCTAATGGTATTAGAAACTACTGTTTGGACACTGCGTGTGCTTGTTGCTAGTTCTTTTAGATCCTCTCAGCTGACAGAGCAAGGAAATATATGTGTATATATTAATCTGCAGATATGCACATATCTATAAATATTTCTGTATGAACCCATCTTTATTTGTATTAAGCTAAAAATGAATTCATTGTGAGATCTCCAACACTAATCATACTAACACATTGATCATCCTACTCTTACCTCCTTGCTTGTCTGTAATCTTCCACTATACTAATGAGAAACTGGCTTTCATCATTCAACATCTAATACTTAATCATTCAATTCCAGTATTCATGTATAGTGGTTTCAGAATTGTTAATCCATACCTGCATGGGAAACAACTTCACCAACTAGAGCAGGGGTCCCCAACCCCTGGACCATGGACTGTTACCGGTCCATGGCCCATTAGGAACTGGGCCACACAGCAGGAGGTGAGCGGCGGGCAAGTGAGTGAGCGAAGCTTCTTCTGTATTTACAATCGCTCCCCATCGCTCACGTTACTGCCTGAGTTCCGCCTCCTGTCAGATCAGCAGCAGCATTAGATTCTCATAGGAGCGCAAACCCTACTGTGAACTGCACATGCAAGGGATCTAGGTTGCACACACCTTATGAGAATCTAATGCCTGATGATCTGAGGTGCAGCTGAGGCAGTGATGCTAGCACTGGGGAGCAGCTGCAAATACAGATTATTGTTAGCAGAGAGGTTAGACTGCACAGAGACCATAATAGATCAATTGCTTGCAGGCTCATATCAAAACCCTATCAGTGAGTGGCAAGTGACAATTAAGCTGCATCTTACGGAGTAGACTGGACATAAGCAACACACTTTGGGTGTCACTGTCTCCCATCACCCCCAGATGGGACCATCCAGTTGCAGGAAAACAAGCTCAGGGCTCCCAGTGATTCTGCATTATGGTGACTTGTATAATTATTTCATTATATATTACAATGTAATAGTAATAGAAATAAAGTGCACATTAAATGTAGTGCGCTTGAATCATCCCGAAACCATCCCCCCCCACCCCCAGTCCATGGAAAAATTGTCTTCCATGAAACCGGTCCCTGGTGCCAGAACGGTTGTGGACTGCTGAACTAGAGTACACTGCTTGTACTACGCAGTTGCTTTGCCTTTATTCGTACAGTCTATACTCATTTCCAAAGTTATTTAGGCCAGTACCTTTATCTCCCACTCCCTTCAATGAGGTTATTTCATACATTTGTAATACAGTTAGGTAATTTTGTCACAGTCTGCATCCTGGGATCTCCTGACCTCCTCCTAAGTGTTCTTGTTTTAATTAGCATACATTAAGGTTCACTTGTACTATAAAGTTCTGTGGGGTTTTTTTTTAAACATCTTTATTGGAGTATAATTGCTTTACAATGTTGTGTTAGTTTCTGCTATATAACAAAGTGAATCAGCTATATGTATACATATATCCCCATATCCCCTCCCTCTTGCGTTTCCCTCCCACCCTCCCTATCCCAGCCCTCTAGGTGGTCACAAAGCACCAAGCTGATCTCCCTGTGCCATGCGGCTGCTTCCCACTAGCTATCTGTTTTACACTTGGTAGTGTATGTATGTCAGTGCTACTCTCTCACTTCGTCCCAGCTTGCCCTTCCCCTTCTGTGTGTCCTCAAGTCCATTCTCTGCCTCTGCGTCTTCATTCCTGTCCTGCCCCTAGGTTCATCAGAACCATTTTTTTTTAGATTCCATATATGTGTGTTAGCATACAGTATTTGTTTTTTCTTTCTGACTTATTCACTCTGTATGACAGACTCTAGTTCCATCCACCTCACTACAAATACCTCAATTTTGTTTCCTCTTATGGCTGAGTAATATTCCATTATATATCTGTGCCACATATTCTTTATCCATTCATCTGTCAGTGGATACTTAGGTTGCTTCCATGTCCTGGCTATTGTAAATAGAGCTGCAATGAACATTGTGGTACATGACTCTTTTTGAATTGTGGTTTTCTCAGGGTATATGTCCAGTAGTGGGATTGCTGGGTCACATGGTAGTTCCATTTTTACTTTTTTAAGGAACCTCCATACTGTTCTCCATAGTGGCTGTATCAATTTGCATTCTCACCAGCAGTGCAAGAGGATTCCCTTTTCTCCACACCCTCTCCAGCATTTATTGTTTGTAGATTTTTTGATGATGGCCATTCTGACTGGTGTGAGGTGATACCTCATTGTCATTTTGATTTGCATTTCTCTAATGATTACTGATGTGGAGCATCCTTTCATGTGTTTGTTGTCAATCTGTATATCTTCTTTGGAGAAATGTCTATTTAGGTCTTCTGCCCATTTCTGGTTTGGGTTGTTTGTTTTTTTGATATTGAGCTGAATGAGCCGCTTGTATATTTTGGAGATTAA
Source organism: Eubalaena glacialis (assembly GCF_028564815.1). NCBI lineage: Eukaryota > Metazoa > Chordata > Mammalia > Artiodactyla > Balaenidae > Eubalaena > Eubalaena glacialis. The sequence continues at coordinate 113,900,109 of NC_083718.1, read as the reverse complement.
TCCTTTGTCAGTTGCTTCATTTGCAAATATTTTCTCCCATGCTGAGGGTTGTCTTTTTGTCTTGTTTATGTTTTCCTTTGCTGTGCAAAAGCTTTTAAGTTTCATTAGGTCCCATTTGTTTATTTTTGTTTTTATTTCCATTTCTCTAGGAGGTGGGTCAAAAAGGATCTTGCTGTGATTTAGGTCATGAGTGTTCTGCCTATGTTTTCCTCTAAGAGTTTTATAGTGTCTGGCCTTACATTTAGGTCTTTAATCCATTTTGAGTTTATTTTTGTGTATGGTGTTAGGAAGTGTTCTAATTTCATTCTTTTATATGTAGCTGTCCAGTTTTCCCAGCACCACTTGTTGAAGAGGCTGTCTTTTCTCCATTATATATTCATACTGTCTTGATTACCATACTGTCTTGATTACTTTAGCTTTGTAGTATAGTCTGATGTCAGGGAGCCTGATTCCTCCAGCTCGTTTTTTTTTTTTTTTTCTCAAGATTGCTTTGGCTATTCGGGGTCTTTTCAGTTTCCATACAAATTGTGAAATTTTTTGTTCTAGTTCTGTGAAAAATGCCATTGGTAGTTTGACAGGGATTGCACTGAATCTGTAGATTGCTTTGGGTAGTATAGTCATTTTCACAATGTTGATTTTTCCAATCCAAGAACATGGTATATCTCTCCATCTGTTTGTATCATCTTTAATTTCTTTTATCATTGTATTATAGTTTTCTGCATACAGGTCTTTTTTCTCCTTGGGTAGGTTTATTCCTAGGTATTTTATTCTTTTTGTTGCAGTGGTAAATGGGAGTGTTCCTTAATTTCTCTTTCAGAATTTTCATTGTTAGTGCAATGACAAAAATGCAAGAATTGCTGTGCATTAATTTTGTATCCTGCTACTTTACCAAATTCATTGATTAGCTCTAGTAGTTTTCTGGTAGCATCTTCAGTATTCTCTATGTGTAGTATCATGTCATCTGCAAACAGTGACAGCTTTACTTCTTCTTTTCCAATTTGGATTCCTTTTATTTCTTTTTCTTCTCTGATTGCTGTGGCTAAAACTTCCAAAACTATGTTGAATAATAGTGGTGAGAGTGGGCAACCTTGTTTTGTTCCTGATCTTAGAGGAAATGGTTTCAGTTTTTCACCATTGAGAACGATGTTGGCTGTGGGTTTGTCATATATGGCCTTTATTATGTTGAGGTAAGTTCCCTCTATGCCTACTTTCTGGAGAGTTTTTATCATAAATGGGTGTTGAATTTTGTTGAAAGCTTTTTCTGCATCTATTGAGATGATCATATGGTTTTTATCCTTCATTTTGTTAATATGGTGTATCACATTGATTGATTTGTATATATTGAAGAATCCTTGCATTCCTGGGATAAACCCTGCCTGATCATGGTGTATGATCCTTTTAATGTGTTGTTGGATTCTGTTTGCTAGTATTTTGTTGAGGAGTTTTGCATCTATGTTCATCAGTGATATTGACCTGTAGTTTTCTTTCTTTGTGACATGTCTAGTTTTGATATCAGGGTGATGGTGGCCTCATAGAATGAGTTTGGGAGTGTTCCTCCCTCTGCAATATTTTGGAAGAGTTTGAGAAGGATAGGTGTTAGCTCTTCTCTAAATGTTTGATAGAATTCGCCTGTGAAGCCATCTGGTCCTGGGCTTTTATTTGTTGGAAGATTTTTAATCACAGTTTCAATTTCAGTGCTTGTGATTGGTCTGTTTATAGTTTCTATTTCTTCCTGATTCAGTCTTGGAAGGTTGTGCTTTTCTAAGAATTTGTCCATTTCTTCCAGGTTGTCCATTTTATTGGCATATAGTTGCTTATAGTAATCTCTCATGATCGTTTGTATTTCTGCAGTGTCAGTTGTTACTTCTCCTTTTTCATTTCTAATTCTGTTGATTTCATTTCTAATTCTGTTGATTTGCATCTTCTCGCTTTTTTTCTTGATGAGTCTGGCTAATGGTTTACCAATTTTGTTTATCTTCTTAAAGAACCATCTTTTAGTTTTGTTGACCTTTGCTATTGTTTCCTTCATTTCTTTTTCATTTATTTTTGATCTGATCTTTATGATTTCTTTCTTTCTGCTAACTTTGGGGGTTTTTTGTTCTTCTTTCTCTAATTGCTTTAGGTGTAAGGTTAGGTTGTTTATTTGAGATTTTTCTTGTTTCTTGAGGTAGGATTGTAATGCTATAAAATTCCCTCTTTAGAACTGCTTTTGCTGCATCCCATAGGTTTTGGGTCGTCGTGTTTTCATTGTCAGTTGTTTCTAGGTATTTTTTTATTTCCTCTTTGATTTCTTCAGTGATATCTTGGTTATTTAGTAGCCTCCATGTGTTTGTATTTTTTACAGATTTTTTCCTGTAATTGATATCTAGTCTCATAGTGTTGTGGTCAGAAAAGATACTTGATACGATTTCAATTTTCTTAAATTTACCAAGGCTTGATTTGTGACCCAAGATGTGATCTATCCTGGAGAATGTTCCATGAGCACTTGAGAAGAATGTGTATTCTGTTGTTTTTGGATGGAATGTCCTATAAATATCAATTAAGTCCATCTTGTTTAATGTATCCTTTAAAGCTTGTGTTTCCTTATTTATTTTCATTTTGGATGATCTGTCCATTGGTGAAAGTGGGATGTTAAAGTCCCCTACTATGATTGTGTTACTGTCGATTTCCCCTTTTATGGCTGTTAGTATTTGCCTTAGGTATTGAGGTGCTCCTATGTTGGGTGCATAAATATTTACAATTGTTGTATCTTCTTGGATTGATCCCTTGATCATTATGTAGTGTCCTTCTTTGTCTCTTGTAATAGTCTTTATTTTAAAGTCTATTTTGTCTGATATGAGAATTGCTACTCCAGCTTTATTTTGATTTCCATTTGCATGGAATATCTTTTTCCATCCCCTCACTTTCAGTCTTTATGTGTCCCTAGGTCTGAAGTGGGTCCCTTGTAGACAGCATATATACAGCTCTTGTTTTTGTATCTATTCAGCCAGTCTGTGTCTTTTGGTTGCGGCATTTAATCCATTTACATTCAAAGTTATTATCAATATGTATGTTCCTAATACCATTTTCTTAATTGTTTTGGGTTTGTTTTTGTAGGTCTTTTCCTTCCATTGTGTTTCCTGCCTAGAGAAGTTCCTGTAGCATTTGTTGTAAAGGTGGTTTCATGGTGCTGAATTCTCTTAGCTTTTGCTTGTCTGTAAAGGTTTTAATTTCTCCATCGAATCTGAATGAGATCCTTGCTTGGTAGAGTAATCTTGGTTGGAGGTTTTTCCCTTTCATCACTTTAAATATATCCGGCCACTCCCTTCTGGCTTGCCGAGTTTCTGGTGAAAGCTCAGCTGTTAACCTTATAGGAATTCCCTTGTGTGTTATTTGTTGCTTTTCCCTTGCTGCTTTTAATATTTTTTCTTTGTATTTAATTTTTGATAGTTTGATTAATATGTGTCTTGGCATGTTTCTCCTTGGATTTATCCTGTATGGGACTGTCTGCGTTTCCTGGACTTGATTGACTATATCCTTTCCCATGTTAGGGAAGTTTTCAACTATAATCTCTTCAAATATCTTCTCAGTCCCCTTCTTTTTCTCTTCTTATTCTGGGACACCTATAATTCAAATGTTGGTGCATGTAATGTTGTCCCAGAGGTCTCTGAGACTGTCCTCAATTCTTTTCATTATTTTTTCTTTATTCTGCTCTGTGGTAGTTATTTCCACTATTTTATCTTTCAGGTCACTTATCTGTTCTTCTGCCTCAGTTATTCTGCTATTGGTTCCTTCTAGAGAATTTTTAATTTCATTTATTGTGTTGTTCATCATTGTTTGTTTGCTCTTTAGTTCTTCTAGGTCCTTTTTAAACGTTTCTTGTATTTTCTCCATTCTATTTCCAAGATTTTGGATCATTTTACTATCATTCGTCTGAATTCTTTTTCAGGTAGACTGCCTATTCCCTCTTCATTTGTTTGGTCTGGTGGGTTTTTACCTCGCTCCTTCATCTGCTGCATATTTCTCTGTTTTCTCATTTTGCTTAACTTATTGTGTTTGGGGTCTCCTTTTCTCAGGCTGCACGTTTATAGTTCCCGTTGTTTTTGGTGTCTGCCCCCAGTGGGTGAGGTCAGTTCAGTGGCTTGTGTAGGCTTCCTGGTGGAGGGGACTGGTGCCTGTGGTCTGGTGGGTGGGGCTGGATCTTGTCTTTCTGGTGGGCAGGGCCGTGTCCGGTGGTGTGTTTTGGGATGTCTGTGAACTTAGTATGATTTTAGGCAGCCTCTCTGCTAATGAGTGGAGTTGTGTTCCTGCCTTGCTAGTTGTTTGGCATAGGGTGTCCAGCATTGTAGCTTGCTGGTCGTTGGGTGGAGCTGGGTCTTAGGGTTGAGACGGCGATTTCTGGGAGGGCTCTCGCTGATTAATATTACGTGGGGCCGGGAGGTCTCTGGTGGTCCAATGTCCTGAACTCCGCTCTCTCACCTTAGAGGCTCAGTCCTGACACCAGGCTGGAGCACCAAGACCCTGTCAGCCACAGGGAATTATCAAGGTAGTGGTCATTGGCAAGTGAAACCACAAGAGAAGAGTCCCGTGCTATGCCTGGTCCTGTTGAGCAGTTTTCAGACTTCAGCTCATTCTGGCAGCAGGATGACTGGGTCGGCCATGTGAGGCAGGATGGGGTCCGTTAAGCGGGCGGCACTCAGCCAGTGCGCGGACTGAGGGGCCCAGTCGAAGCCCTTGGGGAAGGGTGACAGCCGCTGGCCTCCAGCCTCCTGTGGCTGCGGCCTGTTTGGGGTCTCCCGCCCGGCATCAAGTCACTCTCACTTCTGCTTTGGTGGCTGTGCCTTTACCCTGAGCTTCTTCACGAGGCTAGCACTCCCTGAGGCGACATGTGAAAAGCGCGGGCCACGCTGAAGCGTGAGAAACCTCTGTGGATTTTTATAAATGGATATTGTCCTACATCTACCATTACAGTATCATACAGACAGTTTCAACTAAAAATCCCCTTTGATCAGTCTCTTCAGTTTTTCCCCTTCCCCAACCCTCTGGCAATATTTTTTTTTTTTTTTTTTTTTTTTTTTTTACTATTTCCATAGTTTTGCCTTTTCTAGAATGTCATTTGAATAGAACCACATAGCATGTAGCCTTTTCGGACTGATTTCTTTCATTTAACAATATGCATTTACAGTTCATTCATGTTTTTGACTTTATAGCTAATTCTTTTTTTTTTAATCACTGAGTAGTATTCAATTGTAATGAATATACCACTGTTTATCTGTTCACCTATTGAAGGACATTATGGTTGCCTTAGTTTAGTGATTATGAATAAAGCTGCTGTAAACATTTGTGTACAAGTTTTTGTGTGGACATAAGTTTTTAGGTCTTACTGAAACTGTCTTTCAAAGTGGCTCTATCACTTGCATTTCCACTAGCAATGAATGAGAGTTCTTTCTGGTCCTCTCATCCTCATCAGCAGTTGATACTGTTCTTTTTTTTTTTTTTTTTTGGATTTTAGTCTTTCAGATAGGTATGTACTGGTATCTTATTGTTGTTTCACTTTTTATTTCCCTAGTGACAAATGATGTTGAAGATCTTTTCATATGCTTATTTGCCATCTGTATATTATTGAGAGTTTTTGGTTCAGATCTTTTGTTTATTTTCAAGTTAGGTTGTTTGTTGTCTTACTGTGGAATTTTAAGAATTCTTTGGATATTTTGCATAGAAGTCCTTTATATGATATGTGATTTGCAAATACTTTCTCCCAATTGGTGTCTTGATTTTCATTCTCTTAACAGTGCCTTTTATAGAGCAAAATTTTTAAATTTTAATAGAATCCAGCTTATCAATTTTTTCTTTTTTGGATCATACGTTTGATGTTATATCTAAATTCATCATCAAACACAAGATTCTATGTTTTCTTCTAGAAGTTTATGGTTTTATATTTTATATTTATATCTACGATCCATTTTGAGATAATTAGTTAATTTTTATGTGAGGTATAAGGTTTGTATCTACGTTTATTTTTTTTGCATGTGGATGTCCAGTTGCTCCAGGACCACTGTTAAAAAGATTATCCTTTCTCCACTGAATTGCCATTGTGCTTTTGTCAAAACTGAGTTGATTGTATTTGTGTAGATCTATTTCTGACCTCTCTATTCCATTGATCGATGAGTCTCTACTTTCACGAGTGCATACTGTTTTGAGTACATTAACTGTATAGTAATTCTGGGAATCAGGTAGTGTGAATCATCCAGCTGTGTTCTTCTTTTTCAATATTGTGTTGGCTATTTTAGGTTCTTTGCCTTTCCATATAAATTTGAGAATCACTTTGTCAGTATCTACAAAGTAGCTTTCTGGGACTTTGATTGAAATTGCCTAAATTTTTTAAATCATAAGAATTGCAAATGCTTTTCTGTATCTATTTTGATGATCACATGGCTTTTCTCCTTTATTTTATTATTTTTTTAATCCCATACTCCCAGCTTACCTCCCCTACTTTCCCCTTTGGTAACCATAAGTTTGTTTTCTATGTCTGTGAGTCTGTTTCTGTTTTGTAAATGAGTTCATTTGTACTATTTTTAGATTCCACATATAAGTGGTCTCATATAATATTTGTCTTTGTCTGACTTGCTTCACTGAATATGATAATCTCTGGGTCCATCCATGTTGCTGCAAATGGCATTATTTCATTCTCTTTTATGGCTGAGTAATATTCCATTGTGTGTGTGTGTGTGTGTGTGTGTGTGTGTGTGTGTAAATAACACATCTTCTTTATCTGTTTATCTGTTGATGGACACTTAGGTTGCTTTCATGTCTTGGCTATTGTAAATAGTGCCACTATGAACATTGGGGTGCATGTATCTTTTTGAATTAGCACTTTTGTCTTTTCCAGATAGTTGCCTAGGAGTGAGATTGCTGGATCATATTTTTACTTTTTTAAGGAACCTCCCTACTGTCTTCCGTAGTAGCTGCACCAATTTACATCCCCACCAACAGTGTAGAAGGGTTTTCTTTTCTCCACAACCTCTCCAGCATTTATTATTTGTAGACTTTTTGATGACAACCATTTCTGACAGGTGTGAGGTGATACCTCATTGTAGTTTTGATTTGCATTTCTCTGATAATTAGCAATGTTGAGCATCTCTTCATGTGCCTGTTGGCCATCTGTATGTCTTCTTTGGAGAAATGTCTATTTAGGTATTCTGCCCTTTTTTTGATTGGGTTGTTTGTTTTTTTGTTACTGAGTTGTATGAGCTGTTTATATATTTTGGAAATTAAACCCTTGTCAGTTGTATCATTTGCAGATATTTTCTCCCAGTCCATAGGTTGTCTTTTCATTTTGTTTATGGTTTCCTTTGCCGTGCAAAACTGATGTGTGATTAGGTCCCATTTGTTTATTTTTGCTTTTATTTCTTTTGCCTGGGGAGACTGACCAAAGAAAACATTGCTATGATTTATGTCAGAGAATGTTTTGCCTATGTTCTCTTCTAGGAGTTTTATGGTGTCATGTCTTATATTTAAGTCTTTATGCCATTTTGAGTTTATTTTTATGTATGGTGTGAGGGAGTGTTCTAACTTCATTGATTTACATACGGGTGTCCATCTTTCCCAACACCACTTGCTGAAGAGACTGTCTTTTCTCCATTGTTTATTCTTGCCTCCTTTGTCATAGATTAATTGACCATAGGTGTGGGTTTATTTCTGGGCTCTCTATTCTGTTCCACTGATCTATATGTTTCTTTTTGTGCCAGTACCATGCTGTTTTGATTACTGTAGCTTTGTAGTATTGTCTGAAGTCTGGAAGGGTTATGCCTCCAGCTTTGTTCTTTTTCCTCAGGATTGCTTTGGCAATTCTGAGTCTTTTGTGGTTTCATATAAATTTTAGGATTATTTGTTCTAGTTCTGTGAAAAATGTCATGGGTAATTTGATAGGGATCACATTAAATCTGTAGATTGCTTTGGGTAATATGGCCATTTTAACAATATTAATCTTTCTAATCCAAGAGCATGGATATCTTTCCATTTCCTTCAATCCTCTTCGATTTCCTTTTTCAATGTTCTATAGTTCTCAGTGTGTAAGACTTTCACTTTCTTGGTTAGGTTTAATCCTAGGGTTTTTGTTTTTTAGTGTGATTTTTTTTTTTAATTTTATTTATTTATTTATTTAATTTTGGCTGTGTTGGGTCTTCGTTTCTGTGCGAAGGCCCTCTCCAGTTGCGGCAAGCGGGGGCCACTCTTCATCGCAGTGCGCGGGCCTCTCACTATCGCGGCCTCTCTTGTTGCGGAGCACAGGCTCCAGACGCGCAGGCTCAGCAATTGTGGCTCACGGGCCCAGTTGCTCCGCGGCATGTGGGATCTTCCCAGACCAGGGCTTGAACCTGTGTCCCCTGTATTGGCAGGCAGACTCTCAACCACTGCGCCACCAGGGAAGCCCTTTTAGTGTGATTTTAAACAGGATTTTTTTTTTTTTTTTACTTTCCCATTCTGATATTTCATTGTTAGTGTAAAGAAATGCAACAGACTTCTGTATATTAATCTTGTGTCCTGCTACCTTGCTGAATTCATTTATCAGTTCTAATAGTTTTTGTACGTAGTCTTTACAGTTTCTTATATAGAGTTTCATTCATTTGCATATAGTGAGAATTTTACCTCTTCCCTTTCTGATTTGGATACCTTTTATTTCTTTGTCTTGTCTGATTGCTGTGACTAGGGCTCCCAATACTATGTTGAATAGAATTGGGCATCATTGTCTTGTTCCAGAATTTAGCAGGAAGGCTTTCAGCTTTTCACCCTTTAGTATTATTTTGCCTGTGGGTTTGTCATAAATGACTTTTATTATGTTGAGGTATGTTCCCTCTATACCCATTTTGGCAAGAGTTTTTTTTTTATCATGAATGGATGTTGAATTTTATCAGATGCTTTTTCTGCATCTATTGAGATAATTATGTGGTTTATGTCTTTTCTTTTGTTGATGTGGTGTATCACATTGATTGATTTGTGTATGTGGAACCATCCTTGTGACCCTGGAATAAATACAACTTGATCATGGTGTATGATCCTTTTTTTGTGTTGTTCCTTTATTTTGTTAATGTGCTAAATTATGTTGCTTGATTTTGAAATGTTAAAGCAATCCTGCATTCCTGGAATAATTTCAACTTGGTTGTGATGTTTTATATATTCTATTTATTGCTGGATTCAGTTTGCTAATATTTTGTTTAAGATTTTTTTCATGTATATTCATGAGATAGGTTGGCCTATAACTTTCCTTTTTTTATAATGTCCTTGTCAGGTTGAGGTCTTAAAGTTATGTTGACTTCATAAAATGAGTTGGGAGGCATTTCTTTTCTTTTCTTTCTATTTTATTCATTTTTTAATGTGTATGAGTGAGATTGATTTTATATGTTTTTAAAATATTTATTTGAATTCACTGAGGAAGTCATCTTGGCCTGTTATTTTTTTTATTAAGTTTTATTTTCATCCTTTTTTAAAGTTAAATTTATTGAATTAGAATTCATATACAATCAAATACACACATTTGAAAGTCCAATTTAATGAGTTTTGACTAATGTATAAACCTGGGTAACTCCCACCACAATCAAGATACAGAGAAGTTTCATCACCTAAAAAGCTCCCTTGTGTCCATTTACCATTAGTACCTTCCCTCTCTCTAGCCCCAGGCAAAAACTGAGTTTCACATGCTGATTTGTCATCTGTATTTCTTTGGTGAGTTTTCTGTTCATATCTTTTGCCCATTTTTTAATTGGGCTGTTTGTTTTCTTATTGCTGTATTTTCTAAATTATAATTTATTTTACCTGTCCTAGAATTTCATATAAATGAACTCAGACATATTATTGAGCTTGTTTTGCTCAGCATAATGTTTTTGAGCTTCATCCTTGGATATTATGTATATCAGTGTTTCATTCAGTTTTTATTGCTGAGTAATATTGCATTGTATGCATACACCACAATTTATTTAACCATTCTCCTGTTGGACATATTGGTTGTTTTTAGTGTTTAGCTATTATTAATAAAGCTGGTATTAACATTTTTGTGCAAGTATTTGTGTGAATATATATTTTCATTTCTGTTGGGTAAATTCCTACGAGTAGAATTGCTTGGTCATATGGTAAGTGTATGTTAACTTTTTATGAAATTGAGAAACATTTCTCCAAAGAAGTTATACCATTTTACACTCCCACCTGCATGCCGTGAAGAGTTCCAGTTTTTCCATATTTTCCTCACCACTTAATGTTGTCAGTCTTAAATATTTGCCACTCTAGTAGGTGTGTAGTGGTATCACATTGTGGTTTTAATTTGCATTACCCTAATCACTAGCAATTTTGAGCATCATATTATGTGCTTATTGGCCATTTGCATATCTTATGATGTTTCTGTTCAAATCTTTTACCTGTTTTTTAAAGCACTCTTAAAGAGAGTGATTTGTTACAAATTTTAATATACAGAAACTATTGAGAAACGGACATGTACATTTTTTCCCCCTTAAAATGAATCATGTACTGTTCTGACCATAGCTTTTTCTAATTTTAATCTAATGCTCAAAACTTGATGTGATGTTATTCTTTATAATGAGCCATAAACATTAGTTCTGTAGTAAAACTATTTAAATCAATTTGGCTCTTATCTGATAATTTTTTGTGTGAGTGTGCCCATTTTTTAGTAGGATTGCTTATGTTCTTGTATTGAGTTGTATAGTTCTTTATATATTATGGATTCAGTTGTTTGGCAGATATATGTTCTGCAAATATTTTTTCCCAACATTTTGCTCATCATTCCATTTTCTTAAAAGTGGCTTTAAAAGGACTGAAGTTTTAAATTTTGTTAAAATTTAAATTTTTGTGTTTTTTTAAAAAATTGGTTCATGCTTTTTGGTTCCCAAGAAATCTTTGCCTACTCAGAGTTGCAAAGATTTTCACCTGTTTTTTTTCTAGAGCTATTATAGTATTAGCTTTTATATTTAGGTTTTGGTCCATTTTGAGTTAATTTTTGTGTTATGGTGTGAGGTTAACCATCAACATTCATTTTTTCCCCTCCAAACCTCCAGTTCCAGTACCACTAAAAAAACTTGATCAAGACTGCGTTGAATCTAGAAATTAATTTAGGCAGAATGGACATGTTAACAGTTTTGGGTCTTCAAATCCATGAGCACAGTTTAGCTCTCTCTTAGGTCTTTGTAAATTATCTCAGCAATGTTTTATAGCTTTTAATGTAGAGGTCTTGTACTTTTTTGTTATATTTGTTCCTGTGTATTTGACCTTTTTTGCTAATAGTGTAAATGAAATTCTTTTCCTTCATTTTCTAGTTATTCATTATTATGCCTGATTATCTTTGGACATTTTATTGAAAATTTATAGAAATAATTTAATAGTCTGGGTGATGTAATTTTAATGAAGACAAGATTTCCTTTTGCTTCTGGAAAGCATTTAGGCTAGGTGGAGATCACTTTAATCCAGTCAGGGATTGAGCTCATTAAAAGCTGGACTTCAGTTCTAATAAGGGCTTGTCTAGTTCCTGTTCATTCTTCTTCCTAAGGTGTAGACCTTTCAGAGTCCAACTGGAATCCTGGGACATCCACCAAAGTCTCTCCTCTTTGCTGGATCCCAAATTCCAATTTGTGTGCCTCCAAGCCTGTGAAGATTGCCAGAAGCTATGTTTAGCGTCTTGGCCTCTCAACCATTGCTTTTGCTTTCATATTTGGCAGTTGCCTCAATGGAAAAAGTTACCTAAAATATACTTGGATCACTTCTTTTGTCTTCTCTCTTACAACTTGTCTCAAAAGCTACCACCACGGTGGCTTTCTGATGCCTTCAAATCATGCTTTCTTTCTTTCTTTAAAAAAAAAAAGTAATACTAATACATATATATGTAATTTCCAAGCTATTCAGCAGGAGAGTTGGTCTGAGACAACCTAGTAAGCCATTGCCAGAAATGTCTTTCTCTTATTCCTCTCCCCCTCTACTTTTCCCTCCCAACCTCCACTAGAATATTCACATTTTCTCTGTATCTCATTTACTGTTATATTCCCTAGAATAGTGCCTAGCACAGAATAGAAGTCAGTAGGTATTTGTTGAGTGAAAGAATGGATGAATTAACATTCTATCTGAGAAGACAGAATGGACATTCAAAAGAAAATATCTTTACTGTCATTTTCTCAAACTTAAGAGATAGCTAAGTAGCTATTCTTGAGCATAATTATGGTGAGTTTTGAACTGGAACTCAGGACCTTTAGAGTTCTAGTCTCGAGAGGGGTGGAGAAGATGGCGGAAGAGTAAGACGCGGAGATCACCTTCCTCCCCACAGATACATCAGAAATACATCTACACGTGGAACTACTCCTATAGAGTTCTAGTCTCTTAAGGATGTTTCCTCAACATGTTACGTGACATCGTTTGATCTTTATTTCTCCACTTGTAAATGATTTATTACTCTCCTACTCATGGAAATTGTTACTAAAATTTCAGAGCTTTCAAGAGAAAAAATTAAGTGGGAGTTCCCTGGTAGCCTAGTGGTTAGGATTCTGGGCTTTCACTGCTGTGACCCAGATTGAGTCCCAGGTTAGGGAACTGAGATCCCTCAAGTGCACGGCGCAGCCAAAAAATTAAAAAGATGAAAAGGACATTGGAATTAATGTTTTAGTCAAGCAATCAAAATTCTTTGGTATAAGTATAGGCTTATAATTTGTATTATTAAAATCTACCAGTGAATACAATTAAGGCAAACAGATTGTTACCATTTTTAAGAGGTAAAGATGAAGAGTTTCATAAAAAATTACATTTTGCATTGTGCATAAATGTTTGCCTGTGTTTTTTCCCCCTCTTCCCTTTAGAGCCATTTTAAGTGCGAGATCTAGTTATTTTGCTGCGATGCTGAGTGGCTGTTGGGCTGAAAGCTCCCAAGAGTACATTACTCTTCAAGGGTAAGCAGAATTTTTACAAGGCAGCTTGACTGCAAATGATTGCAAATAATGCTTAATACAAAGCACTTTTCATGAATCTGATTTCCCTGTATGTTCAATGAAATGTTTCTCATGTGGTACAATTCAGCAAAGTACACTTTCTGAAAATGAGAGTAGTTGGGAACATTTAGTAATAGAGAGAGTGTGTTAGTCTTCTCAGACTACCATAACAAGATACCACAAACTGGGTGGTTTAAACAGCAAAGATTTGTTTTCTCACAGTTCTGCAAGGTCAAGATGCCAGCAAGGTTGGTGTCTGGTGAGAGCTCTTACCTTGGGTCCTTGGGTTATAGATAGGCACTTTTCCACTGTGTGCTCCAGTGACCTTCTTTTTAAGTGCATGGGGCTGGGGGGCAGGGAGATAAAAGGAAGGTGGAAGGAGAGAGCTCACTCTCTGGTGTTCTTCTTATAAGGACACTAGTCCTATCACATCAGGGCAGGGCCTCACCCTTATTACCTCACTTAACCTTAATTATTTCCTTAGAAGCCCCATCTCCATATAGGTACACAGGAGTTAGGGCTTCAATATATAAATTTGAGTGGGTGGGGGAACACAAATATTCAGTCTGTAATAGGTAGTTTCTTAAAGAATAATTTGGATAGGTGTGGATTTCACTGACCTATGGTAGTGCAATTGTGAGTCTACACAGTTGGTGGCAATTTAAACTGCTGAGACAGTTATTAAGAGATGAACTACTTCCTTAAATGGTGAAATGGAATATTTTTTGGTCACAGATGATCACTGTGAGAATCTGGAGTGTACAGTATGGGAGAGGGCTTTCTCAGTAGGAAAACTGCCTGGGCGTTCTGAGGGAGCCCGTCAGCCCTGCATCATTCACGCTGCTGATGTTTCCTCGACTGGGTCAATCTTGGCTAGAGGCTTGGGTGTGGAATGGTGGTAGTGGTGATTCCATAAGAGCGGATGCATGGAAAGTATTGATAAATTCTCACTATTTTTTACACTGGCCTATAATCTTGAGCCTTCTAGGTTACAGCTGTCTGGTTTCCTTACTAACTAAAATTGATCCCCAAATGCCTCTCATTTGTAATTTCTCAGTCTATAAAAAATGGAAAATTGAAACATTATTTGTAAGAATATGTTATGTGTTTTTATTTTATTTTTTCATATTTCATTCATTTAATAGAAATGAAACACATATGCAGAAGAACCTAAACCTCCTTTCTTTCATACCAGGGTTTTAGAGAGTTGTGTTTTAATTATATTACCTATCACAGTTTCGATACACATATCACAATCTGGCAATCACCAGGTAGTTTCTGATTATGGAAGATTTTATACTCCAAGCAAAGAGTTTATTCGCCTGTGGGTAAAAGGAATGTGTAATTGAATCAGTTGGTGAAATTTTATCATTCACTGTTGAAAAACAACGTGAAAGATATATATATCCTACCAAGAAGCCCTCTTCCTTTATGGTGAATTTAAAATATCTGCTGAATATAGGAAGAGGGATAATGCTAGCAGAGGCCAGAATTTCTCTAAGTGTGTCAATCCTAGGGATAATCACTCTAGTGTCATTTTGGAAACGTGTCCAGGGACTGTGTTTGAGATGTTTTAGATATCATTTTTTAAAACTGTCAATCTTCTCTCATTAGAACTGAATTCAATAAAAATTTAAATGAAGAGATAACCTAGTTTGACTCAGAATGCAACTTTTTTGGCATTTATTAAAAATCATGTGATTCTGTGTAGTGAGATAAAGGTCAAAAGAAGTGTATGATTATTGGACCTTACTTGACAGCAGGGGAAAGTAATTTACAGAGAACACTTGTCTAATTTCGTAGAGAAATCTTAGTTGCTTATATGTTTAGTGACAATTTTTACTATCTGATACCTATTAACATACACCTTTGTTCCTCTCTCCAAATAGATTCTGTCCTCAGCAGTGATAATACCTTACAATAACATATATTTTCTAGGTTTCTTCCACACTTATGGTGCCCTTTAATTTTTAGAATCAGTCTTTGAGAGAGAGGGTATATTCACATATTACAGATGAGTAAAAACAAGATCAGATAAATTAAATGTCTTCCAGGGGTTACTTGGTAAATAAGTGCTTATGCTGAATATAAGTTACATGTTTGTTGATTCTTAATTCAAAGTCCATTCCACCACAGTCACTGAAGAAATTAAAAGTTTCGCATTGGCGTGTGTTCTTGAGCTATCTCAGACTGATCTTCTCCACTGTTTAAATCAGTGATTTTCCCATAAGACCCTAAAGTTCCTGGTAGGTATGTTAGGGAATACATGGCACGGGACTGGGATATGAGGGGAAGGCCATTTGGGAAGGGGCACATCTTTAACCAGAGCTGCTCTACTTTTATCTATTCTGTATTCCTCAAAATGACCTCTGAGTTTAGCTATAGGAACAAAGGCAATCTTTAATCAGCACTCATGAGTGATCAGATTAAACATTCAAAACACACAGGCTTTTAAAGGAGAAGTCTATTTATTAAGAGGTCAATAGATAAGAAAGAAGTAGTGGCATAACTATTGGTCTCTACTCACCACCTATAATTTTCCTTCTTTCATTATAGTGGAGGTAATGGATAAATATCTCCTCTTATAATATGGCTTGACTGCTAGTGACCAACTTTAGTGGTTCAAGGGAAAGCCAAGTAGAAGTAGCCAAATTTGTTTTAAACTGTCATTACAAATAAGTAGGCTGTACGTTGTAGCAGTGCCAGCAATGATCAGGCTCACTCCTCTTACAGTATTTTCCCTTCACTTCTGTTGTAAGCAAGACTCTACTCCTTACTGGATCATCTTACCCAGAGCTGCTATTTCAGCAGTGGAGACTTACTCCTAATCAGCTTATTCACTTCTAATGCTAGCACATTGGAAATGAGGATACATTTCTTTCTGACTCTTATTTTGCTTGATGTAACAAGGTTTTCTAATGCTAAAATGAAAGGAGAATTTCCTGACAGATTCTGGGTTTTATCTACATCCTTTATTATTATTATCATCACACAATCTGTTTTGCTTTCCCCTCCTGTATCATATATCAAATGGACTGTCTCAAATTACCACCTAAAATGTTATTAGCATCATGGTGTATAAAGCTGTAGGAAGGCTAAAGGGGATTTAGGAATTTTACTTTTTAAAAAAAATCACATCTTTTAGGAATTTTTATATTATAACAAAGTAATCTACAAAATAAATTCTCTTTTCACATTAACTTATATTGTAATCCTGGGTAGATGTTTCCATGGATTGTGTGGTATAGTAGAAAGATCATGGACTTTGGTGTCCTTATAGGAAGTCCTACATCCAGTCCTAAACTGTTACATGACTTTAGGGACATTGCTTACCTTCCTTAAGTTTCCTGAGGTTGTTGAAAGAAAAAACCTGGCATAGTGCTTGGTACATAGTATGTAATGCTCATTAATATTTGTCTTTTTCTTCTTTCCCTAAATTATATTGGTCTCATTTTCTAGAGAGAAAAGGCTTCAAGTGAGGGCCATTTACAGTACCAGGACAGCAATGCCTGCTTTGCTTGGTCAGCAGCCGCTTTTGGAACTGTGCCACTGTTGCATATCTGCAGGATGTTTTCTGCAGTAGATTAGAATTGAAATCCTGTCTGAAGTCCTTACAGAAAAGAACCGAATGTTTTTAATGAGTTGGTAGCTCAAAGATGTAATGCACATGATATTTTTAAGATGGACAGCCTTCAATAAATTATAGTAGGAATAGTAGGGTCCTATTATCCTTGATAATAATTATCCTATTATCCTATTATCCATGTCCCAGAGTTGGAGGGGGAAGGATATAGTTGGAAGGAAGTTCTCCTGGTGGAGGAAGGGGGAAATTTTCCACATCCTATACTGGAAATTGAACCACAGCCAATAGTTCTGTAAAGAAACCCCACATGTTTCCATTTTATGTAAAAAGAGGTCTTTCAGTGGTGGCTTGAGACTTTAGAGCATAAATTTGGATTTTCTCGTCTCCCTTGGGAGATTCTTGGGCTTGCTGTGAACCTTCAGGATGATCTTTTCAAATATAAGTCAGATAATATTTCTTTTCTGACTAAAATCCTTCAATGCCTTCTCATCACAATCAGAATTAAACCCAAATCTTTACCATAATCTATAAGAACCTGTATGATCTGGCCCATAGGCTTTTCCCAAACTACCCCACCTAAAGTAGCTACAGCCTAACTCTCTAGTTATTCTCTTCTATGTTATTCGGTTGTATTGTCTTCACTTTTCACTATTAAAATTATCTTCTTTGTATATTTGTTGACATATTTATTGTCCATGTCCTCTCTCTAGAACGTAAGCTTCTTGTATCCTCAAGTCTAGAATAGGGCCTATCATTCAGTAAATATTGACTGTATATGAAGAAATGAATGAGTGAATGAGACCCTACATTACCTTAGCCCACATATATAGGAGCCTGAAACTTTAGGAAGCACATATAAAGCAAAGAGGTTTTAGACTGGGCACATGTTGTATCTGATCCTAGAGCTCTGTCCTCTCATAGGCTTTTCTTTTTTCTAACTCTGGGTATATGTAATATTTTCATCTCCTACAGGATTTTATTCTGATTACATTTAAATGGGAATAGTGCTTTAAATCTTTCCATTTAAACTGTGGGCTATTGCAGTAATTAGTTGGGTTTTATTTTTTTTTTTCCAGGTCAGTTGATCATGTCTTTATAAACACTTTTAGTAAAAATACGAATGACTTACAATAATGAGAATGCAGTTTAGTAAAACATCTGTCAAGACAGCAGGAAAACAGTTTCTTGCTGTTTTTATAGCTATCATATGTATTGATACATAAGCTCAAATGTCTAGCTTTTGCTATTTATTTTAATAAAACTCCTTTTATTTTTACTTAGTCATTATTATCCTTTGCTTAAATATGTCAAGTCTTAGAAGAAATTATTCTTTCAACAGAAATGGTCAGTCCTCATTAACACTGATAAGAATGGCTCTCGAAATTTTGAGGAAAAGTGCATGTAATCTAATAATTATGCTACTGTTTTAGGCTACAAACTATAGATAATATGGCGTAATCATTCTGAGATTAAATCTTGTTGTATCCATGTATATAAATGAGAATATTTAGAGATCTGACTTCTTTCTAAGTATTAAAGATGTGGAATTTTGAATCAGCAGAAACCAGTAGGGGCCAGTAAATATTTATTAAGTAAATTGAAAAATATTTATATGTTTTCAACTCAGTATTCCTTCTGAAGGTTTGGGAGATGCTTGTAACTACCCTAATAAGCCATTCATTAAATATTCGTTAAACATTTATTGAGCATATATTATTTAAGGCCATAGAATCAAAGCAGACACCTTTCTGAGTCCTACCCTGAGGACTCCATTTCTTTTCTTCTTGCCTTCCTCCTTTTGTTCCTTTAGCAGACATTAGATACCATGCTTAACAAACTGTGACGGTCTTATCAGCACTGTCCCCACCCTGCTTCCACTGCGGAGCTCCAGTATTATGTGGGGAAAGGAAATTCTTCTCATCCTGGGGATATTGAATCAATGCTGACATTCTGCTGCTACTAGAGATGCAAGGGTAAATAAGACACAAATCCTGCCCTCACAGAACTCAGTTTAGAAGGAGAAACAAATACGTAAACAAAGATATTACAAGTCAGTTTGATAAATGTGATAAGGGAAGCGTGCGTGCGTGCGTGTGTGTGTGTGTGTGTGTGTGTGTGTGTGTGTTAGTGTGTGTTATACTGCTTAAGAGCCCAGGCTTTGGAGTCTGGATTTAAATTCCAAAATTCCAAAATTCCAAAATTCCAGTGCTATCTTCCTGGATTTAAGATCCAGTGCATCACTAGTCATTTGACCTTGGGCAGTTTACTTTTTTTTTTCCAGCACCTGCCCCCATGGGCAAGTTACTTAATTTCAGTTGTTTCATCTGTAAGATGAGACTAATAACAATATCTACCATTGAGTTGTTATGATGATTAAATGAGCTAATGGCATTCAAAATGCTTATTAGCTCAGTGACTGAATCATAATAAATGCTCAACTGATGTTAGTTATTTATGTTTAACATTCAGTGATTTCTTTTTTTCCCCCCCTTGGGAGCATTAAGGAAACAATCAGAGGTAAAGAGCCACATGTCTTGTGTCTAAAAGATGAAATAAGTAGAGAGGAAGAGAATTTTAAGCAGAGTGAACAGTATCTGCTAAGGCATGGATGTATAAAGAATTATAAGTAGTTCAGGTATAAGAAATGGCAGTTGACTTATCTTGGAACAGCTGCTAGAGAGGGAGAACTAGAGATCAGATGATACAGAACATTGTACACCAAGCTAAAGAATTTAGGCTTTTTTCCTAGGTGCTATGGAGAATTGTTGAAGGGTTTTTAAAGTCAGGGGCTGTATCAGATTTACATTTTAGCAAAGTCACTCTAATAACAATGTGGGAAATGGGATGCAAGGAGATAATTTGAGGCAAGAAGCCCACATGAGAGGATACATTATCATAGTACAGAGGAGAGAAACTGAGAGACTAAACCAGGGCAATGAAAGGGGGAATTAGACAGCAGAGGCTGAATTCAAGAAAATTTTGAAGGTATAAAATGACAGAATATAATGAGGGAGAGAATTAAGATGAACCTCCAGCTCTGACTTAGGCATTTAGGTTATTGTTCAGTCTTCTTTTTGTTATTCCTATTTTGTTCATAGCACTGTTGCAGGACTTATTGCATCTTGTCCCACCTTCTATTCCTCGGTACCAAGGAGAGTGAATTATCCAACAACAATTGGGCATCGGTCAGGACAAACTCCAGATGAGAGGTAATTTGATTTCTTTTCTCCTTTCTTCTCTGCTGAACCCGTGAAAAGAGGTGATGGGGAAGAGGGGCATCTGCTATCCATCTTTGCTATCTGTTGGAGTTTTGAGGGGGGCCCAATAAATAGTATACTTTCTTCGT
Source organism: Eubalaena glacialis (assembly GCF_028564815.1). NCBI lineage: Eukaryota > Metazoa > Chordata > Mammalia > Artiodactyla > Balaenidae > Eubalaena > Eubalaena glacialis. The sequence continues at coordinate 113,880,230 of NC_083718.1, read as the reverse complement.
GCTCAAAATGAGACAAAAGATTCAGCAGATGAAGATAGAAAACATTTCCTTGATTTTTGATAAAAACTGTTAAAGCAGTAAAATGTGCTTTAACGCAAGAGCCAAAGTTGATTTGCTTGCTATGTCTACTCTAAGACAGCCCACCTGAGAGAAAGTCTGAATCTGGACAGCGGATGTACTTCTTCCCCATCACCTCTTACCACTGGTTCAGCAGAGAAGAAAGGAGAAAAGGAATCAAATTACCTCTCATCTCAAGTTCCTCTTGATCAACAGCCAGTGGTTGTTGTCTACCAACCAGATAATTAACCTCCCTTGATAACAGAGGAATAGAGTGTGGGACAAGATGCAAGAAGTCCTGTAACCGTGCTATGAACAAAATAAGAAAAACAGAAAGAAGACTGAATTTGGGGTGTTGGGAGAGGAAGTCATGAATTTAGAGTTTGAGATCTAGTAGTCAGTGGGACATAAAGATTATCACTTCAGACTACTTCTTAAGTCATGTCTTTACTTTTAAATCTGTAAAACGAGGATGTTGGCAGAGCTAGAGCCACTGGATAGGTATTACAAATTAAGAAATCTATACAGCATAACAAGAGTCTTTCTAGTGAATAGAGTTTTCCATCCCAGGCTTTAAGCAAGACCAGAGGCCATTTGTCAAAGATGCTGAGAAGGATTTCTTAATGAGCCAGAGGTTGAACTATGACCTCTAAAGTCCTTTCGAACTTTGTCTATCATGGAAGATGCCCAAAAAATAATCAATTATTTTATAATATACTAATAACATTTTATAGCATATAAAAACCCATAGCTGCAGTTATGCTTCATTTTTAAACTAATGGCATACCTCATGGATGTTATTCGAAGAATATATTCTTCAGATAAAAATGAGATTATAACATTATCTTGGCTAAAAGTTTATGGGAAAATAGAATGTATCATTGCTATCAGTTAAATCTTAATTATTTCTGGATTTCAGTATAGTTTTATTTTTCAGGATAAGCCATGTAGAAATGAATGTTTTGATACATTTTATATATGGAGGAACTTTGGACTTTCCAGACAAAGCTAATGTTGGGTATGTATTATTTTTTAATGATTTTAAATATAAAAGTATTAATATTTTGTGGCTTCTGCTTTGTTGAGCTTTGTTTAAAAGTGTCAGTGAAGTAGAAGCTTCACTTTTATTGTCTATTTTGCCTATCTTGTGTGTATTTTGGGAATATCTAAAAATAGTAAGTCACCTTATTTATAAGAAAAGATGATCCAGCAACTCACAGTAATAAGATTAAGAAAAGTCTTTATTAGGGGCTTCCCTGGTGGCGCAGTGGTTGAGAGTCTGCCTGCCGATGCAGGGCACAGGGGTTCGAGCCCTGGTCTGGGAAGATCCCACATGCCGCGGAGCAACTGGGCCCGTGAGCCACAGCTACTGAGCCTGCGCGTCTGGAGCCTGTGCTCCGCAACAAGAGAGGCCGCGATAGTGAGAGGCCCGCGCACCGCGATGAAGAGTGGCCCCCGCTTGCCGCAACTAGAGAAAGCCCTCGCACAGAAACGAAGACCCAACACAGCCAAAAATAAATAAATAAATAAATAAGTTTATTAAAAAAAAAAAAGAAAAGTCTTTATTAGACTTAAATTATGTTAGAAAAACTTAATATTTGTTTTGGAAAATAGATGACAGGTTTTTATAAAATTAACTGAACTTTTATCAAATTTGGAATAATTTTTTTTACTACTTTATTTTTTAATTTTAGGATGTCAAAAGAAAAGGGAAAAAACCCTAAAATTAATCTGAGAATTTAGGCATCCTAAAGATTAACGGGACTTCCCTGGCAGTCCAGTGGTTAAGGTTCCACGCTTCCACTGCAGGGGGAGCGGGTCCGATCCCTGGTCAGGGAGCTAAGATCCTGCATGCCGGGTGATGTGGCCAAAAAAAAATAATATGATTCTTTAGTACTCTATGGTGAAATGCTGTCTAAGCTGCTGAAATCCTACTGGAGAGTGAAATCTGTCTTGCTCTTCTAATTTTCTGAATGTTCTCTCCTTTTATTGCTATTCTAACATCAGACAAATGAAGGCTGCTCTTTTTTTTTTACATTGAAGGCTGCTCTTTTAATTTTAAATATTCATTAGTTTCTTTAGTTATAAACTGAATAAATATGATTTGGGGGAGAAGGTATCATGAGTCAAAGGGATTAAGTACTGAAGTTTTGCCCCTGGAAATTTATAAGAAATTTTATCATGGTATCAAGGCTTGTAGGTTTCCTAAGTACCTAAAGTATGTGTGGGTACTCAGAAATACTTGCCAACTGAAAGAAGCAACAGAAACCCTCTGAGTCATTGGATGCCATCTCCAATCTTATGGTCATTTGTAGGCATTTTCAATATGATAAGCATCAATTAGTTGCCCTCCCCCTAAATTTTTATGATTCGTATTTGTTGTGAAGAGTTGTAACTTTTACAGCCTTTGAAGCAGTTTCCTGGGCTTTGTTGCATATGACACTGAGAATATGAGGGGAATTTGATTGAAACATCTCCAAATTTACTTCGTGTAATTCCCCACAAATCAAGTTACAGGGCTTTCAACTTTTGACCTATGTCCTTTTTATAATCTATAAAGAGTATTATGTAGGGTGTAAAGTTAGAATTAAAATAATTAAGATTATTCTTTTTTCTAAACTATATATTATTAAAAAATTATTGTGTATTATGCCTTGGTTTTTAAATTAAAGAATTAACAGTGCATCTATTTTTATTTTAGGCAGATACTCAGTATGGCTGATATGTATGGAGTAGAAGGACTAAAAGAAGTAGCAGTCTATATTTTAAGAAGAGATTACTGTAATTTCTTTCAGAAGGTAATTATTGAGTCTTAGAAATCTTTTACCTACTGCTTAAAGTCACCCATTATTACCTACTAGCTTTTTAACTCTGTTAGTATTGTCATTTTAACTAATGAGAACCCTAACTGAGAAATAACTCTTAGGATGTGCTTGCAGAAAACGGAAGTTAATTCAGATGATTTTAAGTAAGATAAAGTTGAGGTGGGGGTTTACTGAAATGATATGGAAATATTCTATATAATTCAAAGGTGGAGTGTACGGTTGGGACTCGCAGTTAGGGTTTGGGACTAAGAGAAAGGAAGTTGGGAACTACTTTCTCCGTTTATCAAAGGGCTGCACAGTGCTTCATTGGTTCTTTTCCCTGAAAGGACATTCCTCCTTCCTACCACTTCTCTTTATAGCATGTACTTGGGGTGTGATATAGTTCTCTTCTACTTCTCTCCCCCAGGTGCTATATGAATACTGACTTTTTAATTTTAGTTGATGCAAATGTAAATTTATTGTCTAAAGAAAGATACCATACTATGCATTTCAAAGCCATTTTGTACATTATTCTTAGATTCACCATTGTTCTAATTTTCTCTGCTATTTTTTATTTTCTTAATTATTCTTTTCTACATTTTCTAAATTTTCTACCATGGTCATGTATTACTTTTATAATCAACAAAAAACAAATCTTAAAAGAATTTTTTACATCAATAGTTCCCTCTTATTGGCTACTTGAGCCAACAATATGCATTGTAATTATGTAATTTTAATAATTTTAATCACATTTAAATTTAGATTTTTGTGTTGGATAGGACTTTTCCTGTCTGTAAGTTGTAGCTGAGAAATCACCCCATGTGCTAAAACAGAGTCATGAACTGGGTCTACCACCACTACCAACTCTTCAAGGTTCACTGAGAAACAGTTAAACCCCTTAGCTACCTTTAATCAACCATTCATTCCAGCCTCTATAAGTAAGGGAGCTAGAAGAAGAAGCACAGTCTGTGGTGTCCTCAGCATTGCAGCAAGTGAAGAATCCTGGTGAAAGACTTTTCCTTCTCTTTCATCTTCCCCCATCTTCCCAGCCAAGAGAAAGTTAAGAGCCTGTTCCAAATAAAGATTAAAGATAGGGGTATCTGCAGTGAGGAGATAATGTCTTCTCAGCCCCGAGATGGACATCTATCATATCTGTATAACCTGTCCACTCTGGAACTTCCATCAAAGAAGAAGAAAGTACTAAGAGATTTCTTGGAAGAGCCTGGAATATGTCTCAGGAACCAGTGAGAATATACTTGAATATGGAGATTTCTTAAGGGAGGAAGAGGCTTGCAGGAGAAGCCATTACTAGCCTGGTGACTAGAGGCAATAGTTATTGTCATAGACAGAAAAAAATAATGGAGACTCCATTCCACACCCCAATTATACATGGTATGCAGGGAAGGAAAGGGACCTTAGTGGTTCAGTGAAGATTAGAAGAGACTGATACAGGGTCAAATGACAGTGTCCCACGTAGGGAGGCATCAAGCATCATGAACCCTAGAAGAACATTTACAACTGAGAGGTTAGGGTGAAGTTCAGTCTGTCTCTTAACAAGCCACCACATTAGCAAAGGCCACCAACATCTAGATTAGAGTAGTCAAGGACATCTTCCTATTACCATGTTGGTCACTGGTTAGTTACATAAGGTGACCATAGCCATCCATAACCCTCTTCCACAGGAGTTAGACCCACAAAACGGAGGAGCAAGAGACCATCTCCATTCCAGATCTCCCCAACTAAAAGTGCAGTCAGTGATGGGGAGTGAAAGATTTAAATCAAGTATGAGATAGGTGTTTAAATAGTACTATACTGAATTTCAATACCAAAAGTAACCAGAAGGTACTGGAATTTGCCTATAATCATTAAAGTATGGGAAAAGGGGGAATTTGACACAGCATAGTTGATAGCACTAATTGGGGAAAGAAATTTTTGTTAGTATCTCCTTTAAACTGAGACTCCTCAATAAACCAATTGCATGAAACATTTAAAAAATAATCTCTTTTATGTATTGTCTTTGGACCATTGCCTCTACTTTTTAGTATGTTCATGAGTATACACAGGTTACATGCAGCTTCTTATATTTTACTTTCAATAATTCACTTAATTTTAAAAATACAAAAGGCATATTTGTTGCCATTAAAACAACAGAAGATGAAATGCTTTTAAATTATCAATATGGCATTTTGTTGAAAATTTTTTTACTTTATTTTAATGTCTATACTACTGTGGTAACAGATATTTGAGAGCAATTTTTGTTTTTATTGACCTGATCTTTAAATTTTTTGCTTTACATATTTTAACAATATATATTTTGATAAATATATTTTTGAATGTATAATTTTTAACTTCTAGATCTCAATTATGCAGTTTCTTGGCAGTGACTTAAATATAGTAAATCTATTATAGCACATGCCACAGTAATATATGATGGGATATAATAATATGGTGGTTAACTGGCCCCAGAACTCTTGGCAAGCTAGCTTCAGTCATTTCATTAACTTCACAATCTTGCCTTTTTTAAAAGTAAATTTTAGAACTTCATTTATAGGATTATAGTGGCTTTTACATTATGTTTTTTGCCACTGATTTAAAAATATATCTTAGGTTATAATTTAAATATATGTCTTCCCAAATTTTACAAGCAGGTTTTGAAGATGACTAAAGGTCAGTCATCCTATTACAAAAACACTTAGGAAATCAGCATTTCCATATAGGTAAAATTCTTAGAAAGCTAAAGTTATCCCTTTAAGCCAGGGGTCAGTAAACTTTTTCTATAAAAGGCTAGATAGTTAATATTCTAGGCTTTGTGGGCCATACAGTCTCCATCACAACTACTCAGCTTTGCTGTTGTAGACCAAAAACAGCTATGGACAATATGTAAATGGAACAGCATGGCAGTGTTCCAATAAAACTTTATTCACAAAAATAGTGGTGGGCTAGTTTTGGCCCACAAGCTGGTTTGCTAGCCTTTGCCTTTAAGCAGCAAATTATTTTGCATTTTAATATTTTTTATGGAAATTATTCTTAAGTTATACATCAAGTAGTGGACTTTGTGTTGTGGAGGGCTGGTTATTCCTAAATAAAATTAGATTGCTAGACTTCTTAACTCTTGTGCTTACTTTTATAATTTTTTATGCTTCTGGATGCTTTTAGGTTGTCAATTATGTCTATACCAGTAGTCTCTTCCCTCATACTACTTTTATCTTATCTGAAGTGGGTCAGAAAACCAAATTATTTAACTTAGTAGAATTATTGTATAATTTATATAGTGATAGCCATTTCTGATTTTAGGACAATTTAGAATACCTTCAGTTATCTCAAAGGGAATAACTAAATTGTTGATGTGCAAAAAAAGGTATTTACATTTAATTTCCTAAATAGTATGTAACACCTTTAGGAGAAGGGTATTAGGAAATCAAATTAATAGCAATTTGTAATTTTAAAAGTTGGGGGACTTCCATGGTGGTGCAGTGGTTAAGAATTCACCTGCCAATGCAGGGAACACGGGTTCGATCCCTGGTCCAGGAAGATCCCACGTGCCGCGGAGCAACTAAGCCTGTGCACCACAACTACTGAGCCTGTGCTCTAGAGCCTGCGAGCCACAACTACTGAGCCCGCACACCTAGAGCCCGTGCTCCACAACAAGAGAAGCCACCGCAATGAGAAGCCCACGCACCACAATGAAGAGTAGCCCCCGCTTGCCACAACTAGAGAAAGCCCGCGCACAGCAACGAAGACCCAACGCAGCCAAAAATAAATAAATAAATAATGAAATGGAAAAAAAATCTCTAAAAAAAATTGGAAATCACTGACCTTATTTGAAGGACTATGCTGGAGGCATTTCTGAAGAAGCTTTTGCTCTTCTCTGAGTGCAGGGTATCTTCAGAAGTACATATTTAGAGACTATATATACATATTGGTTGATTGCTGGTCTTTATTAAGTGTATAAACTCAAATCACAACTAATGAATGTGTACAAAGAGAAGCTGAACTCTATTCACCCTAATAGGGCAATAGGTGTGCTTAGGAACATAGTCTAAAAAACTGAAAATACATGGCACAGGTAATATGTAGCTCTTAACACCAAGAGCAGTGAGTTCTTCACTACTTGTATCTACGTTTTATTTATTTATTGTTTTAGTTCATTACTTCTGTATATGTGCTTTTTAAAAATATGTTTATATAATCACTATCTAATTAAATTCTGTCATTTTTCTGAGGTCAATGTAGGACCTCCCATTGCACATGTACTTAAAGTTATATTTATACTTTAGGTAGCAGATTAGACCATATGGTTGTGTTGCAATGTGATGTGCTAGAAATTATTATACCACTTGTACTCTAGAAAATATTTATGCTAAAAGAAATTAGAATATAAACTGTGTGCCTTCTGGCAGCTAAAAGAACTCAAATGCTATCCTATAAAAACTAAAGTTTATCAGTGATACTTGATTTTAAAAGAATAACAGACTTCTGAATTACATATGTTTATTCTGCAGTTTAGGTATGTAAATCAGATCATTTTTATGAACCAAATACTTTTAGCCTCTGTAAGTTGAAAAAGAATAAATGTAGTGTTTTCTATCAATTTTAGCCTGTTCCCAGAAGGTTGGCATCTATATTAGAATGCCTGATTATTGCTCATTCAGTTGGAGTGGAAAGTCTTTTTGCTGACTGCATGAAGTAAGTGATCTGAAGTAGTGCTGATATTATTAATTTAGGGATTTTGTTCTTCCATTCTCCTAATTTTCTGGGAAATTTTAGACTTGGCCTATTTTCTTGGGCACAATGTAAATAGCTTAATGCTTAACTAGTTACAACAATTGAGGAGAAGTATTGATTTAGATATTACTCAAGATGCTTGGAATCAACGTTAGTTTAGCTGAACCATGGATACTTATCTTAAAATCCATGCACATAACCCAAAGTGGATTTGAAATAAATGTTTACAGAAAAGGGAACTTAGTTAAGTCCATTATAGCACTCACAAAATAAACTGTTAGGGTTAGTCAAAACATAATATATGTAAAACTTATATTATTAAAAACCAAAATGTTACTGAATATTATAATGAAAAATATTTTCATTTCTTTAACTTGAGATTCTTTGATTTTGAACAGGTGGATTGTAAAGCATTTTGCAAGGTTTTGGTCTGAGAGAAGCTTTGCAAATGTACCTCCTGAGATTCAGAAAAGTTGTCTTAATATGTTGATTCAGTCTTTAGTAAGTATAACCTGAATACTTTGTGTTTGTCATCAAAAAGTTTATTAAATTTTATATAGGTACTTTCGGTGTTTTAAATACAAATGTAGAATTATATTATAAAAGCAAGATGAAAGGACCAATTCCAGATAACCCAGAACCAATTCAGAGACTCTATCTTTAAGACTCTGGTCCTCTGTACCAAATGCATTAGAATTCATTCAGAGAACCACAATCACTAGAAAGTATATATTGGTTCATGAACAAAAGGGGCATGGTGCCAGGGTCGGTTATGCATTGGCTCAGTAGCAGGGACCTCCACTCATTAGGGTGGATTTGGGTGCAGCACTGAAACAGTGGCACCATTCTCCAAGAGGACCAGCCATCTACCTGCCAGCAGGTTAATTACATTGGACCACTTCATCACGGAAAAGGCAGTGCTTTGTTCTCAGTGTAATAAACATTTGCTCTGGATATGGATTTGCCTTCCTTACTTCCAATGTTTCTAGTAAAACCACTATCCGTGGACTTATTGCCTTTTTCACCACCATAGTATTCCACACAGCATCACTTCTATAAAGAACTCACTTTATAGCAAATGAAGTACGGCAGTGGGCCCATGCTTACTGATTTCACCTGTCCTACTGTGCTCCCTATCATCCTGAAGCAGCTGGCTTGATAGAATGAAGGAATGGCCTTTTGAAGACTTGGTTACAGTGCAGCTACGTGGCAGTGCCTTGTGGGATTGGGGCAGTGTCCTCCGGGAGGCTGTATATGCTCTAAATCAGTTTTTGATTTATGGTGCTATTTCTTAACATAACTAGGATTCATGGGTCCAGAAATCAAGGTGTGGAAATGAGAGTGGCTCCACGTATAATTACTCCTAGCGATCCACTAGCAAAATTTTTGCTTCTTGTCCCTATAACTTTAGGATCTGCTCATCTAGAGGTCTTAGTTGCAAAAAGAAGAATGTTTCCACCTGTGGACACAGTGATTCCATTGAACTGGAAGTTGGGACCGCCTCCTTCTGGCCACTTTGTAAATCAACAGGCAGAGAAGGGGAATTATTATTAGATTGAGCCTGACTATTTTTTTTTTTAACATCTTTATTAGAGTATAATTGCTTTACAGTGCTATGTTAGTTTCTGCTGTATAACAAAGTGAATCAGCTATATGTATACATATATCCCCATATCTCCTCCCTTTTGCGACTCCCTCCCACCCTCCCTATACTACCCCTCTACGTGGTCACAAAGCATCAAGCTGATCTCCCTGTGCTATGCAGCTGCTTCCCACTAGCTATCTATAAGGAGAAATTGGGTTGGTGCTATATAATGTGGGGAAGGAGGAGTATATCTGGAATGCAGTACTCCCATGTCCTATGGTTAAAATCAATGGAAAAACCCAATTTAAGCAGCACTGATACTGGCCCAGATTCTTTAGGAATGAAAGTTTGGGCCACCTTACCAGATAAAGAACTATAAACAGCAGAGGTACTTGCTGAGGGCAAAGGGAACATGGAATGGTTGCAGGAAAAGGTAGTTATAAATACTAGGTATGACCATGTGACCAGTTATAGAAATTAGCACTGTAGTAGTTATGATGTAAACATATTCATTTCCCCTTTTTATATGAATGTTTATGTATATATTAACCAAGTTTTTTTTTTTTCTTCCCCACTGTCTCATTCCCCTACCATTTAATATAAGACATGTTAACTATATCTCTGTATTTAAGTTACAGGATACCAAGCAGTAGTTTGAATCAGTTTGAAGAGAGACTTTGTATCCTATTTTAGGGAGAGGGTTAGCATGTTTGTATTATAGGGGATGGTTGTATATGTTAGGCATTAGCGTGACTTTACTTTGTCTCCATAGGAATTAACTATGATTTAAAGAAATGTGTATGCATGCCAAGTTGACAAGGGTTGGACTGTAGTGTCTCTGCAATGTGTTAGCTTGATTAGGAGGAACTGTGCTTCCCAGAATTTCCTTCTTTGCACTGCATCACCTTGCCCTGTATCCTCTTTGGTTTCTCTTACCCCTGGGCCAGGGATGTGTTTAGCTCCATGATGACGGGTGCTAGCATCTCCTGAAGGACACTCATTTCATCCATGTTGGAGGCAGTGAGACCTAAAATGAGCCCATCCTTGTGGATTATAGCTTGTGATCTTGGGTGTCAGCTTGTCCTTACCCCTCACACCTTACATCCATCATCCTCTCTCAACTGCTTTCCCTGTGGACTTCAAACCACAATATATCATCATATACAAAGAGTGCTTAACCAGCTCCCATAATTGCATAAGGTCAAATCCCTTTAACAGACTCCTTTATGTATATAAATACCTCCTAGTGGTCCTGTTTCTCTGATTGAACCATGAACGGTATTTTAGACTGGGTTACATAGAAGATAATATCTAAATCTAACTGGGAAAATAAGTTTAGGCCATCAGCTGGTGATATTCCACTGCAAAAAATAAATCTAAATCTGTGTTTATGCTAATGAAGGACTTTGTTGTTTTGTTGCTTACTATTTTGCATTAGTTTCTTTGGTCATTGAATGGTTACTCTCTGTTCATGAGGCAAGCAAATGGCCCAGCTGTAATTCAGTTCAATAGAAGTGAATTATTATCTAGTGGATTTTTAAAAGACCTTTATGGTTCAAAATATACTTTTTATATTTTGAAATTATGTATAACATAGGTACTCTTTTTTTTTTTAATTTATTTATTTATGGCTGTGTTGGGTCTTCATTTCTGTGCGAGGGCTTTCTCTAGTTGTGGCAAGTGGGGGCCACTCTTCATCGCGGTGCGCAGGCCTCTCACTATCGCAGCCTCTCCTGTTGCGGAGCGCAGGCTCAGTAATTGTGGCTCACGGGCCCAGCTGCTCCGCGGCACGTGGGATCTTCCCAGACCAGGGCTCGAACCCGTGTCCCCTGCATTGGCAGGCAGATTCCCAACCACTGCACCACCAGGGAAGCCCAACATAGGTACTCTTATTTCCACTTTATATATAAGAAAAGAGAATCAGAGAGGTAAATGCTTTATTCAAGTTCACAGTGTCAGTAAATTACAAAACCAGGTCTTAAAACCAATTGCTGCCATTCTAAAGGTAATATAATAGATGCTCAGCATGGGCAAAGATTATTTTTAGGAAGCATGGGCCTTGACTTCAAGGAACTCACAAATTGATGGAAGGATAGGCACTTAAACAACTATGCAAAAGACATGTTAGACTATGATGAATACTAGCATTAAGTTCCATGTCAGTCTTATTTACCTTTGCAGCACCAGCCTTAGGGCAGTGCCTAGCAGACATTAGGCACTCAGTATATATTGATAGGTAAATAAAGGAGTGAATAAGTATAATTTATAATTCAGGTTTATACGTGGAATCACAGAAGTTAAAACAATTGATTCTGATTGGAAGGATAAGAGAAGTGATGTGAGATGAACCTGAAAATAGAGGACAATTTCAAAATAAAAAAGTGACTTTTAAATGTGACCAGGGACCTGGAGTCTGGGCAGTGCCAATATTCTCTTGTAACTGGAATAATGAGAGAATAATAATAAGTCTGGGGAGAGGCTAAGGCCAGATTGGGAGGGATCTTAACTGACTGTCTCAAGAAGTTTGATTTTTTTTTAACAAGTGGTAAGTGAGTATAATTGAGGAATAAGCTCTTCATACTATGCCTCTCCCTCTCCTACAATATTTTATTTTGATTTTATAGCTCTAATCAGTTCCCTGTAAGCTTCATGAATGCTTGGTTTTTCCTTTCAAGACAGATATAAAGATGAACATCAGAACAACCAAACTTACAAGCCTTTTGGCATTGTGGTGATTATAATGAAAATTTGAAATTTTGTCTTTCTTTGTGGATATTCAAATTTTAAGAAACCTTAATTTAATATATTCTTCATATTTTACTATAGAAATAAAATATTTTGCTTTATTAATAAAAATAGAATATTTTAAAATTTTTTTAATTAAAATTTGAAATATGTTATCCAAAACAAATGAAAGAAAGATTGAGCAATCTTCTTAAGTCTTCTTTGGCTCTAATTCAGTTAAACCACATGTTTCATGGCAGGCACTTTACTCTATCAATAATATGCCTAACACTGTCATATACAAAGGGAGATAAGAAAGTGCTGCATTGGACTATATATGGAGAATTTTTTTTTTAATTTTATTATGAGGGGCTTTGAGCTTTTTCTCCTTCTTGCTCACTATGCAGCAATTCAGTAGGAAGTGGCTACTCCCTCCTACAAAGTACAAACCGTTGCTTTTGGGAGGAAGAGAGAGCAGGGTAGAGGAGTTAGTAGAAGAGAGAAAGTTTTTAGAAAAGTTAGGGCTTCTAATTACTTGAACTATTTCAAAACAAGATTAAATTTTTCTGTTTCAAAATGTTTTGTTTTGTTTATGGTTTCCTTTGCTGTGCAAAAGCATTTAAGTTTCATTAGGTCCCATTTGTTTATTTTTGTTTTTATTTCCATTTCTCTAGGAGGTGGGTCAAAAAGGATCTTGCTGTGATTTATGTCATAGAGTGTTCTGCCTATGTTTTCCTCTAAGGGTTTGATAGTGTCTGGCCTTACACTTAGGTCTTTAATCCATTTTGAGTTTATTTTTGTGTATGGTGTCAGGGAGTGTTCTAATTTCATCCTTTTACATGTAGCTGTCCAGTTTTCCCAGAACCACTTATTGAAGAGGCTGTCTTTTCTCCATTGTATAGTCTTGCCTCCTTTATCAAAGATAAGGTGACCATATGTGCGTGGGTTTATCTCTGGGCTTTCTATCCTGTTCCATTGATGTATATTTCTGTTTTTGTGCCAGTACCATACTGTCTTGATTACTGTAGCTTTGTAGTATAGTCTGCAGTCAGGGAGCCTGCTCCTCCAGCTCCATTTTTCTTTTTCAAGATTGCTTTGGCTATTTGGGGTTTTTTGTGTTTCCATACAAATGGTGAAATTTTTTGTTCTAGTTCTGTGAAAAATGCCATTGGTAGTTTGATAGGGATTGCATTGAATCTGTAGATTGCTTTGGGTAGTATAGTCGTTTTCACAATGTTGATTCTTCCAATCCAAGAACATGGTATATGTCTCCATCTGTTTGTATCATCTTTAATTTCTTTCATCAGTGTCTTATAGTTTTCTGTATACAGGTCTTTTTTCTCCTTGGGTAGGTTTATTCCTAGGTATTTTATTCTTTTTGTTGCAGTGGTAAATGGGAGTGTTTCCTTAATTTCTCTTTCAGATTTTTCATCATTAGTGTATAAGAATGCAAGAGATTTCTGTGCATTAATTTTGTATCCTGCTACTTTACCAAATTCATTGATTAGCTCTAGTAGTTTTCTGGTAGCATCTTTAGGATTCTCTATGTATAGTATCATGTCATCTGCAAACAGTGACAGTTTTACTTCTTTTCCAATTTGGATTCCTTTTATTTCTTTTTCTTCTCTGATTGCTGTGGCTAAAACTTCCAAAAGACAACCCTCAGAATGGGAGAAAATATTTGCAAATGAAGCAACTGACAAAGAATTAATCTCCAAAAATATACAAGCAGTTCATGCAGCTCAATATCAAAAAAAAAACAACCCAATCTAGAAATAGGCAGAAGACCTAAATAGACATTTCTCCAAAGAAGATATACAGATTGCCAACAAACACATGAAAGGATGCTCAACATCACTAATCATTAGAGAAATGCAAATCAAAACTACAATGAGGTATCGCCTCACATGGGTCAGAATGGCCACCATCAAAAATCTACAAACAATAAATGCTGAAGAGGGTGTGGAGAAAAGGGAACCCTCCTACACTGTTGGTGGGAATGTAAATTGATACAGCCACTATGGAGAACAGTATGGAGGTTCCTTTAATAACTAAAAATAGAACTACCATACGACCCAGCAATCCCACTACTGGGCATATACCCTGAGAAAACCATAATTCAAAAAGAGTCATGTACCAAAATGTTCATTGCAGCTCTATTTACAGTAGCCAGGACATGGAAGCAACCTAAGTGTCCATCATCGGATGAATGGATAAAGAAGATGTGGCACATATATACAATGGAATATTACTCAGCCATAAAAAGAAATGAAATGGAGGTATTTGTAATGAGGTGGATGGAGTTAGAGTCTGTCATACAGAGTGAAGTAAGTCAGAAAGAGAAAAACAAATACAGTATGCTAACACATATATATGGAATCTAAGGAAAAAAAAAAAAGGTCATGAAGAACCTAGTGGCAAGACAGGAATAAAGACACAGACCTACTAGAGAATGGACTTGAGGATATGGGGAGGGGGAGGGGTGAGATGTGACAGGGTGAGAGAGTGTCATGGACATATATACACTACCAAATGTAAAATAGATAGCTAGTGGGAAGCAGCCGCATAGCACAGGAAGATCAGCTCGGTGCTTTGTGACCACCTAGAGGGGTGGGATAGGGAGGGTGGGAGGGAGGGAGATGCAAGAGGGAAGAGATATGTGAACATATGTATATGTATAACTGATTCACTTTGTTATAAAGCAGAAACTAACACACCATTGTAAAGCAATTATACTTCAATAAAGATGTTTAAAAAAAAAAAAAAACTACAATGAGGTATCACCTCACATGGGTCAGAATGGCCACCATCAAAAATCTACAAACAATAAATGCTGAAGAGGGTGTGGAGAAAAGGGAACCCTCCTACACTGTTGGTGGGAATGTAAGTTGATACAGCCACTATGGAGAACAGTATGGAGGTTCCTTTAATAACTAAAAATAGAACTACCATATGACCCAGCAATCCCACTACTGGGCACATACCCTGAGAAAACCATAATTCAGAAAGAGTCATGTACCACAATGTTCACTGCAGCACTATTTACGATAGCCAGGACATGGAAGCAACCTAAGTGTCCATTGACAGATGAATGGATAAAGAAGATGTGGCACATATATACAATGGAATATTACTCAGCTATAAAAAGAAATGAAATTGAGTTATTTGTAGTGAGGTGGATGGACCTAGAATCTATCATACAGAATGAAGTAAGTCAGAAAGAGAAAAACAAATACTGTATGCTAACACATATATATGGAATCTTAAAAAAAAAAAAAATGGTTCTGAAGAACCTAAGGGCAGGACAGGAATAAAGACGCAGACGTAGAGAATGAACTTAAGGACACGGGGAGGGAGAAGGGTAAGCTGGGACGATGTGAGAGAGTGGCATTGATATATATACACTACCAAATGTAAAATTGATAGCTAGTGGAAGCAGCCGCATAGCACAGGGAGATCAGCTAGGTGCTTTGTGACCGCATAGAGGGGTGGGATAAGGAGGGTAGGAGGGAGATACAAGAGAGGGGATATGGGGATATAGGTATATGTATATAGGTATAGGTATTCACTTTGTTATACAGCAGAAACTAACACAATAATGTAAAGCAATTATACTCCAATAAAGACGTTTAAAAAAATGTTTTGTTTAAGCCTTTTTTAAAAAAAAGCAAATTATGGATAGTTTTTAAATATAGGAAAATTAAGACAAAAATAGGCATGGGGGATAGTCACTAGGGTAAAACTGAAGTTGTATATATATTATGCTTTTAGTCCTAAGGCCAAAAGATAATTGAAGGCCTATTTAATTAACACAATATCAAAAGAATTAAATAGTATGAGTCATAGTGTTTATTCAGTATATGGTGTTAGGACAACAACAGGAAGCTTGCTGGAAAAAATTTAAGTTGGATCTATGCGTCACATCCTGGTATGCCAGTATACATTCCAAATGGATCAAAGATTTACAAGTAAAGAAAATGAAACCTAAAACACCACAGTTAAGTCCTGGGAGAATTAGTTTATAACCTCATCAGTGGAGAGGGGATACAAAATTTAGAAGCCATAAAAGAATTTGGTTACATAAAAATGCAAAATTTCTATATGGTAAAAATTACCATAAGCAAAGTCAAAAAACAAATGACAGTTCATATCATACTCTTATTCTAATTTTTCTAATATAGAGAGTTCCTACAAGTTGATTTTTAAAAAATAGCTAAATGTAGGGTAAAACTAGATAGTTCACTTAGAAAATACAGATGCCTCTTAATTTGATGAACAAATCTTCAACTTCATTTATTTAAGAGAAATGGACATTAAAATTACCATGTCAGACTGTCTTCTACCTTTTAGTATGGGGGAAAAAAAGGAAATTTGTACTATTTTAACAAGGATGTAGGGAATAAGTACTCCTATTCATTCCTGGGAAGGGTATAAATTAGCACAACTTTTGCTGTGTTTTTCAAACTTTTTTGACTGACCCAGAACAAGTTCTTTTTATGTTATAACCCAGTTAACTCACACATGTAGAACTGAAACAAGTTTCAAAAAAGAATACTTACCATATTCCATATGATGTTCTGATATTTTCTGTTTTTCTCTTTTCTATCTCTTCCTTCTTTCTTGTTTTGTCTTCTAATGCTGATTGAAAGCCACTAAATATATTTCTCTAGGTTGCTAGGGGAGAAAACTACAGTTTGGAAAACAGTGCTCTGTTGAATATATGTTGGCAATGTTTTGTATCCTCCTGGTGCCCCACCTCATATCCTCTTGACCCATGTATGTACTCCAACCATTGCTGCAGCATCCAGCTGCACACAGGTGTAATCTGACAGCACTTTCCCTCAGCCACATCACACGTATTTCTCACTTTCTGTCCTGAGGCTTCACTGCTGTTCTACCCAGGATACCTACAGCTCTTCAAACCTGGAAGTGAAAGGGAATTAATATCCCAGGGGACAAACCTTGACCAATGGGAGATTGGTCAGTGATTAACCAGTGATTAAATGTTTCCCTGATCTATCCCTTGGGTGAATAATTCAAATTGTATGCTCTGTGGCTCTTCAGAGGGCCCCCAACAAGATTGATCCCCAGTTGCCTACAAAGCAAATGCTATATCATTGTTTCTCAAACTTAAATATATATACACAACACTTCAGGACTGGGTATTCCCTGGTGGTGGTCCAGTGGTTAGGACTCAGTGCTTCCACTGCAGGGGGCACAGGGTTCAATCCCGGGTTGGGGAACTAAGATCCCGCATGCCATGTGGTATGGCAAAAAAAAAACACTTCAGGATCTTGGTTGAATGTAGGTTCTAATTCAGTAAATCAGAGGCGGAGCCTGAGATTCTACATTTCTAACAAGCTCTAGGTAATGGTTGCTGTGGAGCACACTTTGAGTAGCAAGGAGCTGGAAAACATACCCTTCTGCTGGCTTTCCCTCCTTCCCTGTTTCACTCTTGGGTCATCTTGGGATCACTTGCGTACAAGCCTATTTCTCAGGCTCAGTTATTAGGCAGAACCCAGGATAAGACAAGTAGTATTGACCCAGCAATTTTATTTCTAGGAATTTATCCTATAGATATATTCACATATGTGTGAAATAATGTTATCTACAAGGTCATTCATTACAACACTGTAATAACAAAAACTGGAAAGAAATAAACATTTACAGGTAGAGGACTGGTTGTATGACTTCTGATATATCCATATTATGGGCTATTCCATAGCTATTAAAACAATAATAAGGCTCTTTATATTGTGATAAGAAAAATATTCAAGGTATATGCTAAGTATAAAAGGTAAAGTACAGAGTACTGTGCATATTAATGCCTCCATTTGAGTAAAATAAGGGAAAAATTACTTTTTTTGTTTGTATATGCATAAAATAACTCTGGGAAAATACAGAAAATAAATAATATTGATTGGGACAAGGGAACATAGGTGGTCGGGGACAGGAAGGAGTGGGTGACTTTTCTTAGCAATGCCTTTCATATAGTTTTGAAATTTGAACCATATGTTAACTATTGAATTTAAAATTTTATGTGTTTATATATATGGAATCTAAAAAAAATTTTTTTTAATGGTTCTGAAGAACCTAGGGGCAGGACAGGAATAAAGACGCAGACATAGAGAATGGACTTGAGGACACGGGGACAGGGAAGGGTAAGCTGGGACAAAGTGAGAGAGTGGCATGGACATATATACATTACCATATGTAAAATAGATAGCTAGTGGGAAGCAGCCGCATAGTACAGGGAGATCAGCTCGGTGCTTTGTGACCAGCTAGAGGGGTGGAATAGGGAGGGTGGGAGGGAGACGTAAGAAGGAGAAGATAGGGGAATATATGTATACGTATAGCTGATTCACTTTGTTATACAGCAGAAGCTAACACACCATTGTAAAGCAATTATACTCCAATAAAGATGTTAAAAAAATAAAATAAAATTTTATGTGTTTGGTCTAGAAGTATATTACATTTTCTTCCTTCTTTGAACCTTAAGCTACTCTTAACATTTAATGTTATCATATATTCAGATCAGTATGGAATAAGATCACATACCATCTGTTATCATTTATGTCCATCTTTTAGTTTTCCAATAGATTTCAAGCTAAATTATGACAACTATACATCTGTATTTTTAAAAAGATATTGCTTATAAGCTGGCCATTTGCTGTTTGAGGAGAGACAGGTTGATTGGCAATTCTACTGAGTTATTGACTTTATGATTTTCTTCCTGAGCTTGAATAAAGTTAATAATACCAAAAAAAAAAAAAAAGATATTGCTGTCAGAGCACATAACATTATGTATATAGTAAGTACTTCGTAGATACCTGCCAAGTTTATTTGAATACTCTACATTTGTCTCTAATACCAGAACAATGCCTATAGTAGAGCAAATCGGGCTTACTGCCTAAAACTCTTAGTAACTGCACAATTACTCAGGAAGTTACCAGAGGAGGAAAGGATAATGCTAAATTATAGTAAAAATGTAAAAAAACTTTTTAAAGACTCAAATTATAGCAAAGTATGATTTTTTACTCAAATAAATAAAGCAGGGGAAGTATAGAATACATTTCAAAATAATTCTTGGTAAATGGGTAAAATTTTTAAAGTTTTGATGTTCAAGGATTAAACTTAATTTAGCTTACGAATTCACTTACAAACTCTCAGTCTCTGTTGATGCTCAGAGATCAACAGATGTTTGTGTCTACTGTGACTCAGTTCTGTACTAGGACCTGTGGTTACGACGGTGAGCCAAAACAGACATGGTTTCACATGCAGTAAACATACAGCCTAGTGAGAGAGATGGGTATTAATCAAATAGTTATTTCATGATTGAATAATTACAAATGAAGTAAGTGCTCTAAAGAGAAGGGACAGGTTCTCTGATGGCAGGTGTAAAAGGAATCTGAAGTAGGTATAGAGATCAGGGAAGACTCAGTGCTTGAGGATTTCAAGCACTGTCATTTCCAGATTTACTAGTTATTTATTGCTGTGTAACAAACCACCCCAAAACTAAGTTGCTTTAAACTAAAATTTATTCTCTGTGGATTGACTGGGTGATTCTTCTGCTTATCTTGCCTGAGCTCAGTCCTGCAGCTGCTTTCAGCTGGTGGCTAAGTTGGAGGCTGGGCCTCCCACTCCCTGTGGTCTTTCTTACCAGGCTTCTTCATGGCTTCATGGTCCCAGAACCAAGAGAGTAAAGATAGAGGCTGCAAGGCTACTTGAGGCCTACGCTCTGAAACTTGCACAATACCACTGCTTGTGCAAGCAAGCGAACAGGCCAGTTTAGATTCAAGGGATGAGGAAATAGAGTCCACCTCTTGATGAATTGAGCTACACAGAATTTGTGGCCATTTTTTTCAATCTACTACAATTGATCAGATTACTATTTATTCAATAAATCATTATTTCCTAAGGATCGTTGTAAGAATTAGAAATCAAACATGAATAAAATATAGTAATTTTAAGTTGCCATTTTTTCCTTTCCCTTAGAGCACATGGTACTTGTGAACTGTCATTTCATTTTTTATAGAGATCAGTATTTGTGAACATTTTTTCCTATGGTATAAAAATGAATCATTATTAAATAAATAATATAATATAAAAAGAAGAGTCTTACCTAATTAGAAAGGAAAAAATAGTCACTGGGGATTATAAGTAATTTTTAGCCTTTCTAAATTTGTAATAAAGAACATGTATTTTATAGTCAGAAAAGAATTAAGGCTATGTCAGTGTAGCCATGCAGTTATGAATGATATCTATAAACACAAAAATTAATTCAGTAGTGAAAAATCTCAGGGAAGTCAAGCTTTTCTTTGTAGTTATAACTTTGCTCTCATGTTTCTTTTAGCTGTCTTTTAAAGGTGATTTGTTTCCAGCTCAAATTTTGCCCTTTTGGATAATTTTGAATGAATTAATAAATATGTAAAACTAATGACAAAGATATTAGCTACCTGGAATTTTGGTTTTTGCAGGCAGTGTCACAAGAAAACAAAAGTATTTAATTTGCTTGGAAAGTTATTTTTATGAGCAGTAATCTAACTTTTTTCCCCAATATTTTCAAAATTATAAGAATGATAAGAATGCTGCTTTTCTTCTGATGGAAAGTGACAGGCTAATCATCAGTTTACCCAGAGTGAAGTGGACAGAAGCAGCACTGACCATGGCATCTCAGCTCCAAGAAGAATGTATTGCATTTATTATAGAAAACTTCTCCATGATCATTCAAAGTGAAAATTTTGCTCTCCTCTTAAAGGTACTGCGTCTAAAATTATATCCTCTATTTAGTCCCATCTTTGTGTTCTGATTATAATTATGTAAGTTTTCAAATTCAGGTTGCCTTTGATTAAATTAGTATGACTTAAGTAAATTCCATAGCAGATGGTATGTTTGCATAGCATTTAGGGCAGTGATGGACAGGATTTTTGGCTCATAAGATAATGAAGGGAGGAGGGGACAGGTTGAGTGCCCTGGCAAGGCACAATGTAACTCTGGCAACTCCAGCCCTCAATCGGCATAAGCCATATTTTAGAAATTGAAGTCATAAAGATATTGTTTTTGTCAGTAATGCAATTATGGTTCATGCAAAATTCTCTGTCTTACTGGGACCCACTTTCTCTAAATTTAGTTACTTAATAAAGAACTTTTATAACATTTCTAGGCTCTGTTTTAGGACTATTTTGGCTCTTAAGAACTGTGTGTGTGTGCCGATATTTTTAACAGCGGAAAGGGATTAGTATAATATTTATTATTATAATGATAATAATTATTATTATTAACAGAGGAAATAAGATTTCTGATTGACTTCATATAGCCAGTTATGATGAATGGTCTGCCGTTATGCCAGACTTTCACATTTCTTACACATTTACATATATTCCTATTAAATATCAATTTCTGTGTTTTATAGTCACAAGCAATGAGTAGCACATCTGATCTGCTGGACAAAATTTTAAAAGCAATTGAAGAAAACATTACCACTGAGAATAGTTGCTCTCTTCTTATGGCTCTGGACACATTACTGAACTCTGACAGTACAAAGGAAATGGTATTTGATGTAATAAAATTCATTAAAATGATAGAATATTTAAACTGTTTTAAGATTTTTAAATATATACACGTTTTAAATGTCGCATGGTTCATTGAAACTGTTTGATACCTGGGGGGTGGTTACGGTCTCTACTTCTGTGTATATTTGGAATTTTTCATAATACAAAATTTTAAAAATTTCATTTACCTCCAAATGGACTTATTATAAAAGTTTAGAATTTGGAAGTTTGGCTGGCTAATTCTAAACATAGTTTGGTACTTAGCAATATTAATTGGTACAGCATAAGTTTAGTATTTCTCCCCAGTCACTACATTAAATTTCCTAAATATAAAACTTAAAGAATTTTAAAGAATGTTTTATAGTTTTATTCATCAGTGTCTTTTAATTTTATAATACATTCTTAATTTTTGTCTTAAGAAAAAAATCATTTAAAATTGGATTGACTGAGAAAAAGCAAAATTAAAATATATCTTCTTTTTAAATGCAATTAATCAATGGTAATTAACAAGCTAATTGCAAATTATTGACATTTTTTATTTGTTCAACAAGAATGACAAAAAATTTCATCATATTTATTATTACTGCATAGAGTATTTGACCTTGTAATGTCAGAGCTGATTTGAAAAGGCTGTGGAAGGTATTTACATAAAGGCCATTGGTGGTTTAAAACAGTGTTTGGTTAAAAGGATAATGCTGAAAGGATAAGGTTCATGTTCACTATAAAATTCTGTTGTTAAAGAGCAAGCCTTCATAAATAACTTGTACCCGACGATCTTAAAAATCTAAGTGATGACATCATTGATCTAGCTTAGGAGTAAGTAGATTCGGAAGGGAATAATGACTGGTTGCTATGACAATGTGGTTCTGACCAGCTGCTGATTTGTTGCTTGAACACAGGGTTTTACGTGCAAGATCCAGGCTCTGCGTGATAAGCTGTGGATCTTCCTGGTTCAGTCTTTCTATGCTGTTCGTCACACAGAAAGCTGGAAGCTGATGAGCACAGATGATCAACAGAAAATCCAAGCAGGTATATTAGCCTTGAGATTTTTTATTCTTATAATTGTGACAAGAGATATTTTAAAGGGATTCTAATAAGTGATAGGATTAACGTTTGTTTGCTTCTGTTCAATAATAGCTTGCTAATTGAAACTAGTGCTGGTATGTTTAGGCAGTTTTAATAAATCATGCTTTTTTTCTGTTCTTAGAAAATGAAACTCATTTCCTTATATATACATATATAATTCTACTTTATCTTAGCAACTTTATATTCTAGCCAAATTTGCTTAAAAGCATTCTTTTAGAGAGATTTAGAAGTATAGGAAAATGTAACCCATATAGAACAGATTACCAAACATACTTTCTCTCCCTTTTAAAATATATTTTTCCATAAAGCTTTCCCGTCTTTTGCATAAGATACCCTTTCTTGTGGTTTTGCCTAGATTAGATGGCTTTATTCCATGATCGATTGGTTCAGTGATACGATGTGTGCTATTGCGGAGTGCCCCTCAGGAGCCGCACAGTGCTCTTTGACATTTAATAGGTACCATTTGAAATATTAGCATTAAACAAAAGATTTATACTGCTTAGAATGTGTTTGTTTCAAAAATGTTAAAATAAAAAATTAAGGGTGTGGAACTAAAAATGGCTTCATGACTATTTTTGGGTTAAAGCAGGTACCTTAGGAAAAATATTGACAGATTCAGTAAGTATACTTTTAAAAACATTTTAAATTAAGAGACTGTATTTTATGAAGCAAACATTTCTGTACTATAAAACATGGAGACCATATGTGATATAACATATTCTTGATAGTACATGGATATGTTAAATTCTTCAATGATTTAATCAAAATATGATTTGCTCTGTCTTGCATTAGGAGCATAACACGATGGCGTAGCCAGATGTGATCTCAAGAGCACTTTTCAAAGAAATTCCAACAAAATAATAAAACAACAAAATCCATGAAACAACAAAAGTCATGAGAAGGTCTTTAGAAATTGGAATTTTTTTCCTTGTGACTGTTTCTGTACTGATTTTTAGATGACAGTTCATCTGTACTATACAGTGTAAAAAAAATAAGATCAGCATTCCATGAGTAGGTGTCATTCAACTCTCTTCTGATTGGGAGTAAACTTTGCTTTTCTCCATTTTTAGAGGATTTCATAGTTAAGTTGGGTCCCGAACAATGTTCTTTATCTTAATTCTTCAAAGTGCTAATTTAAAATACATGTGAATACATACATATATATACACATATCTAAAACAAAATATTATTGGTAATCCAACTAATTGTCAAAAAGAACTTTTCAATCTATTACATTCTATCAGTGTAAAAATAATTTTTAAAATCTTAAATATGTTGAATTATAATGAGTCCTGACTTATGCATAATTATTGCATTGGGAAATCCCAGATAAAGGAGTAATTCTAGGTTGTCTTTGTTATAACATTTCTTATGTTCTAGTTTGAGTTACTGATCTTTGGGAGAAATCTTGTATTAATTTCCACCTGTATATTTTTGTGCAGTCATTTGCTAACCACAAACCAATCCTTGTAATGCTATTTCTAGGATCCTGCTTTGTCTTATAACATAGTTCCTATAGAATAGAAATAGTAGAAGGTGCATGGTAGGGTTACAGATAATTTGATGTATTTTTCATCAGCTGTTTTAATAAAAATAAAATCAATTTTGGAAAATATATGTATATATTTCTTCAAAATATATTTTAAAGCTACATAACCTTCAAAGGGAACAAATACATTAGCTAAACTATATTTATGGCTCTCATACCATTATTCCTATATATTCCCCTGACGTCATTTAAATTCTTATTTGAAGAATATAAACTGAGTTCCCCAATAATTCCCATATAAACCTAATCTATAAAATGAATTTTTAATGTAATTCTAAAAAGAATGATATAGGTTTAAGGATTGTCTCTTTTATTTTCAACAAAACCTTATCTTTTTTCTCTTTACTCCTTCCTCAGGACATACCTGCAAAATCAGAAAATTTTTAACAGAGTATTTTAATATTTTTTAGGATAGAAATTTTCTCACATTGAATAGTTTATAAAATATTACATTTGCCACAATCTGTAATTTTTTGAAATTTGGAAAATTAGCTAAAAAGAAGTTGTCTCTAAAATTTCAAGCTTGAGAAAATTCTAGGGTTTTGTAAATGTATAAATCTTCTCTGTGAGACTGTACATTGCTCATTTATTAATTTTAATAATGTAAAATCCATAGGGACAGGAATATAAGATTCAAAATGAAGTTCTTTAAGAAAAATTCTAAAATAGGGAATTATTTATGTGTACTAGATTGGTTTCAACTTTTTAAAAGTTATTTCCATCAAAAATGTAACCTTTTCCTGCTAATATACTATTTTCCCTCTACTTCTATGGTAATAATAGTGCTTCCTGTAAAATTAAATTGCTTTTTTTTTCCTACAGCTGCATTTGACAAAGGTGATGACCGAAGACTTGGCAAAAAGCCTATATTCAGTAGCTCTCAGGTAAACTTTTACAATTTTACAGGCCCAGAAGAAACAAGATACCAAGTAATTTAAATTTTATCATTTTATATTTCAGAATAATTTTTAAAAATCTATTCTTTCATTAACTGAAGCTGTTTCTGGATGGAAATAATTTTGAGTCTTGTTTTTAATCAAGTGAACATTTTGTAAATTTTTAAATGATATGCATTTTTTATATCCAGCTGGTATGGGAAGTGAAATATTGTCTACCATTTTTATTTCCTTGAAAACCTTTTTGGCAACTAGCATGTTGGAACTATTCCAGATCAGAAATTGTCTAGAATTCTAGATCTAGTTCCATGTCTGTTTTTCTAATTAACCTACTTCTTACAAAAGAAGATTTTAGTTGTCCCAGTTTTCTCTATACTAAGATTTTAATCCACATAATATATTTTTGGTGCGAAAAAGGCAGTTAATACCAAGAGTACAGTTGTGTTCACTTTAAAAGTTACTTGGTGTACTTATATGAGTTAACTAAAAATAGTCAAACTCTTAAAAACTAAGTAGAGTGGTGGCTGCCAGGGGCTGGGGAGATAAGGAAAAGGGGAATAATTGTTCAATGGGGATAGAGTTTCAGTTTTGCAAGATGAGAACGTTCTAGATATCTGTTGCACAACAAGGCGCATATAGTCAACCTGACTGTACTGCCCACTTAAAAATGGTTAAGATGGTAAATTTTATGTTATTTGTTTTTTAGCACGCACACACACACACACAACACACATGTTACTTGGTATATTCATTATAATATGAAATACATTTTTATTCCCCTAAAATGTTATTAATGATGATTAGAGTTCCAATCTAGCTAACTTACAAATGGTCACTTAATAATGTATTTGAAGCATAAAATTATACTAACCTAGACACACATTACAATGATATGGAGAGATACACTGAGAGTTCCAGTTTGGAATGCAAAGAATATATCGCCCTTGCAAGAGTGGAATTGGGCATCTTTTCTTCCTTATCAGCCAGTAGATAGGAACTCACACAACTCCAAGCCACAAACAAGAGCTCTGATGGCTTGAGGCAGAGGTCAAGCTCTAAATGTCTTGGGTGAGAAACTGTGAGATGCTGGAGCTTTTTGCTAGTAAACCTCCTAGGACTATTTCCCTAAGTGTGTTCCATAATATACTAGCTCCATCATATGTTCTACCTAAGAACATCTAGTGTCAACTAAGGTTGAGAATTGCTACACAACATAGCTACTCTTAGACACTAACGATGCACATCAGCACCTAAAAGCTCTGAGAAACACTACAGTAAAGAACACTTTTGAATTTTGTTTCCCCCAAGATTTCCTCAAATTTTATAACCATGGAACACCACTAGACTCCCTCTTGACCCCTTTTAAGCATGTTGTACAGTTCCACAGAACATATGTTAGGAAATGGCACCTTAGAACATTTTTTCTATGTACTATGTTCCCTTTCACCCTATGTGTTTTTGTGTGTGTATGTGTGTGTGTGTTTTAAGGCCACCAGGATTTAGCCTACCTGCCTTTCTTTCCCCTGTTCTATCTACTAACTGCTATCAGCCAGGCTTTTCCTCCTTCCTTGCCTTACAGCAAAATAGAACAAAATCTCATTTCCCTTCCTCAGTTCCTGACTTTCAGGTTGTCCAAGGGTTTATACTGTTAACCACAATGGGAAGGAAACAGGCTAATATGTTTTCCTCAGAAAGGCAGCATTGTACTGAAATGGGTGCTGGACATAAAATCATAAAAGTTCAGCCTCTTAACCACTGTGCCACCAGGGAAGTCCCAAGAGGAGGGCTTTAGAGTGTTACTCGTTTTTCTTTATCTTTATCAATAGCATGTGGTGACCATTCCCAACTGGTCAGTTGTATATAAGAAACATACATAAACTTTGTAGATGTAAGTCATAGGTTGCCTAAAAATGCATATACGTTGAATCCTCACCATGGTATACTATGTTAATGTGAAATTTCTAAAGGGGTAGAGTACCCCATATACTACAAAGATCTCACCCATAGCATGATGCTTTAAAGTAGATAGATTCAAGGATAGAGTGAATTAAGAAGGATTAGTTTTAAGGGTGGGAAGAGGTCTAACATCAGAGTCTTCCTGGTTTTAGGTATTAAAAATAGAGAAATGTTATTTTTTGAGCTAAGATTTGATCAAGAAAACAAAAAATGAGGACCTAGGCTATTTGAACTTTGTAAGTATTACAGAGAATCCTAGTATACTGCACTGAATGGGACCAGTCTCCACCCCTAGACATGAATAATCCGAGGCCCAGAGATATTAGTAATGATTTCTTAAATATCCTATCTTCTATTCTTCAGTTAAAAGCAAAGCTAGAACAAGAATCTAATGATTCCTTTATTATTATACCTTGCTTTTTGCTAAACTTAACTAGGTTATTTATTACTTATTATTTATGTATATACATATGTATGTGTGAATATAGACACACACACACATATTTATGTTATTTTTATCTTAGACAAATTTTAATTGTAATTAGAAGCTTTCATATTTAGAAATAACTAGACCTTGAACTGTATATCAATATGTGCTCAGGTTTGATAGCCATCATCACATGTTCTTGAGTACCCAGTATGTGATGGGCATGGTGCTAAGGGATACAAAGATGAAGACAACACAGGCTCTGCCTCATACCTCTACAATCTCATACAGCTTCCAAAAGGGAGGGAGTATTTACATAATAAATGGCAATATAGTCTTAAATTTTTATTCTGTAATTCCTACCAGTTTTTAAAATTTTGTTATTCCCTTCCATACAACGTTGGTTCTAAGCAAAATGATAAAGTAGGTGCATTGTCTTTAGTGCCCTTCTATTTTCCCCTTTTTATCTATTTCACCTGTTTTTAGGACCCCTTTTCCTTTCTCCAGACAACCAATACTGTATTACTATGTTGTGGTTTTTTTTTTTTTTTTCCTCAAAAACCAAACTTTTCAGGGACTTCCCTGGTGGTCCAGTGGTTAAGACTGGGGTCGATCCCTGGTCAGGGAATAAGATCCCACGTGCCACGCCGCACAGCCAAAAAAGTAAAAAAAGAAAACTTTTCAGGTGTAATGTGTTGTTTCCCAGGGACTCCCACACCCCCCCCCCCACCCTTGCCTCCAGAGGATTAAATATTTAGTGATAAAATTTCTGGAATTTGGGATAGGATTGAAGAGAGAATTTTTGGTGACAATCATTAACATACAGATGATTACCTGCTTAAAGCAGTAAATCCTGAGCTCAAGTCCTAGTTTAATCCCTTATCAGCATATGGCCTTGGGTAAATTACATACCTGCTTTAATCCCGTTTCTTGTTGAAGAAATGGAGATAACAACAGGAGCTATCTCATAGAATTGTTGTGAGGATTAAGTGAGATGATACATGAAAAGCATTTTAGCACAGAACCTGGGAGTGGGCCCTTGAAAAATGTTGGATATTGCTATCATTCACCCAAGGCATCCTGACACCATTAAGTATTCATCTCTACCATAACTTCATAAAGTTAAATAGTATGCCTTTTAAAGTAGAATCTCCTGTTAATTTTGTATGTTTTATTTCAGATTTGATTAAGGTAATGTGATCAAAGACACATTCAAATGATCCCAGATCATTCAAGTTTTAAGTGGCCCTAAATCATAATCTGAATTTTGCTGCTTTTTCCTCTTTGAAAAACTGGCTATTGAAACATAAAGTATTATGTGTCCAAGACTTCAGTCAAGTTACAGAGTATTTTTTTCTTCTTTGTAGCAAAGGAGACAAGTTTCTGACCCTGGTGCTATAAAAAACAAATCTTGGAGAGAAAGTAACAAGAAAGAGTATTGGAGTTATCCCTCTACTAATCAAAAGATGAAATCTGATGGATTAGGAGCGTCTGGACATTCATCAAGTACTAATAGAAATTCTATAAATAAAACTTTGAAGCATGATGATTTAAAGGAAAAGGATGGTACAAAAACCGCATCCAAGAGTACAAAAGAATTAAAAACTGTGGGAAAAAATGTTTCTGGAAAGCCCAAACCTATAATAAAGCCCAAAACAGAAAATGGTGATAATGCAAAGTCAGCAAACATGTCACCTAGACAAGTTGTGGAAAGATCAGCAACAGCAGCAGCAAATGGACAGAAAAATTCAGTAAATGGAAAAGGAGTGAGAAATCAGGAAGGTCAAATTACAGGTGCCAGACCCAAGGTACTCACTGGGAACTTAAACATGCAAGCCAAAGCAAAGCCTTCGAAGAAAGTGACAGGCAAAGATTCTCCATGCCTCGGGATTGCAGGGCCCTCCAGCAGATCTACAAATTCAAGTATGGAATTACTGACTTCCACTGACTGTCTGGATGAACCAAAAGAAAATGGGTCAATAAAAGAGAAGCCTTCTGGTCATAAACTTTCCCTTTGTGACTCTCCAGGACAGACTGTGAAAAACAGTGTAGAAAGTATCAAAACTTCCACTGTAGGTGGGTTTTAACACTCTAATTTTTAATAGCTCTTGAGGAGCTTTTTAGGAACAGTTAAAGTTCCTAGAAAAAAATGAACCTGTGTTTGGACTTTTATTTAGTTTCAAATGCAAAAAGATTTTAGTAACATATATTCATGCAAACTGAGAAAAAACAGTTTTTCTCACCGTAACATTTAATTTTGTATATAGTGTATGACCAGTGAATTTATACATACTTATTACATATTTATTCCTCAATCTCATGGCTCACTCTTCTTAATTTATAGCAGTAAAATCTCGACCTGTTTCAAAAGTTACCAATGGAACTTCCAATAAAAAAAGCATTCATGAACAAGAAACTAATATAAATAACAGGTAAGTCTTCATTCATTGTTTTACCTAGACATTAGCTTTCTCTGGAAGTTAATTATATACTAACTTCTAGCTAAATATTGTTAAAATATCTTTCCTTTGTTAGAAAATTTAGTATATTTACATAATGATATTTTAAAACTTTTCTTATTTATTACGCAAAATGACGATTGATACAAAATGATAGAAGAATAATTTATACTTGTGGCACCTTATTATGCATTGCTTTACCATAGTTGATCTACAGTTTTATAAACTTAAACACTTATGAACCTATGGTTTTATCTATTTTCAGAAAAGAGATACATTTTTTATTTCTTTGAGAAAAAATATTTTTCTTTTTTTTTTTGTTTTTTTTTTAAATTGAAGTATAGTTGATTTACAGTGTTGTGAAAAAATACATTTCATGTATGGGTCTTTTAAAAAATTATGTTTTGGAATCTCAGTGTAATACTGAACGCAAATAATTTTTCTTAGTGTGCTAAAGAAGGTCACCAGCAAAGGATACAGTGATCCAATACCACAGGCAATTTTAAAGAAAAGAGGAAATGGCAATGGATGTGCTACAGCTCAGCAGAGGACAAAGAATGCCGCAGTTAATCTTGCTAAAACTCAAGGTAAAGTTGAAATACACCCAGGTATTACTTCCTTGTTTAAACTGAATAAGCAGAACTCTGATTCTGGAACTTTAGCAGCAAATAAGCAAAGTATAACGTGGTTTCACTCATTTTACATTCATTTCCTATTTTAGAGATGAGATTTTATTCTTCCACTTTTCAGACAAGTATTTTGGTATTTTGGGGTGTCAGTTTAGTTTTTATTTTCTTTTGTGAAAAAAATAAGGGAGTCACTAGGTTATCTGCATTTCTGGTCCTTCTGTATATTATACCTGTGCTTCTTCAAAGTTTCATTGATAATTATAAGAATTCCATCTGCAGAACCAACACTAAAGAGCTCTTTAAAAAGTAATGGTACAATCTAGAGAGCTGTAATACGCAGGGAGGAAGAATTTTCCCTCTGGACTCTGTGCTATGCCTGTTGTTTTTCCATATTCTAAGAAAGAGAAGAATACTGATCAGATTGCATAATTTGCTAATATAATAACTGATTTTAAAAATTAATTTGCTTTATGCATTAAGCATTCACACATGTAAGAGCAGTTTGTAAAATGCTAAAACCAATTTTGAGGTAGGTAATGAATTAATACTGAAAGTAAATTTAAAAGTAAGCCAGAGAAAAGTTATTCATGTTCTAGTAACAGCTAAAAAATAAACATTTAAAAAGATTTGATAATTCTGTTTGACAGATTTAAATGCTCAAAATATCACCTCTAGGACTTCAACCATTATAAACAAATGAATTCCCAAAATTAATCCTCTTTCTTTCCAGTTACCGGCTTTAGTTTCAACTGCAGATCTAAGTTGTTAACCCTAATGAGCTACAATAATAATGATCTGGTTATGAGAAATAAATTAGCTTTGTTACTGTTTGAGGAAAAAAATTGCAACAATTTCAACATTTCTATTTTGTGTTTTAGCTTCATTCTCCTTTTCAGCTATGTGGAACAGTCTGTTTTTCCCCCTAGAACTTCAAAGGGAAGAAAGACCCTTACTGCTCTTTTGGCATAAGAAAATCAGATTTTTCTACCTCCATATATTTATGCAAATCCAATTCTGGCATAAGGGTCAATGCTATTTACTTGAGGAGGAGAGATCCTATTTTAATAATTTTACTTAAGATGATGGAATACTTCCTCTATATTTGTAATAAATTTTTTTTTATTTTATCACATCACTAACGCCTAATTTGTAATTGTCCGTTTGATCATATGTAACCATTTCATTGTTATCTATTTTATTTCTTCTAAAGGGATTTAAAAACAAATATTGAATTTCACTCAAAAAATGGAAGGTATATTTTTGAATTTTCTTTTCTTAGGATCCCAAGGAGAGTCATCAGATTCAGTAAAATCTTCAGTCTCTTCAAGGCAGTCTGATGAAAATGTGACAAAATTGGACCACAGTGTAACTACAGATAAACAAACACCTAAGAGAAAAATTGTCAAGCAAGGACAAACAACATTGCCTAAGATTAGTGCAAAAATAGTAGCAATGCCTAAAAACCTAAATCAATCTAAGAAAGGTGAAACTTTGAATAATAAAGATTCAAAACAGAAAACACTTCCTGGACAGGTTATATTGAAGACTCAGCCTTCTTCTCTAAGACCTTTAAAAAGTGAACCATCTGTTGTCCAAAAAAGTGTGCTTCGTGATGTATGTGATAATAATAACAAAGGCAATGTTTCTGAACAGAAGCCTCATGAACCTCTAATTAATCTCACAGCCGAAATCAGTGATACAGAAGCATTTCAGTCACCATGCATACTTGACCCACAAAAGCCATTAAACAATCAAGAAAAAGAGAAGTTGGTGTTAGAATGCCAAAATATTTCAAATCTGGATAAATTAATTAAACATGAACTGGAATCAAAACAGATTTGTTCAGATAAAAGTGAAACAAATTTTTCTGGTCACAAAAAAACAGATCAATGCAACACAGCTAAAATACATTGTCATTCTGATGAGAGTGATAATGTAGATCCAAAATTTTATAGCACCACTGCTCTAAAATCCATGATTTCAAATCCAAATGAAAACTCTTTGAACTCTAATCCAGTTTGTGACCTAGACTCAACAAATGTAGAGCAAGTCCATTCAGTGTCAGATAGGGAGAAGCAAGCAGGGAGAAAAGATACAAACAAAAAATTAAACATTAAATGTGTGAAAGATGTTTTACCTTGTGTTCCTGAACAGACAAATGGTACCTTAAATTCTGGTCAAGATGACAGAAAATCTAGAATTCATGTAGAAGAACAGACAATTCCCAATCAGTTTTCTGATGACTCTGCCATGAATGGAGACAAACATGCTACAGTAGACTCAAATACTTCCTCCAAGTGTTTTTTGGAACAAATACCAGGGAAAAATTCTCCTAAAGATATGGAAACAACAGAAACTCCAGAGAGCCATGAAACTCGAGAAGCTCCATTCATGAGTCACTGGAATTTGAGTACCAGTGTTCTGCATCAGAGAGAGAGTCCTGAATCTGACAGTGGCAGTGCTACAACATCCTCTGATGACATAAAGCCTAGATCTGAAGACTATGATGCTGGAGGGTCTCAGGATGATGATGGGTCAAATGACAGGGGTATTTCTAAATGTGGCACTATGCTGTGCCATGATTTTCTTGGAAGAAGTAGCAGTGACACCAGTACTCCTGAAGAATTAAAAATATATGATAGTAACTTAAGAATTGAAGTGAAAATGAAAAAGCAAAGTAGTAATGATCTTTTCCAAGTTAATTCGACAAGTGATGATGAGATTCCTAGAAAAAGGCCAGAAATTTGGTCTCGATCTACAATAGTCCACCCTAGGGAAAAAGAAAATATTCCACGAGGCAGTATCCAGTTTGCTCAGGAAGTAGATCAGGTTTCTTCCTCAGCAGATGAAACAGAAGATGAAAGGTCTGAAGCTGAAAATGTTGCAGAAAATTTCTCTACATCTAACCCAGCTCTTCAGCAGTTTCAGGGAATAATTAATTTAGCTTTTGAAGATGCAACTGAAAATGAAAGTCACGAGTTTCGTGCAACTAAAAATTTTAAAAGGTCAGTTTTACTTTCAGTAGATGAATGTGAAGAACTAGGATCTGATGAAGGGGAAGTCCATGCTCCCTTTCAGCCTTCTGTAGATTCTCCTTCACCTTCTGATGTTTTTGATGGCGTTTCTCATGAACATCACGGAAGGGTCTGCTACTCCAGATACTCACAAGGAAGTAAAGGTAGTATTTTAGAATGTAGACAAGAGAAAGGCAATAGTGTATATAAAAACAAAAGCTCTCCCTTGGGTCTTAGTAGCATTGACTCTTCAAGAAAAGATAAACAGAGTGCTTCAGCCACAGAAAAAAAGAGCATAACAGATGTCCTGTCCAGAGGAGGCAGACAGCTTCCTCCAGAAGATAAAAAAGTAAACAGTGGAAGCAATGTGGATAATGACTTTCAGCCACGCAGCAAACTTTCAGATAGTGATATAAAATCTCAAGAAAGACCATGTCATTTGGAACTTCATCAAAGAGACCCCAGTTCTGACATACCAAAGAACAGCTCTACAAAATCTCTGGACTCCTATTGGAGTCAAGTTCTGCCTCCAGAAGGTCAAGTGAAAGAGAGCCATTCTGCAGCTACCGAGAAAGCTAATATTGCTTTATCTGCAGGTAATGTACAGATATAGAAATGCTAAATCCATAAGAAAATGAGTTTATAGAATTTTAAAGTTGTAGGTAGCCCTGAATGTTATATTTTAGTTAGATAGAATAATTACTTAAGCAACAGATTCAAATTTTAAATGAAAACTGAAATTTCTTAATAGAATGAAAATAGCTAGTTACTCTTTATTGTTCACTTAAAATCTTAGTGCAAAATTAATATCTAGTAAAAATTTTGGTGGTTTATTAGAGCTAACCTACTGAGAGATTTTACATGAAAGAATAAAGAGAAAAACTTAGTTTGCTGTTATTTAGTTATTTATGTCTAATTTAACATAGGAATTATTGACTATTAGAAATTTTATTATACATTGGATATGATTTATGAACTATGCTAATATATATCTAAGAGGGCTGTGCAATAAGTATAGTAATATGTAACTAAAAGCACTGAATTATTTTAACTAGATTAATTATTAAAATTTATATACATTTTACAGAGATTAAGACTTTCAGGATCACTATAATTCTATTCTAAAATTTTCAAGTAAAAAGATAAATTTCCTAAAAGAGATTATATTTAGAAGCAATGATAATATATGAAAAAATCCCAGGCTTATTTCATATGTATAGATGGTTTCCTGTCTAATTGTTTTGTGTGTTTGTCTTCCTTATTATAGTAATTTGAACTATGACCCACATTTAAAATATGCAATAGTGGCTGTCTGAGTAGCTACTGTATACCAGAACTAAGAAAAATACTTATCAGTAGTCCCTGTTCAGCAAAATCACAAGAATAGGGAACTCTTTAAAGTTGTACTTTTTTTGTCCTTGCTTGCATCCTCCTTTGCATGTGCAATATATGTCTTTAGATAAAATGTATTTATTCTCCCTTTGAAACTGACTTACCTTAAAAGTCACCATCAAATAACCATGTCTTATTTTCTCTTTAAGTTTCTATTGTAGTGAATTAGATACATGTGCGCGTTCTGTTTATGTTTAAATAATTTCTGTTTTCTGTATCACAAGTTTTCAAATTAAACTGGAGAATTATTGTTAGTTGCCTATGTTGATTTTGCTGCTAAACATTACCTTTGAGTTTTTTTTTCCAAACATAGAAAAAGAAATGCCTCAGAAATCTTCTCAATTTTGTATAAATGTTATTTTTCCCATTCTCTTTTTTTTTTTGGACAATAACTGTTATGTTGTGTTAATATTGTTCTACAGAACTCTGAGGGGTACCAACATGTGCAGTTTTTACATTGTGTAGTATTATGAATTATTTCAGGAGACATAGATGATTGTGACACAGTGACACAAATCTACATGTATGACCATCGGCCTTCAAAAACCCTCTCTCCAATATATGAGATGGATGTAACAGAAGCATTTGAGCAGAAAATGGAATCAGAAACACATGTTACAGACATGGATTTTGAAGATGAGCAACACTTTGCAAAACAAGATTGGACACTATTAAAGCAACTGCTCTCTGAAGAGGATTCAAACTTAAATATTACAAATTCTATTCCTGAAGACTTAAATTTAGCACAGTATCTAATCAATCAGACACTACTTTTAGCACGAGACAGCTCAAAACCTCAGGGTAAAGCACATGTTGACACTTTAAACAGATGGAGTGAACTAACATCTCCATTCGATGATTCCTCAGCAAGCATCACCATGGCTAGTTTTTCCTCTGAGGATTGTTCACCCCAAGGGGAATGGACAATTCTGGAACTAGAAACTCAGCATTAAGAGTATTAACACTTTGGAAAATGTTAAACTATGCCACCCCTTTATTTTTTTGATGCTTATATGATATCCAAATGATAACTGCATTAGCCTATTAGACTATCCTTAATATTGAGGAAGTCTTTCCAATTTACTGAAGTAAACATAGTTTGTTTATTAATATGATAACACATGTAGAAAAAAGTGTTTTTCTAAAAATCTTGAGCATGTTTTCTATAATTATTAGAGAAATTAGAAGACTTGTAAGGAAACCCTTGCTTTAGTTTTCCTTTCCTAACTGATCATTCATTTACTTGTTTATCATTCAATAATTTAAAATGTGAATGCACAAGTAGAACAGTCCCTTTACTTTTTGCTCTGCATATGGTAACCATAATTTAACAATAAAAAAACTTATTGTGCTTGTGTCAATTTATATAGAGTTAATCTGTAACATTCAAACTCAGGTTGGTATGGTTGAGGCTGATAGCTTAATATTAGAAAAAACCTTCGCTTTCCCAACAATTCAGGTCCAGGAAATTGTCAAGTAAATGCATCTCAAATTTCACTGACATTTTTGCTAAAACAGGAGAAGTGGAATTTCCTGTAACTCTTTTTGGGATATATCCGCAGAAAGGCATCTGCCCTTGTTGAAAAAATGTGGGAAAACTGTCCATCTGTTTTATCTATATAGACTTCCTTTATAGTTAATCACTCTCCATTTTTCATTCCATGGTAGAGATATTTTTGAACTGCACCTGCAGTAATCCTGCACTAAATATTACCTTGAAAATGGGTACATGAGGCAACTGAGTTATAGAGTTAAATTGTGTGCATGTGTGTGCACATACATGTATGTTTGCTTTTTCCATTTGTCTATATGCTCTAGTTCCTTATTTCCTTGATCAGATTGTCTTTCAGTCTGTAATTTTGGTAGAAAGGCAAAGATAAACATCTTTTTTACAAAATTCTATTGGAGAGTGGACACTTGGTTACCTACTTGATATTGGTGGATGTTACCCTTAGGGTGATGGGATTTAGTAGAATTGGCACCTCTCAAAGCTTTGTAACTAACTCATAAGTTCTCTAAAATACATCAGAAGTAAGGAAATATTTTGGCTTAGAATTCCTTTTCTAAATTAACAAAGTTTTGGGCAGTTCCCTGGTGGTCCAGTGGTTAAGACTCAGCACTTTCACTGCTGTGGCCCAGGTTCAATCCCTGGTCAGGGAACTAAGATCCTGTAAACCGTGCAGCGCGGCCACAAATAAAAATAAAAAAATAATAAATTCACAAAGTTTTCAACAAATGATCAACATTAGAGAGAACCTGTAACTATATTGAATATCAACAATTATATTAATGCACAATCATTTGGTATTCTTATATAATAACATATTAATGTTAACATTAGCTACTAACCTGTTATACCATACTTTTTTAACTAGACGCTCTGCAAGGGATATTCATTCATTCAAACAGTCAAGAAACACATTTGTTCTAGGCACTGAAGTGTGAAGATAAATAAGGTTTGATTCCTGCCACCCAAAAGAGTTCAGTTTCTAATGAGGAGGGAAAACCATATAAGAAAAAGGTCAAAAACAGTATTATAAGAACTTTGTGTCTTAAAGCTGGATGGGAATTTAGAGGTTAGTTTAATCCCTTCAAATTCCCAAGGAGGACTCTGAAGCCCAGAGGAATTTTTAAATTGCCCAAGGTCCCACACTGATTTGTGAATTAGAATCCAGTATTCCTTAATTTCAGTTTGATGTTATTTCTACCACACAACACACTTCATTTGACTTTTATCATAAAATCTGAAAACAAATTCATTCATAGATAGTTTGTAGCATAAAGAAATAATATATGATAAGTCAGAAACAGTACAGATTTCCAAGACAGTGTGTTTTCTTTTTCTCCAAATGTGAAATTGTTTTAATTGTTATTTTTAATAAACTACCTCAGAAGTTCACAAATTTATAATTGAAACTTCATTTCTTTCATGTCACATTTGCAAATAGATAGTAGGGAAGGACTTAAGTCCTTAAGTATGACCTCTTAAGTAATTTCAGGACGTGTGTTTTCTTATCATGCCCTTTTGTGAACAACACATCTACCAGTCTGTTTCCTGCAGGACTCTGGGCTAGTTCTTTATCATTCAACAAACATATACTGAAAAATAACTACTAAAATTTATTTAACACTTATTAAATGTTAGACACTGTGCTGAGTGCTTTAAATATGCATTAACATCTAATTCTCACAACAGTTATATGAGATATGTCTTATCTTTATTTTACACATGAGGAGACTGATGTAGCATCCTTACCCTGGATGAGCTACCCTAGTGGAAGAAACTAAGACAGAAATAACACATTATACTATTGTTTGGTAAGATAACAATTGTATATGGTCAGAGTTGTAATAGCTCAGAGGGAAAAGCTATGAACAGATTGTCAGGAAGAAAAGATTAGAGAAAGCTTCTTAAGGGCAAGTAATATTCAGTGAAGCTTCAGAATTTCTATAAAGGGGCTTGGTGGCTGCAATCTAGTTGGAAGTGTAGGCCAGGCAACTTGACTTGAAGATGAAATTTTATAGGAAGTACTTTGCTTTTCCTTAGACTGTATGTTACAGATCAATAAAAATACAAATGTTTTTAAAACATGCTTTTATACATAGTTTACCTAAGACTCAAAAACTCCATCCATACAAAAAAAAATCTTATTTTTTTTAAATTTGAGTTCTTGGTGGAGGATGAAGATTATGGAGAGAGTCTAAAGCCCCTTTGTACCATGATGAAGATTATGGAGAGAGTCTAAAGCCCCTTTGTACCATCTCTTGGAGCAATCAAGTAATATCTGATGCTGGCTTTCAAGGATGAGTAGGAATTTGCTTGGTGATAGGGCATTCTAGACATAGGAGCACCTTAAGGAGTGGTGACCAGGATGTGTGTTGAGTATGCAAAGAGTGGTAGAAGATAGGGCTAAAAAGCTGAGTTGGAGTTGGATTCTGGAAGTTATTAAATACTATGCTTAAATGTTTAAATTGTCAAAGCTCTGGATTTGGTAGGCATCATGTCTCTTTCCATTATGCATTCATTTATTTATTTTTAACTCTCCATGGACAATCTGTTTGCACGTTCTTGGGGAAATAACCACCTACTGCTCACGATGGGTAGTCATCAAACTTGTTTCTTAAGTTACTAGGTAACATAACCAGGTGTTTCAGAAAGATAACTGTCAGCAGTAATGAAGATGGCCTGTTTTGGAGAAGCACTCAAATCTCAAGATGCAATTACAATAGTTTTGTCAACCTTAGAAATGGGGAATGGAAGAGGATTTGGTAACAGAGACATTAGGTAGATTGAGATATGGTGGGAGCAGATAGAAAGGAATTTTTTAATTGCTATCAAAAATAACATTTATTCCACACATATTTGAGGGCCTATGATAGTTCTGGGTATTAAAATATGAATGGCATCGTATCTGTCCTTGAATATCTCTGTTTGTGAGAGATTGTTAAACAAAACTTTTTAAGTTGTTACGTTGTGTCAAAATAAAGCTCTGTATGAAGTGTAATCAGTGTACACAGGAGAGGGAAATGATGGAATGATACTTGGATAGGCTCCTTTACTATTTTAGGACTAGTAAGAGTTCACAAGACAAAGGAAGAGGCATATTCGGCAGAAAAAGAGTTTAGAGGCAGTGGGGAATTCTTGTTCCATATGGCTGAAGAGTAGAAGGGAATGGATGGGAAGGGCAAGAGATGAAGTTGGACAGGGACATATAGTACAGAGAGGAGCATGATCAGATTTGCATTTTAGAATGATCACTCTGGAAGCAGTATGTACAATTGAGTAGAGCAGGGTTTAAGGCAGGTAGACTAGTGATGAGTGTTAAAATAATAAAGGCTTGAACTAGGGCAATGGCTGTGGAGATAGAAAGAGTGGCCATATTAGATTTAAGATGTGGATTGGAGAAACATTGATTTTGGGTGAGAGGTGGGAGTCATCTTAAAAGACTCAGGATTCTGACTGAAGAGCCTGGGTTGTGGATGATGTCATTAGCCAAAAATTGAAGCAAGCTCAGGAGTGGGGATGAGTTTAATTTAGGACATACTGAGGTTGTGATGCCTGTGGGACATTCAAGAGGCTGAGGACAAAATACTGTGGAATAGTCAGAAAAAGAAAAGCCGGAGAAGGAGACTGAAAAGGAATATTCAGAAGTAAGAGAACTAGGAGGCCAAAGATAAGAGGAGACAGTGGTGAATATGTATAATCACCACTAATCAGAGACGGGCAAATCAAGGCTGAGATTCTACTTTAACCTATCAAAGTGGCAAGGATTTTTAAAAGTTTGTAAAACAAATTCAACCTTAGCAAGAGAATGGTAAGTTTGGGATCCTTGTATGTTGCTGTAGGAGTATAAATTACCTTTCCAGGAAGTAATTAGGCAATCTATGTCAAGAATGTTTATAACTTTATATCCTTAAACTAGTCCTTTCCCCTCTTGGGATCTGCCATTGAGAAATAAGAAGAATCTGAGACAAAGATTTGTCTACAAAAATGTTTGTCAGAGAGCTAGATACATAAGTGAAAACTGAAAACTAGCTAAATGTCAACAGTAGCAGAAAGGCTAAATTATGGTACATCTATATAACACATTATGAAATGATTAAAATTGTTTTCAAAAAATCTATTTCATGTCAAGAGAAGATACTTATAAGAAAAA
Source organism: Eubalaena glacialis (assembly GCF_028564815.1). Lineage (NCBI taxonomy): Eukaryota > Metazoa > Chordata > Mammalia > Artiodactyla > Balaenidae > Eubalaena > Eubalaena glacialis. The sequence goes on along the minus strand of NC_083718.1, from coordinate 113,839,719 downwards.
AACCCAGAATATTAATTTATAAATATAACATCCAATTTTCTATACTTATAAGTACATAGAAAAAGAGACTTGAAGGAAATAAGTATGTATTAATAGTGGTTATGGTTAAGTGGTGATTATTTTATCTTTTAACTCATATTTTCCATGTTTTCTACAAGGCACAGAAAAATATGTTTGTTTGTTTTTAGGTAATTAGTAGCGGTTAACAGTGCCAAATGCTGTTTGAAATGTCAAGGTTCACACTTAGACTAGTACGTTGGATTTGGACATTAGGACTTTATTGGTAGTTTTTGTCAATTGGTGTTTTCTTTAGAGTAGTAGTAAGGACAGAAACTAGACTACAGTGGGTTGAAAGGTGAACAGGAAGTAAAGAAGTAGAACTTGTTCTTTTAAGGAGCCTGACTGAAAAAGAGACAGTGGTAGCTTGAAGTTACTGTTGTTTTTAAGATAAAAGTAACTTTAGCACTTTGAAAATAAGAGGTTGGGAATAATCAATGAATCAGGGGCCATCAAGGAAGAGGCAGGAGAAGGTGGGATCAAGCACAAAGAATACTAACTGATACAGGGCATTTCAAGGAACTTCAGGTGTTTAAAGCACTAAATGCATGTGGAACAGTAATGGAAGATAAAGCTGGAAAAGTACAGGAAGGCCAGGACATGAAGAACCTGTAAGCCATGCCAAGGACTGGGGGAAAGCCATTTAGGCAAACATATTAAATATTTTAAATATATTAAATCAAAGGTAAACATATTATAGGACTGCTTTTTGTTTGTTTGTTTTTGGGGTTTTTTTGGTCTTGCCGTGCAGCATGTGGGATCTTATTACCTGAGCAGGGATCGAACCTGCACCCACTGCATTGGAAGCATGTAGTCTTAACAACTGGACCATCAGGGAAGTCCAGGACTGTTTTATTAAGATTATTCTAGCTGCATAGTGTGGAAAAATATCTTAGAAAGAGAAGAGACTGGAAGAAAGAAGACCTGTAAAGGGGTCATTGGAAAAATTAAGGAGAAAAAGAGACCCAAACTAAGGAAAAAATGGCGAAGATAGAAATAAGAGGATGGATTTGAGAGAAAATTAGGAGGTAGAATGAACAAGATGTGGTTACCAACTGAGTATGAAGACTTGGAAGAAGGGATAAAGGTGATTCCTCTTCATACCCCAGAATTCTAATAGGTAAAAAATGGAAGGCTGATGCTTTGTAGTTGAAAAAAAGATAATTTTCAATTTGGACATGTCACATTTGAGATGCAGTTGAGACAACCAAGGTATATAATATGTCTTTCAAAATTCAGAAACCCAACAAACTATGATCTTTCCACTCCCCACTCCATGTACTGCTAGTTTTGTTTCTTTGGTTTTTTTTTTTTGGTGGGGGGTGTAGGGGGGTGGGAACTTGGTTTGTCTCAATTTAGCGATTTATTGCAGGAGCTATTTGGGGATTGGAATTATCTACATACTCTTCTCCAGTGATATGTATATTATTTATACTATAAATTCCTATATTAAGACTACTTTGAATCCAGCTAGTTAGATATGAGAGGTATACGTTTCTATCATGTTAATATTGCATGAGTTACTTTCAGTGTTTGTGATTCATCTTACACACAGTGGTTTCTTAATTACTTCCAAATTTAGCCAGTATTATCACAAGAATTTTAATTCTAATCTGAGAATTTCAATTCTATTCTGATTCTATATTTTATGATAACATTATCCCAATCAATTAAATAATACATTTCCAAATCAGGAAGATATTAGGAAAAAATACTTCCACACCAAAAAATACAGTATTTTTCCCTAAAAGAGTTTTCACATAAAATGTTCTGAAGCTTACCTCTTTTTATTCAATTTATGGTCAACTTTAGTCTGGCAAGAGAGCTAGATAAAAAATTAAAATAGAAATATACCTGCATTTAAACAATTACATGCCTAAAGGGAAGAAGATGTCTAACACTCTTACAAAATTCTCCTTTTACTTAGATCCAAACTCTCAAAACATGCATAATCTACTTTTAAAGTCAAGAAAGTAAATAGAATACTTTCCTACAGTTTTCTGATCTGGATAAATTATAGAGAACAACACAAATTCAAGAAGTTAGAAAAATAACATTAAATTGAATCCAAAGAAAGTAGAAGAAAGGAATTAATACAGGCAATAGTGGAACTTAATTAGAAGTCAGAAAAAGAATAAAACTGATAAATCTAAGGGCTGATTCTTAAAAACAAAACAACCCACACACTAGCTTAATGGAGAGAAAAGCATAAGTACACAATATTAGACAGAAAAAAACAACAGAAATTAATAAGGTAGTATTTTATGCAACTACATACAAATACAGTAGAAAACCTGGATGAAATGAATAACTTCTAGAGATATACAAATTACCAAAACAGTCTCAAAAAAAGACAGAAAATCTACACAGATTTTTAGCCTTGGAAGAAACTGAGAAAGCATTCAAGAAAGCATTTTGGCATATTGGAGAAAGAAGAAAGCTTCCAGATGCAATTTAAGAAGCCATCATAATGTGATCACCAAAATCTAACTAAAGATAGCATAAAAGAGAAAATTATGGAATAATATCACATAATTATCGATGCAAAATTCCTAAAAGATCCAGAAATATATTAAAATAATAATATGTGGCAATTTATTTAAGGAATGCAAGACAATTTAAGGTTGGGAAACCTATTCATATACTACATCCACATTAGTAGGTCAAATATAGAAAAATCATCTCCGTAGATACCAAAATTTAACTGAAACAATGATGCCAAAGAGTACTATAAGAAAAGGTGTGATTATTTACAATTGCCAAGATATGGAAGTAACCTAATTGTCCATCAACAGATGAATGGATAAAGAAGATGCGGTGTGTATCTATATAAATAGACACACACACACACACACAGACACACACACACACACAGTGGAATATTATTCAGCCATAAAAAAGAATGAAACTTTGCCATTTGCAACAACGTGGATGGACTTGGAGGGCATTATACTAAGTGAAATAAGTCAAACAGAGAAAGACAAATACTGCATGTTATCACTTATTTGTGGAATCTAAAAAATACAACAAACTAGTGAACATAAAAAAGAAGCAGACTCACAGATATAGAAAACAAACTAGTGGGGGAGGGGCCAGATAGGGGAAAAGGATTAAGAGGTACAAACTATTATGTATAAAATAAGCTACAAAGATATATTGTACAACACAGGGAATATAGCCAATATTCTATAATAACTATAAATGGAGTATAACATTTAAAAATTGTGAATCACTATTTTGTACACCTGTAACTTATATAATATTGTACCTCAACTATACTTCAATAAAAAGAAAAAAGAAAAAAAAAAGAAAACGTGTGATACTTTAATATAATCCTGCAGTAAGAAAGCACATGAAACCCCGAAAAAACATATGGAACTCCAAAACATAAAACATAAAATATAAGATTGTTAATTTGGTCATTTAAATTTTAGAATGAGTATATGCCCCAAATATCATAAAAAGAATGAAGAGGCAAAAGATAAACTGGGGGAAAATTTTTTTCTTTTTAACAAAAACTAAAATGCACATGGCTGGTAAACAACCACAAGATGTCTAACTAGACTCAAAGAAGCATAGAAAAAGAACCATAAAAGAGTTTTTGAAAATATGAATACATTTAATAAGTAATAAATTTGATAAGTGAGACTATTATAAGTAAATAAATGACTATCCACTAAACATTTTAATTACTTAGGAACTATGAATGAAAACTAATTAGATGCTTTGCCAACATAAAAAATTATTGGAATTAATTAGATTCAACTAAGCAATTGAAATATATTAAGGTAGAGAAACAATTCCAAGTATTATTATACTATACAAGTTTAAATTATTGGTCAAGTCAGTTACCTTGCTTGGAATTCAATTTCACTTCTAATTCTGAAAATCAAGCTAAAATTCTGGGCAGGTTACATTAAAATCAATACAAGAACAGTGTGGGGGTTGACTGTACTTTTCATAGTCAATGAGATAAGAAAATCTAAAAACTACTGAGGAAATGAAAACATTTTGAGCTGTCATGTGCATCACAAATGCCTGAGTCAGTTTATATTACCACACAGATTTAGTTACAGCATGTCAGTGTCAAACAGCTATTACTGCCATTACAAATCCTTATTTGCTGCTTTTTAATTTTTTAATTTTTTTAGAAGCAGGAAATAAGTCATCTTATAAGATCATTGTTTAATTCATTCTCCCATAAATTTTTTCTTAAAAATTACTGATCACTTTAAAATTTATTTGAACATAATGTTGACTTGACATCTTAGAAACAACAATTCAGTCAGGAGACTCTAAAGTTAGTAATACTACTACTAAATGAAGAAAAATATTACATAGGTAAGAATTCTTAGGGGAAAAAAATTGTTTTCTCAAGCACTTTTTTTGGAAAGATATGACTGGTTACCTGACTCATCCAGGGGAATGATGCTTCATTTGTGTATGAAAATAATCTAATTTTCATGTTTCAGTTCCCTTTATTTTAGTCACCAATAATATGATAGTATATTTATTAATTTTGATTGAATGTTTACCCTAAGTGAAAAGTTGAAGTATATATAGTTTCTTTCTTTAAGTAATTTGTATTCTAGAAACTTTATAATAAGAAAAAAGTAAGAAAGCAAATTAGGAATCATTTACAGAGAGACGACAATGATTTATATTCTTAATATATAAATACCTCATATATCAATCAGAAGAATGCTAACAGCCCAGTAGAAACCTAGGCAAAAAGTAAAAACAAAATTAACAAAATAAGAAAGAGAAATGGTCAATAAAAATACAGTGAATGATATAATGTTTTATATACTAGTTAGTAAAGAGGTAAAAAACAAAATATGTTCATTATTTAATTGTAAAGATAAAATCATGAAACCTAATGTCTAGAGTACAGTGAGACTGGCACTGCATTCATATATGTTAGTGTAAGTATAAACCAGTGCAAACTTTCTGGAAAGCATTTTGGCAATAGGAATAAGGGTCTTAAAAATCTTCATAATTGTTGAATCAGTAATCTCACTTTTAGAAATGTAATGAATAATCAGAAATGGTTAAAAATAAGCACATGTATATAATATTTTAATGTCCTAAAACATAGTAATGAATAAGTTATTTTGATATGTTGGGATATTAAGCTACTTTATTAAATATCATGTTTGATAAGAATATTTGGGGACGTCCCTGGTGGTGCAGTGGTTAAGAATCCGCCTGCCAATGCAGGGGACACGGGTTTGAGCCCTGGTCCGGGAAGATCCCACATGCCGCGGAGCAACTAAGCCCATGCACCACAACTACTGAGCCTGCGCTCTAGAGCCCACAAGCCACAACTACTGAGCCTGCAAGCCACAACTACTGAGCCTATGAGCCACAACTACTGAAGCCAGAGTGCCTAGAGCCCGTGCTCTGCAACAAGAGAAACCACCACAATGAGAAGCCCACGCACCACAACGAAGAGTAGACCCCGCTCACAACTAGAGAAAGCCCGCGTGCAGCAACAAAGACCCAACACAGCCAAAAATAAATAAATAAATAAATAAATATATATAAAAAAGAATCCGCCTGCCAATCCAGGGAACCTGTATTCGAGCCCTGGTCTGGGAAGATCCCACATGCCATGGAGCAACTAAGCCCGTGAGCCCCAACTACTGAGCCTGTGCTCTGGAGCCCACTTGCCACAACTACTGAGTCCACGCACCTAGAGCCTGTGCTCCGCAACAGGAGAAGCCACCGTAATAAGAAGCCTGCACACCGCAATGAAGAGTAGCCCCACTCGCCACAACTGGAGAAAGCCCACGTGCATCAATGAAGACCCAACGCAGCCAAAAATAAATAAATAAATATTTTAAAAAATTAACTAAAAAAAAAATTTGATGATTTGGGGAATGCTCACAATAAAATGAAGGCGTTAGATATTAATATGTATGTATATGTAATACAATATATTAATGATAAACACTTTAGTCTTATGTGTCAATCTGGGTGGGCTCTGGTACCCAGTTATTTAATCAAACATTAATCTAGATGTTGCTGTGAAGGTATTTTGTAGGTGTATATAACCTCTACAACCACTTGACATTAAGTAGAGATTATCCTTGATAATGTGAGTGGACCTCATCCAATCAGTTTAAGGCCTTAAGAGCACAAACTGAGACTCCCTGAAGAAGAAATTCTGCCTCAAGATTGAAACATCAACTTCTGCCTGAATTCCAGCCTGCCCTACAAATTTCAGACTTGCCAGCCCCCATAATCCTGTGGACCAATTCCTTAAAATAAATCTCTTAATATATATGTCCTATTGGTTCTGTTTCTCTGGACATCCTGACTGGTATAACTGCTAATATCCCACCCTAAATTCTGGTCTTCTCCTTTTCCTTCTCAACAGAATCCTGAATTTTATAGCAGGGCACTTGGCTACTCAGAATGAAAACTACATTTCCCTGCCCTTCTTGCAGTTAGCTGTAACCATGTGACTAGGTTCTGACCAATGAGGTATAAATAAAAGTGTTGAGTGATACTTCCTGAAAGTTTCTCTATAGAGGATGGGGATTTCTTCTCTTCTTTCCTATATCAAGCTGCCTGAAGCACAAATGTGTTCTTTTTTTTTTTTGAATATGGAACGCTTCACGAATTTGCATGTCATCCTTGCACAGGGGTCATGCTAATCTTCTCTGTATCACTGCAATTTTAGTATATGTGCTGCCGAAGTGAGCATGCACAAATGTGTTCTATCAGCCCTCTTTTGTACCATGAGGATGAGGGCCACACCCTAGAGATGGCAGAGTGGTAACCCACGTACCTGAATACCTCATGAAACCACTATACCAACCCTGGACTACCTATCTCAGGACTGCTATTACATGAGGGAAGAGAACTTTGTATGTTAAACTTAGTATTTCAGACTACTGTTGATTTGGATTTTCTCTTACATGCAGCCAAACACAAACCTAATTGGTGCACTACATATGAATACATTACTAAAAAGAAATACCTAACACATTGGTAGTAGTTAGCTCTGGATTTTGGAATTTGTTGTTGATGTTATATTTACTATTCTTTCTGTTTTTTATATTAAATATATATTAATTACTCATATAATAAATTTTTAATAAAAATACTGAAAATAATAGGAATTATTTTTCCTAACAATTTTTGTAATGATTGTAGACATTGTAAGTGGAACATAAAAGATGGGTCTCATTGTGTCTTTAAAAGATAGATGATAGCCTTTAATATGATCATTAAAATGTTTTTGAACACAAAACAAGTCAAATGAGTTTAAAAGCACAGAATTAGGAAAAGGACCCATTCATTTCCGTTATTTTCATCAAAGTTATGCATACAGTTTAAACAGTGAAATAGTTCTGCAAGCTTTAGTAAAAAACAAACATCAGTCCCCTGCCTGGCTCCACCTACCCAATCCCACTTCCTACAGCAACCACTTTCAAGTCTCTAAGCTATTTCTTGTTTGCTTCTATTTCCCTAAATAACATGAACTCCCTGTGACATAATCTGTCACAAATTAACTTTTCAGTTTTAGATATTATCTATTGTCATCTCGCTCTGAAAAATGAGAATTTGATTCTCATTTACCCACACCCATTACCCAACATCATTGTATAATAATTTTAGTTGTATCAGAATTTAGAGTTTACATTATTATAATCATGAAAAAACTACTTACTGCTAAGTAAGTTAGTAAGTAACATGATTACTTTTCCTTCCATTCAGTTTTTCTTCCCCCTGAAGTTATAACTGTAGTTTTTTAAATTGAAGTATCGTTGATTTATAATATTGTATTAATTTCAGATGTACAACACAGTGATCCAATATTTTTATAGGTTATACTCCATTTAAAGTTATTATAAAATATTGGCTATATTCCCTATGTTGTACAATATATCCTTGTAGCTTATGTATTTTATACATAGTATTTCGTACCTCTTAATCTCCTACCCCTATCTTGTCCCTCCCCCCTTACCTCTCCCCACTGGTAACCACTAGTTTGTTCTCTACATAAGTCTGTTTCTGTTTTGTTATATTCATTCATTTCACTTTTTAGATTCCACATATAAGTGATAACATACACTATTTGTCTTTCCCTGTCTGACTTATTTCAGTAAGCATAATACCCTCTGGGGTATTATGGGTCCATCCATGTTGTTGCAAATGGCAACATTTCATTCTTTTTTATGGCTGAGTAATATTCCATTGTATGTATACACCACATCTTCTTTACCCATTCATCTGATGATGGACACTCAGGTTGCTTCTATGTCTTGGCTATTGTAAATAATGCTGCTATGAATATAGGGGTGCATATATCTTTTCTAATTAGTGTTTTTGTTTTCTTCAGATAAATACCCAGGAGTAGAATTGTTGTATCATATGGTAGTTCTTTTTTCAGTTTTTTGTGGAATCTCCATACTATTTTCCACAGGGGCTACACCAAGTTACATTCCCACCAACAGTGCACAAGGATTCCCTTTTCTCTACATCCTCACCAACACTTGTTATTTGTTGTCTCTTTGATAACAGCCATTCTGACAGGTGTGAGATGATATCATTGCACTTTGAATTTTCATTTCTCTAACGGTTAGTGATGTTGAGCATCTTTTCATGTGCCTGTTGCCCATCTGTATGTCTTCTTTGGGAAAATGTCTATTCAGATACTCTGACCATAATTTTACTTCCAAATTTTGAATATATTGTTTCCAGTGTTGCTGTTGTTGAGAAGTCTGATGCTATTCTGGTTCTTGATTCTTTATAAGTAGTCTGGAGAATTTTAGGATTCTCTCTTTGTCCTCAGAGTTGTAAAATAGTATGAACCTGTGCTCAGTGTGGGTGTATTTTCATCCATTATCCTAAGCATTTGGCAGGCCTTTTCAGTTTGGAAACTCACATCCCTCAGTTCTAGAAAAATTTCCTAAATTAGCTAAAAATTTCTTCCTCCCTCTAGTTTCTCTGTTTGTATTTTTGGAACTCCTATTATTTAGACATGAGACCATTAATACCTATTCCTTCATACTAATCTTTTTGTCTTTGTCCTTTACTTCTTGAGGTATTTCCTCAATTTTATCTCCCAATCTTTCCATTCAGCTTTTCGTTTTTCATTATTGCTATTATATTTTCTATTTTGTTATTTGAAATTTCTCTTCTTAATAGTATTTTGTTCTTGTTCCTTTGATGCAATGTTTCCCCTATCTATCTGAGGATATAATTTTTTTTAAGTTTTACTCTCTGAACAGCGAATTTCCCCAAATTTGCTTTTTTTCTATATGTTTCTTTCAGTCTCTATTTTTTACATTAGAGGAATTCGTGGGCTGTTTGCTCATAATTTAGGGACTCAAAAGCTTTTTTGAAAACTCTGTGTGAGTGAGTGGGACTCGCTGCTGACAGTGGGCCTCTCTGCAGGGTCAGCTGATGGGGCTCAATTTTTGTGAAACACCAGTGTCAGTATCTTGAGGTCTTTTCACCCGACCTTGTTCAGTACTTCATAGAGCAATCTTCCTATTGCTTGCCTGGAGGAAATGACCTTGATACCAATATTCTAGGATGTGACTGTGGAAAGATGGCTGAGGGTCTCACTTTCCATGTGTAACTGTTCTCTTATCCTCCTATTTTCAGCAAACTCCACTTCCAACTGCACTTGCAGTCCCCCAGTCAGAGACCCTCATGTTACCCTCTTCAGAGAAAGAACCTCCAGTTCTGCTGAGGTGAGAGACATGGAATCACCTGGCCATGAGGAGGGCATCTTTGGTTCTGAGTGCTTCTTAAACAGACTTTCGACAATTCTTCTGAATGTTAGTCACACCTCTGGTACACCAGAACCTCTGGAACAAATTCCTAAGCCTTTGGGAGTTCTGAGTTACTTTTTGACTTTTCCCATTGCTGGCTTAGGCTTTAGCTTTCTTGGATTTATTAGGTTAGTTATCACTCCTTTTGATTACAGCTTCCCAAATGTGGTTACCATCTCCTCTACCATTCTGTTTTGTCTTTGCTAATGTACATTTTTATTTTTATTTAAATATCTTCAACATCATTTATAAGATTTAAATGTATTAATTTTGTCATTTTGTCTAGATTTTTATGGTTTGTGCTTCTTTCTTGTTTTTTTCTCTATAAAGCAGATTTTATTACTTTTTTCTAGTTTTTGAAAAGTCAGTATTCTATTTTTAATTCTCCAAACAGTTAACCCTATTTTCCCTAAAACATTCTTTAACTTATATTTCTCCAATTCACAAGAATCAAATGTGTAATTCCATCTTTTGAGTTTCCCCTATTTAAGATAAGGAATTAGCATACCTCTCCATCACTTTCCTCTGTTATGTCCTTTCTTACGTCTTTCTCTGTTATTGAGATATTTTGAATGTTTGGATCCAGATTATCATTCATAATTTTTACATATCTTCTCTAGAGTAATTTTGACTATTTTAACCTGGCTCCCCACAAAACAGATCCTAAGGCAAAGCTTGTGGAACTAATGCTTTGTTGGAGGGTTCAGTCCCAGGGAAGCAACAGTGAGGGAAAAAGTAAAAGAAGGAAGGAAGTAAACAGAAGGTGGCAAGTTGTGCTCAGCTTCATGAGAAACAGCTCGTTTCTTGGTCACACAGGACATCTTTGGAGAAGCCAAGGGAAGTTCTGGATTTTGGAACAATCGGGAGGAAGAAGAGTGAACAACTTATGTGCTCAGTCCTATCTCTTTCCTCCCATTTCTCAAAATATGCTCCATAGGAGTTAACTACCCCACACTTCTAGATTGTGACATGGGCCCCTACTGGCAGCTACTGGAGAATCCAGAGCCTATGTGGATTCCATTGGGCCATACAGCTCCCACTGTAGCATGTATGACAGAGGCCATGCCAAAGCTGGCCTTTAATACCTGCCTGGGAAGGCTGAGCCAGCTGGTGGTGTCAGGAGACAAAAATACAGTTGGAGCAATCAAGACTTATTATTGAAGGAAAGGCAAGAGCCTTTGACAAGGTTGCTTGGGCTGGGAAGCAGAGCAAGTGCTGAGCCACAGGGGACAAGAAATGGAAAGGATCTGAAGACTTGTGTAAATGAGTGCATTACATTTGTGTTTATCTTCTGTGGCCATATTTATAGTTCTTTAGATTTATGTCTTCATTTAACTCGTTTAGTGCTTATTGCCAGTCCTTCTTATCTCTCAGTTGACAGAAAAATAGCTTGTAGTAATTATCTCCTGTAATTTGGTGTGGCAACAGAGAAGTGCAAGGCTAACATGATTTTTTCTTCTTTCTAGGCAACATCTTTTATTTCCTTCATGGATGTCTGGACTACTTCTTCCATAGCACTGTAATTTAAAAACAGTGTCAGGGGGGCTTCCCTGGTGGCGCAGTGGTTAAGAATCTGCCTGCCAATGCAGGGGACACGGGTTTGAGCCCTGGGCCGGGAAGATCCCACATGCCGTGGAGCAACTAAGCCCATGCACCACAACTGCTGAACCTGTGCTCTGGAGCCCCCGAGCCACAACTACTGAAGCCCGCAGGCCTTGAGCCCGTGCTCCACAACAAGAGAAGCCACCGCAGTGAGAAGCCCGTGTACCAGAAGGAAGAGTGTCCCCCGCTCGATGCAACTAGAGGAAGCCTGCATGCAGCAAGGAAGACCCAACACAGCCAAAAATAAATAAATTAAATAAATAAATTTACTGAAAAGTTAAAACCGGGGCCGGCCATGTCTAAATGTAGGTCTTTGTCATTTATTTTTGCCAAAAACATGGCTATTCCTTTGTCTGCATCTATGGCTTTTTTCTCATCAAGAAAGTGTTCTTCCCATCAAACATTTGATTTTTCTCCCATTTGTTTTGGTTTCTTCTTCATGAATACCTATTACCTTTTCTCGCCTTTATCTGTATCACCTACCTCTGACCTTTCTCTCTTCATCCTGGAGTGTCTCAAATAATCCTCATTATGTATTCAATATTCCTCCAGAATCAAGTTTTTCTTTATTGCCAATGTGGATATTTTAATTCTGTGGTTGTATAATTTTTGTATCATTCCAGTCCTCCTTTACTTCATTCGTAACATTCTACTGACTTTCCACTCAGCCTGTTATCTTACATCTTTCTTCTCATACTTTGGATGCATGTTTATAGAACATGCATGGCTTTTTGTACTCTAAGGTTGCAAGTAGTCTCTTAAAGTTTTCTTTTGGATCATGCTTTTCCTTTGAGTCTTTATGATGCCATTTCCTTTCCCTTGCTCTGAAATATTCTGTCATAGGTTCCATGTTGACTTTTTTCTCTACTCATAAGTAAGAGTTCTTAGACTTAGTGTTTATCAGCAGACAAAATGTGTATATTTCCCTTGGTCCTATTCCTTACCCACTTGTATGTATGCCATTTCTTATTTCAATTTCCATGTCTACTAGGCATTCACCTACTGCTGTTTTGCTCCACTGGCTTTTCCTACCCCACTGTTTGATCATCTTTTACTCTAAAATGATGGAGCACATGAAAAACTACAATATTCTCAGTCTGCACTGCTCTTAGGTTCATCCTCTCTCTGCCCCTACCTACAATGCTATACTAGATTGGGACATTTCTCAACATGCAGTCCACTCCCTCTTTCCTGCCCAGCTGTTTTCTTGGAGCTCATCTCTGTGGATGTAGAACACCAGGACAAGGTAATGGAGGTAAAGGGAGGAAGAGAGAAAGGTGATTAATACAATTCTGGCTGCCTCAAAAAGTGGTGCCTTCCAGGTAAAGTGATAACCACAAAATTTCTACTTGGTGTAGGCCCTTGATCTGAGGCAGAGTGCAAAGAGATAGATACTATGTATCTTTTATCCTTTTTCAGAAAGTGTCTGAATTATATGATGAAACTTGACTAGGCCTTGAAGGGAAGCCTAGGTAGGAATTTCTTTCAACAGCTCAATATTAAATTTAGGGATTTTTGGAGGCCCTGAACCAAGATGGCAGAGTAGAAGGACGTGCTCTCACTCCCTCTTGTGAGAACACCAGAATCACAACTAGCTGCTGGACAATCATCGATAGGAAGACACTAGAACTCACCAAAAAAGATACCCCACATCCAAAGACAAAGGAGAAGCCACAATGAGATGGTAAGAGGGGCACAATCACAATAAAATCAAATCCCATAACTGCTGGGTGGGTGACTCACAGACTGGAGAACACTTATACCACAGAGGTCCACCCATTGGAGTGAAGGTTCTGAGCCCCACGTCAGGCTTCCCAACCTGGGGATCCGGCAATGGGAGGAGGAATTCCTAGAGAATCAGACTTTGAAGGCTAGTGGGATTTGATTGCAGGACTTCGACAGGACTGGGGGAAACAGAGACTCCACTTCTGGAGGGCACACACAAAGTAGTGTGCGCATCAGGACCCAGGGGATGGAGCAGTGACCCCAGGGGAGACTGAACCAGACCTACCTGCTAGTGTTGGAGGGTCTCCTGCACAGGTGGGGGGTGGCTGTGGCTCACCGTGGGGACAAGGACACTGGCAGCAGAAGTTCTGGGAAGTACTCCTTGGAGTGAGCCATCCCAGAGTCTGCCATTAGCCCCAATAAAGAGCCCAGGTAGGCTCCAGTGTTGGGTTGCCTCAGGCCAAACAACCAAGAGGGAGGGAACCCAGCCCCACACATCAGCAGTCAAGTGGATTAAAGTTTTACTGAGCTCTGTCCACCAGAGAAACAGTCAGCTCTACCCACCACCAGTCCCCCATCAGGAAACTTGCACAAGCCTCTTAGATAGCCTCATCCACCAGAGGGCAGACAGCAGAAGCAAGAAGAACTACAATCCTGCAGCCTGTGGAACAAAAACCACATTCACAGAAAGATAGACAAGATGAAAAGGCAGAGAGCTATGTACCAGACGAAGGAACAAGATAAAACCCCAAAAAACAACTAGATGAAGTGGAGATAGGCAACCTTCCAGAAAAAAATTCAGAATAATGATAGTGAAGATGATCCAGGACCTCGGAAAAAGAATGGAGGCAAAGATTGAGAAGATGCAAGAAATATTTAACAAAGACCTAGAAGAATTAAAGAACAAACAAAAAGAGATGAACAATACAATAACTGAAATGAAAACCACACTAGAAGGAATCAATAGCAGAATAACTGAGGCAGAAGAACGGATAAGTGACCTGGACGACAGAATGGTGGAATTCACTGCTGCAGAACAGAATAAAGAAAAAAGAATGAGAAGAAATGAAGACAGCCTGAGAGACCTCTGGGACAACATTAAACGCAACAGCATTGGCATTATAGGAGTCCCAGAAGGAGAAGAGAAAGAGAAAGGACCAGAGAAAATATTTGAAGAGATTATAGTCGAAGACTTCCCTAACATGGGAAAGGAAATAGCCAGAGAGTCCCATACAGGATAAACCCAAGGAGAAACACGCTGAGACACATAGTAATCAAATTGGCAAAAATTAAAGACAAAGAAAAATTATTGAAAGCAGCAAGGGAAAAATGACAAATAACATACAAGGGAACTCCCATAAGGTTAACAGCTGATTTCTCAGCAGAAACTCTACAAGCCAGAAGGGAGTGGCATGATATACTTCAAGTGATGAAAGGGAAGAACCTACAACCAAGATTACTCTACCCAGCAAGGATCTCATTCACATTCAATGGGGAAATCAAAAGCTTTACAGACAAGCAAAAGCTAAGAGAATTCAGCACCACCAAACCACCTCTACAACAAACGCTAAAGGAACTTCTCTAAGTGGGAAACACAAGAGAAGAAAAGGACCTACAAAAACAAACCCAAAACAATTAAGAAAATGGTCATAGGAACATACATATCAATAATTACCTTAAACGTGAATGGATTAAACACTCCAACCAAAAGACATAGGCTTGCTGAATGGATACAAAAACAAGACCCATCTATATGCTGTCTACAAGAGACCCACTTCAGACCTAGGGACACATACAGACTGAAAGTGAGGGGATGGAAAAAGATATTCCATGCAAATGGAAATTAAAAGAAAGCTGGAGTAGCAATACTCATATCAGATAAAATAGACTTTAAAATAAAGAATGTTACAAGAGACAAGGAAGGACTCTACATAATGATCAAGGGATCAATCCAAGAAGAAGATACAACAATTCTAAATACATATGCTCCCAACATAGGAGCACCTCAATACATAAGGCAATGGCTAACAGCTATAAAAGAGGAAATTGACAGTAACACAATAATAGTGGGGGACTTTAACACCTCACTTACACCAATGGACAGATCATCCAAAATGAAAATAAATAAGGAAACAGAAGCTTTAAATGACACAATAGACCAGATAGATTTAATTGATATTTATAGGACATTCCATCCAAAAACAGCAGATTACACTTTCTTCTCAAGTGCGCACGGAACATTCTCCAGGATAGATCACATCTTGGGTCACAAATGAAGCCTCAGTAAATTTAAGAAAATTGAAATCATATCAAGCATCTTTTCTGACCACAACGCTATGAGATTAGAAATGAATTACAGGGACAAAAACGTAAAAAACACAAACACATGGAGGCTAAACAATACGTTACTAAATAACCAAGAGATCACTGAAGAAATCAAAGAGGAAATGAAAAAATACCTAGAGACAAATGACAATGAAAACACGACAATCCAAAACCTATGGGATGCAGCAAAAGCAGTTCTAAGAGGGAAGTTTATAGCTGTACAAGCCTACCTAAAGAAACAAGAAAAATCTCAAGTAAACAATCTAACCTTACACCTAAAGGAACTAGAGAAAGAAGAACAAACAAAACCCAAAGTTAGCAGAAGGAAAGGAATCATAAAGACCAGAGCGGAAATAAATGAAATAGAAACAAGGAAAACAATAGCAAAGATCAATAAAACTAAAAGCTGTTTCTTTGAGAAGATAAACAAAACTGATAAACCATTAGCCAGACTCATCAAGGAAAAGAGGGAGAGGACTCAAATCAATAATATTAGAAATGAAAAAGAAGAAGTTACAACAGACACCACAGAAATACAAAGCATCCTAAGAGACTACTACAAGCAACTCTATGCCAATAAAATGGACAACCTGGAAGAAATGGACAAATTCTTAGAAAGGTATAACCTTCCAAGATTGAACCAGGAAGAAATAGAAAATACGAATAGACCAATCACAAGTAATGAAATTGAAACTGCGATTAAAAATCTTCCAACAAACAAACGTCCAGGACCAGATGGCTTCACAGGTGAATTCTATCAAACATTTAGAGAAGAGCTAACACCCGTCCTTCTCAAACTCTTCCAAAAAATTGCAGAGGAAGGAATACTCCCAAACCCATTCTATGAGGCCACCATCACCCTGATACCTAAACCAGACAAAGATACTACGAAAAAAGAAAATTACAGACCAATATCACTGATGAATATAGATGCGAAAATCCTCAACAAAATACTAGCAAACAGAATCCAACAACACATTAAAAGGATCATACACCATGATCAAGTGGGATTTATCCCAGGGATGCAAGGATTCTTCAATATATGCAAATCAATCAATGTGATACACCGTATTAACAAATTGAAGAAGAAAAACCATATGATCATCTCAATAGATGCAGAAAAAGCTTTCGACAAAATTCAACACCCATTTATGATAAAAACTCTCCAGCAAGTGGGCATAGAGGGAACCTACCTCAACATAATAAAGGCCATATATGACAAACCCACAGCAAACATCATCCTCAATGGAGAAAAACTGAAAGCATTTCCTCTACGATCAGGAACAAGACAAGGCTGACCACTCTCACCACTATTATTCAACATAGTTTTGGAAGTCCTAGCCACAGCAATCAGAGAAGAAAAAGAAATGAAAGGAATACAAATTGGAAAAGAAAAAGTAAAACTGTCACTGTTTGCAGGTAACATGATACTATTCATAGAGAATCCTAAAGATGCCACCAGAAAACTACTAGAGCGAATCAATGAATTTGGTAAAGTTGCAGAATACAAAATTAATGCACAGAAATCTTTTGCATTCCTATACACTAATGATGAAAAATCTGAAAGAGAAATTAAGGAAACACTCCCATTTACCATTGCAACAAAAAGAATAAAATACCTAAGAATAAACCTACCTAAGGAGATAAAAGACCTGTATGCAGAAAACTATAAGACACTGATGAAAGAAATTAAAGATGATACCAACAGATGGAGAGATATACCATGTTCTTGGATTGGAAGAATCAATATTGTGAAAATGACTATACTACCCAAAGCAATCTACAGATTCAATGCAACCCCTATCAAATTACCAATGGCATTTTTTATGGAACTAGAACAAAAAATCTTAAAATTTGTATGGAGACACAAAAGACCCCGAATAGCCAAAGCAGTCTTGAGGGAAAAAAACGGAGCTGGAGGAATCAGACTCCCTGACTTCAGACTATACTACAAAGCTACAGTAATCAAGACAATATGGTACTGGCACAAAAACAGAAACACAGATCAATGGAACAAGATATAAAGCCCAGAGATAAACCCACGCACCTATGGTCAACTAATCGATAACAAAGGAGGCAAGGATATACAATGGAGAAAAGACAGTCTCTTCAATAAGTGGTGCTGGGAAAACTGGACAGCTACATGGAAAAGAATGAAATTAGAACACTCCCTAACACCATACACAAAAATAAACTCAAAATGGATTCGAGACGTAAATGTAAGACCGGACACTATAAAACTCTTAGAGGAAAACATAGGAAGAACACTCGTTGACATAAATCACAGCAAGATCTTTTTTGATCCACCCCTAGAGTAATGGAAATAAAAACAAAAATAAACAAATGGGACCTAATGAAACTTCAAAGCTTCTGCACAGCAAAGGAAACCATAAACAAGATGAAAAGACAACCCTCAGAATGGGAGAAAATATTTGCAAACGAATCAGCGGACAATGGATTAATCTCCAAAATATATAAACAGCTCATGTAGCTCAATATTAAAAAAACAAACAACCCAATCCAAAAACGCGTAGAAGATCTAAATAGACATTTCTCCAAAGAAGACATACAGATGGCCAAGAAGCACATGAAAAGCTGCTCAACATCACTAATTATTAGAGAAATGCAAATCAAAACTACAATGAGGTATCACCTCACACCAGTTAGAATGGGCATCATCAGAAAATCTACAAACAACAAATGCTGGAGAGGGTGTGGAGAAAAGGGAACCCTCTTGCACTGTTGGTGGGAATGTAAATTGATACAGCCACTATGGAGAACAGTATGGAGGTTCCTTAAAAAACTAAGAATAGAATTTCCATATGACCCAGTAATCCCACTACTGGGCATATACCCAGAGAAAACCATAATTCAAAAAGACACATGCACCCCAATGTTCATTGTAGCACTATTTACAATAGCCAGGTCATGGAAGCAACCTACATGCCCAGTGACAGACGAATGGATAAAAGAAATTGTGGTACATATATACAATGGAATATTACTCAGCCATAAAAAGGAACGAAATTGGGTCATTTCTAGAGACGTGGATGGACCTTGAGACTGTCATACAGAGTGAAGTAAGTCAGAAAGAGAAAAACAAATATCATATATTAACGCATATATGTGGAATCTAGAAAAATGGTACAGATGAACCGGTTTGCAGGGCAGAAATAGAGGCACAGATGTAGAGAACAAACGTATGAACACCAAGGGGGGAAAGCTGCAGGGGGTGGGGGTTGCGGTGTGATGAATTGGGAGATTGGGATTGACATGTATACACTGATGTGTATAAAATGGATGACTAATAAGAACCTGCTGTATAAAAAAAACAAACAAAAAAGATGGTATTATATGCATTTTCTTCCATTCTTTCAGATGAAACATACATATTTACTAGAAGGATGATTTATTTATTTGACTAACTTTATTTATATTCTCTTTCCATTCTTTTAACCTTACAGACTATAGTCAAATTGTCTTGATTTTTTCTTGTTGTTGCCCTTGGGTGGGTATTTATTTTTGTTCTACATTGGTTTTTTGTTTGTTTGTTTTAATATTCATTATCAGCTATGGGCTCACTGACAAAAAATTTGGAGAAAATTTTCAAAATATAGAAAAATTCACTAATCCACACTACTATAAAACAAGACTTTAAATTCCCAGTAAAAGTTCACATATACAATAAAAAATAAATAAAATAAAATAAAATAAATTTAGGGATTTTTAAGTTGTCAGACTTACTTGTTTGCTGGTGTGTTCAGTTTTCATCTTAGTTGTTTTTATGTTATGACTGCGGACTGAGGCTAAAAATAATCTGTCAAAATATCTAAACCTTGAGGAAGTCATCACTGAATTACAGCTGTGCTCAATAATCACATTAGACCAACAGCAGCACAAGGGATTACCACGAGAGACAGCTGAAAACCAGGAGAGATTTAGGTCAAAGAGGACAAATAGGACCAGCGAGGTGAGAGAGTGCAAAATTTTTTCTCAGTGCCTAAGTAGAGAACTGAATGTTTGCTTTTATTATCTAAGTCATATACATTCATACACAAACCTATTTAGAAACAGAAAAGCTACTGAAGCGAAAAGCTTTGGATGTTTTTAAAACATCCAAGGGTTTAATTAAATTGATCCTGTTGTTTCCAAAACAATAAATTGTTTAAATCCAATCATTTAAAAATAAGAATTATACCTGGTCAGGGTCTGAGAATATAGTACTGTGTCAGTTTTTCATATCAAAGAAAACTGGTGAAGGGCTATTTGAAAACAGCCACTTTTCTTTCATCCAACTTCCTCTACAATTCCCTGTGTGTGTGTGTGTGTGTTCTTTTGATGGGCTACAACATCAAGGTCAGAACATCAAGAATGAAGCAGATAACATAAAGAACGTGCAGTGGAGCCTCAAAAGAAGATGATTGTTCAACATTTGCAATTGACTAAAAGGGAAAAAATACTGAAATACATTAATTATTTTAGATCTATCCAAGTGTTCAAGCCACTAAGTAGATTCAAGGCTTTGTTGTTGTTTCTGAAACGGAGGCATCTCACAAAAAACATTAAGATATTTTTGCAGTCTCATAACAGGTTGTCACTCTGCAACTAATGTGGAAATATGGCATTGCAAGGTTTATGAAATATCTATTTCTTATTGATTCTACGCTTTCTAGTTGAATTTTACATTTTCAATCCAGGAATCAATAATTTATGGAATTAATTTTTCATCGTAACTTTCTTACAGCTGGTTAATTAGGAATGTTCTGACACTAAACAGAAATGTAAATTGAACATATTTCTTTGTAGGCATTCTAGGGAGTAGTGAATCAGGGAATTGGGCTGTTACAGAGTTGCCAAATATGTTTGTGTATTCAGTTTCAATATATTTGGGTCTGAATCTTGTAGACACCCTTAAAAGCACAACTTAAACAGCTTTATCTGTTCCATAAATGAATGAATTGTGGTAATACATAAGCCTCCTGAATAAAAACTCTTTATCAGGATTAACTGTTGGACTTTTATTTCTAGCAAATATCTCTCAGACAAATTAGTTAGCCCTAACCCAGAAGACCACAGTTTGAAATAAATTAGTTCAAGCCTAAAAGTAATAAGGGTAAGAATTTTAATAAAAATAGAGGCCTCCATTGGTACTATTCATCTCATGGCTACTAACATTCAATGAAGTCTGATATGTTACCATTGAGACATAAGCCCAAAGGAACTTTATAAGTGAGAGTGAATGATACTTCAGTATTTGACTATATTTGTTAGTGCTTAATAGCTACCAGACATTGTTCTAAGTGAAAGAGATTCATCAGCAAACAAAAGAGACAAAAATTCCTGCTCTTGTGGAGTTTACATCCCAGTGAGAGGAGAACAGCTATAAACAATAAACATAATAAGTACACACATTATATAGTATGTTAGAAGGTGACAAATGCTATTAAAAAAACATAGAGCAGGCTAAGAGAGATCAAGAGTGGTTCCAATTTTAAATGAGGAAGTCAGGGTGTGTGGGCTTTACTGGAAAGATGACAGCTAAGATTTGAAGAGGAGAGAGAGTGAGTTATGAATATATCTCAGGGGAGAGCACTTTAGACAGAAAAGCTGATGCAAAAGCCTTGAGGCAGGAGCATGCCTGGTAGGTATGAGAAGCAAGAAGGGGGCCAATGTGGCTGGAACAGTAGAAGCAGGTGAGAGAGAGTAGTAGAAAAGGTTGGCTAGGTAATAGGGAAACTGGATCACATAGGGCCTTGTAGGTCATCATAAGGACTTTAGCTTTAATTCTGAGAAAGCTGAGAGCCATTAGAGGGTTTTAAGCAGAGAGAAGACAAAATCCATCTTCTATTTTAAGAGGATTACCCTGGTTGTTATGTTGAAAAATACTTTAGGGAGCAAGGCATACATAAACAAGGAGATCTGTTAAGAGGCTAATGCAATAATCCAGGTGAGAGTTAATAGTGGTTAAGACAAGGGAGGTGGTCAGGCTCTGGATATATTTTGAAGGTACAGGCAACAAGATTTCCTGATGGGTGAGATGGGGTAAATGAGAGGCAAGGTATTTAAATCTAACAATAGGAAAAATGTGAGTTATTAACAGAGATGGGGAAGACTATGGGTGGTACAGCTTTGCAGGGTGGAAATTAAAAGTTGTCTTGCTATGTGAAATTTGAGATGTCTGTTAGTGGAAATATTAAATAGGCAGTTGTATATACCAATCTGGAGTTCAGGAGAAAAGTTAAGTCTGGAGATAGAAATTTGGGATTTGTCAGCATACAGACTACATCTAAAGCCATGAGTTCATGAGATCACCACAGGAGTGAATACAGTTGACCCTTAAACAACGCAGGGGTTAGGGGCACAATCAAAAATCTGTGTATAGGGAGACTCAAGAGGGAGGAGATAATGCGATATATGTATATGTGTAGCCGATTCACTTTGTTATAAAGCAGAAACTAACACACCATTGTTAAGCAATTATACTCCAATAAAGATATTAAAAAACAAATAAATAAATATATAAAATATAGTAAAGAAAAAAAAAATCTGTGCATAACTTTTGACTCCCCCAAAACTTAACTACTAATAGCCTACTGTTGACAGGAAGCCTTACCAATAACATGAACAGTCGATTAACATATATTTTATATATGTATAATATATTGTATTCTTACAATAAAGTAAGCTAGAGAAAATATTATTTAGAAAATCAGGAGAAAACACATTTACAGTACGGTACAGTATTTATTGATACAGTAAGTTTCCATCATCTGTTTACAAGATGAGTCATCTGTCAGTACCTACATCAATACTGTCTTACATGATACAAAACACTGTGGATGTTATATGTATTACTAACACTAGACATCAAAACTGAAAAGATAATGTGAAAAATAAATTAATTTTTATTTACAGGTATAACAATTCATGCATTGGTAAAGAAGCAGCAATATGATCGTTCTATGGTAGCCTAATGTTTTTGATACAATTGCTTCACGGTAACCTAGCCTATACACTAATGAATGAATCATTTAAAAATTTTTATGGCATACATTACTGCAGTCATATTCATAATACAACACTGGAAACATTGTTACTTAAAAAGACACACTTACCTGTGATAATAGGCTAATATGCAGTTTCTCCAACTATGAGAAAGAGGCATACTGTATGGTAATGTAACTCTTTGAAAGCAAAGTTATAGAACAGTAAGAAAACTAACACTATTAATTTTACATTAAATATCACTCATGTCTATGTAAAGATAGACTAATATTTACATATATTTTATGCATTCATGACATGCCTAATTTTTTCTTAATTTTTTCAATATTTCTAGGCTAATGGTTTGTGAGTTTCTTCAAATTGTCACAAATCTCTAAAAAGATTTCCAATATATTTATTGAAAAAAGTTCATGTATAAATGGACCCATGCAGTTCAAGGGTCAACTGTATAGCCAGAGAAGAAAAGAGGCCCAAGGATTGCACTTGGGGTGCTTCCAAGAGGTTGGGTATTGAGGGATAAACAATAACGGATGTTGCAAAGTAGCCTGTGAGGTTAGAGGAAAACCATGAGAGCATGGTGTGGGAAAGCCAAAGGAGAACGTGTTTCCAAGAGGAGGAAGTGATCAACTGCAACAAATGATTCTGATTGACCAAGTAAAATTAGTATTGAAAACTGCTGAATTTAGCAAGGACCTTTATGAGAGCAATTTCTGCGGCATGGTGGAAATTTTAAAAAGCCTAATTGGCTTTTAAGAAAAAGCTGTAGAGGTAGGGATGTGGCCTAGACAACTTAGGTTTGAACCCCAGCCCTTTTCTCACTAGCTATATCATCATGCCCAATAACTTAATCTCTATGAGCTCCAGTTTTCCCATTTTTAAAATGAGAATAACAAATTTTATAGCATCTATGGAGAATATTAATAGAATCATGTATGTAAAGCAGCTGGTATAGTACCTGGTACAGAGTAGGTTCTCAGTAAGATTAGTTTTCCTTTCCCTCCCTATTCTGGTGAGCTGCCCAGAACTTCAGTACCCTCCCCAGAATGGACCCTTCTTTGCACTTGCCAGGTTCCCTACCACAACTGGAGTCTCTGCTCTCAATCCAGCCAAGTCTCCTTGTAGTATCACAGTTGGAGAGGGAACTGCTGTCCTGCACTCAGCCCACTGAGACCCTCCGCTGCTTAATCTTGGATGTCTCCCCTACCCCTTTGCTATTAGCCTGCTCTGAAACGTGAGGACCTTCCAAGGAGAGTCCTCCGGCCCACACCAGCTGCTGACTCAATTCCTTGAGCTCTCAGACCCAGAAGGTGTGGCTCCAGCCAGGTCCTGACTCTTGTAATAAGTCTTGCCGTGCCTTAACAAACTGTCCAGAGGCAGCAAAAGAGTGCACCGAATTTTAATATCAGTTATAGGAAACTCCACACTTACAAAAGGGCTGCCTCGGAATAATTAATCCACATTACAAGTGTGCACCAAAGGACTTTTTCCTGAAGCACTCTCCCCCATATTTTATAAAGTAAGACACAAATAGTTTTGTATTCTAGCCATTAGGCTCTAGGCAAATGGTGGCTTTTTTATTTTTGAATTTTTACAATTGTGAGCACCATTGCCTAATAACTTGCTGAGCTTCAGTTAGGTCTGAAAAAAATGGGAGTCCCAAGAGGAAATACAAAGGCCTCTATAAGTTACATTTACGGCCATTAATGAAAATGTATTTTTTCCATAATTTGGATAAACCAGAGGTCACCTTGATTTTATGTTCACAGTGGTACTACAAGAATTGAGCCTAAATGTAAGAAAATTGTGAAAAATCAACTGCAGGCAACTCAATCTAACATGAAAAATCCCTCGGCTTTTTCTTAATCCCTTACCGGTTGGAGCAAATTTTACGCTTTAAAGAGCGGGGCACGCCGGGCTGTGGTTCGCGGGGTCTGCGGCTGCGCAGAAGCCCTGCGAGCGGAGGGGGCGGAGGCGGCAGAGCGCAGAGAGCACGCCTGGGTCTCCTGCTCCGCCCGCGGAGCTTCTCGTGGAAGGCTCTGGACGTGTGGGAGCAGCGGAGCTGTCCTCGACGCCGTGCTGATCAGGTGTGTTTGCAGGGTTGGGGATGAGGCTGCCGAGAACGTGGTTCTTCGCGTTTTTCTTTCTTGGTTCTTTTCCAGTGTGGTTTTTCCTCACACGAGCCGAGATCAGATCTTTACCTCAGGGCTTTGGCGGTTGAGAAAGGATCCTCCCCAGCCTTTTCTTCCTTTGGGAATCGTGTGGAAAGTGGTTTTCTTGGGTTTTTCATGTAGTATTGTAGAACTGCCTCCTTTTCCGAAGCTCTGTCTTCCACCCCCCCGGATTTATATTTGACTTTGGGCGGTGTTCGTAACCTCTTCCCTCCTCCCACTTCCGAGAGCGGGAGAAAGTCCTAAAAAGAATAAAAGGGGCCGTGAAAACCACTGTAGGCCAGACTCTCACTTGGCGACGGAGGAGACTGAGCGGGTTAGCGATGTACAGGAGGTTATTGTGCAATGTTAACTTTATTTAAATTTGAAAACTTGGGAAAGACAAAACCGTAATGACAGAAGCCCAGAATATTAGGGCCTTGGACCTGGCAAAGGCGTTAAGAGGCCATTGGGTCCAACCTGATTTTCAGATGAGGGAACGGGCCACCTGGAGGTGTGGTGAGTGGCTCACAATCAGCGATGAGTGGGGGCTTGGTTGCTAGTCTAGGAGCGTTTCCCCAGAGAGATTGAGGGAACCTTGCTGCCTCAGCCCTGTTTATCTGACGCGTTCTCAGTCGTTAATCGTACGCTTCTAGGGGTCTGCGACCCCAATTCCTTTCTCACTTATTAGTGCATAAAATTAGTTAACCTTCTAAGTTTAGTTAAATTAGTTAAAATTGTTTATTAAACTTGTATAGAGGGTTGTGAGGATTTAATGACTATACAGATATCCCTCGGAGATATTGCAGGGTTAGGTTCCAGGCCTTAGCAATAAAGCGAGTCACATGAAGTTTTTGTTGTTTCCTGGTGCATATTAAAGTTATTTCATACTATACTGTAGTCTATTAAATGTGCAATAGCATTTTGTATCTAAAAAAATAATGTATGTACTTTAATTTTAAAGTAGTTTTTCAAAAGCTAATCATAGTCTGGGCTTCCCTGGTGGCGCAGTGGTTAAGAATCCGCCTGCCAATGCAGGGGACACGGGTTCGAGCCCTGGTCCGGGAAAATTCCCACATGCCGCGGAGCAACTAAGCCTGTGTGCCACAACTACTGAGCTTGCTCTCTAGAGCCCGCAAGCCACAACTACTGAGCCCGCATGCCACAACTACTGAAGCCCGTGAGCCTAGAGCCCATGCTCCGCAACAAGATAAGCCACCGCAATGAGAAGACCATGCACCACAACGAAGAGTAGTCCCCACTCACCGCAGCTAGAGAAAGCCCGTGCACAGTAACGAAGACCCAAGGCAGCCAAAAATAAATAAATAAAATAAATTTATTTGAAAAAAGAAAGCTAATCATAGTCTGACAAGGCAGGGTTGCCACAAACCTTCAATTTGTCAAAAAAATCAAAACAAACAAAAACCACAATATCTGCGAATCACAATAAAGGGAAGCAAAATAAAACGAGGTTTGCTTGTTTGTTTTGTGGATGTATTATCAGGTGGTTTGTCATTAGCTAGACAGTAAATTAAGTTGTATGGGAGGAAATAAAAATTTCAGTCCTTCCCCCAGACAGCCACTTACTCATTCAGAAACAAAGTTTGAGTATCTACTTTGTGCCAGGTGTTGGAGGTACAGTATTGGATAAAACAGGTGTCTCTGCTCTCTTAGAGCTATTAACTTGTCATTAATTCATTCATACAATGAATGAGGAAATTACAGAGCAGCTGGTTTCAACCCAGCAGGGAGAACTTTCTAATTATTAGAATTGTTTAAAAGGAGAATAAAATTGCCTTAGGAAATATTAGCTCACCATCACTGAAAGTTACTTTCACTTGGATTAGTTGGTTTCTAAATTTTGCTTTAAACTAATTTTGTATTAAGTAACATGGAGATTATAAACTTGGTTGACATTAAGGAGATTATGATTTAGGGGAAATGAACTACATTTATAAATAATTTTATTGGGCAAAATATGAGAAGTGCTTAACAGAGGTGTTGTAAGGTGGATTCTGAGGAAGGAGAGGTCTCATTTAGTTTGAGGGAGACAGAGATAGTTTCTTGCAGCAGGCAGAATTTCTAATGGGCCTTGAAGGAGAGGTAGGATTTTTTTTTTAAATAAACTTTATTTTTTAGAACAGTTTTAGATTTACAGAAAACTTGAGATTCCACTTCACATTCCACTGCAATGTGAAGCCCACGCACCACAACGAGGAGTAGCCCCTGCTCGCTGCAACTAGAGAAAGTCCGTGCGCAGCAACAAAGACCCAATGAAGCCAAAAATAAATAAATAAAATAAATAAATTTATTTTAAAAAAAGAAAATTTAAACAAAAGTATGAGGAATAAAGTAAAAAAAAAAATGCTTCTATGAACATTCTTATACAAGTCTCCTAGTACACATTGCATGCATTTCTTTTGAGTATGTATTTGGGATTGGAATTGCTGGGTTACAATTTATGTGTATTTTCAACTTTAATTGATAATGCCTGTCAAGAACTGTGAAAGGTCTTTTTACTCTACTTGCAACCTAACAAGCTAACCTATTACTGTTTTATTAATGCTGGCAGAAGATAAAAGATGCCTGGATCAGAAACAAAAGATTTTTAAAATTTTGTGGCAAAAGCAGTAACCAAAGTTTCAGGTTCTTGTTGGTTCCTCTGGCCCCCAAATTCCGCAGGGGTGTGGGAATAACATAAGTAAACCTAGGTGAATGTACATTCAATTGGTTGTATTAACAGAGAGAAACACTGAAGGGAAGAACACTTGTTAATTAATAGTAACAAGCCTGCTTGCCTCATTCCTCAATGTTGTTTATTGCAAGTGAAAAATGGCCCAGATAAAGAGTAATCAGGGGCTTATATTTACATACCCAGCAAAAACATGCGGGCACTAAAGGCCCCTCACAGATTATCTACCCCAATAATGCCTAATCATCTTCCAGAATGGTTATATCAATTTGCACTCTACCCATGTGTAAGAGTCCTTGTTGCTTCATATCCTTACCAGTTATTTTTTTTAATTCTAAGTTTTGTCATTCTAATGCAGCCATTCTCAACAGGAGTTCTATGAGAGAATTAAACCTGTAAAACATGGTTTGAGTGATTATTTTCTCAATTCTACCAAAGTTGGTAGGTGACTAGTACCATTCTAGATGTGTAGAAGAAAAGTAAAGTCATATCATGGATGTCTTAGGGAGGGCTTGGTAAACTACGGCCCATGAGCCAAATCTGGCCCTCCACACTTGGAGCCAAGAATAGTTCTGGTTCAAGTGACTGGAAAAAAATCAAAGAAAAATAATACTTGTGACACATGAACATTATATTAAATTTATATCTTAGTGTCCATAAATAAAGTTTTAAGAAATATAGCCATGTTCATTTGTTTACTTATTATCTGTAGCTGCTTTCACACTACAATTGCAGAGTTGAGTCACTGCAACAGAGACTGTATGGCCCACAAAGTCTAAAATATTTACTCTCCAGCCTTTTACAAAAAAAGCTTGCTGACCCCTGTCTTAGGGCATTAGAGTTTCATATCCCAGAACCCTAATTAAGAAGGCTGTCATGCATACAAAATGATATCTCCTTGTGGTCTTAATTTGCATGTAATTTATCTTTTTGAGTGTGATGTAAATAAAGTGAGTATTTAAAAGGTAAGTAGAATTTTGGCAGGCAGAGATCAGGGTGGTTGTTTCAGATGGAAGAAAATAGTATGGCATGGCAGTGAGGTGAGAAAGTATAGGGTTTCTTTGGTATAATGGGCAGGACTGACTATATAATTTGCAGGCCCAGTGTGAAATGAAAACATAGGACCTCTTGTTTAAAAATTAACATTTTCAAGACAGCAATAGGAGGATAATAGCAATAAGCCAAGTACAGGATCCTTTTAAGTGTGGAGCCTTGTGTGACTCCACAGATTGCATGTCAGTGAAGCTGCCCATGTTAGTGGGAAGTAATTCTGGAAAGGAAACGTGGCATCAGTCTTTGGGGAGAGGAGCTTGAATGCTAGCCTAAAGAATTTGGATTTGATTTCTTAAGCCTTAGGGAGCCATTAAAGTTTTCTGAACAGAACAGTAATCCATGGGCTTCCCTGGTGGCACAGTGGTTAAGAATCCGCCTGCCAATGCAGGCAACATGGGTTTGAGCCCTGGTCCAGGAAGATCCTACATGCAGCAGAGCAACTAAGCCCGTGCGCCACAACTACTGAAGCCCACGCACCTAGAGCCCGTGCGCCGCAACAAGAGAAGCCACCGCAATGAGAAGCCCACACACCACAGTGAAGAGTAGCTCCCGCTCGCTGCAACTAGAGAAAGCCCGCGCACAGCAACGAAGACCCAATGCAGCCAAAAATAAATAAATTAAAAAAAAAAAAGAAGAGTAATCTAGTTATAAATCGAGTTTTCGGAAAATTATTTGGGAAGAGTTTGTAGAGTAGATTTGAAAGGAGGCAAGACCAGTTAGGAGGTAAATACAGTGGCTCAGGCAAGAGGTAATAAACATGGTACTAATTGAAAAAGGAAGAGGAAAAAGGAATAGATCTAGCATTGGACTCATTCACTTTTTTTTTCTTTTCCTTTTATTGTGGAAAGAACAGTTAATATAGATCTACCCTTTTAATAAAATTTTAAGTATATATTATTGTTGACTATAGGTACAATGTTGTACAGCAGATCTCTAGAGCTTATTCACTCATAGAAGAAAATTACCTGATCTAATAAAGGCCATATATGGCAAGCCCACAGCTAATATCATACTCAAATGTGAAAAATTTTCCTCTAAGATCAGGAACAAGGCAGATATGCCCACTTTCACCATTTCTATTCAGCATAGTACCAGAAGTCCTGGCCAGATCAATTAGGCAAGAAAAAGAAATAAAAGGCATCCAAACTGGAAAGAAAGAGGTAAAACTGTCCCTGTTTGCAGATGACATGATCCCATAAAAAAAACTGTCAGAACTAATAAATCAATTCAACAAAGTTGCAGAATACAAAATCAACATATAAAAATCAGTTGCATTTCTATATAGGAACAGCAAACTATATGAAAAGGAAATTAGGAAAATAATCCCATTTACAAAAGCACCAAAAAGAATAAAATACTTAGGAATGCACTTAACTAAGGAGGTGAAAGACTTGTACACTGAAAACTACAAAACATTGATGAAAGAAGACACAAATAAATGGAAAGACATCTTGTGTCCATGGATTGGAAGACTTAATACTGTTAACATGTCCATTCTGCCCAAAGTGAACCCATTCATCTTCACTCTGTAGGTGTATATGACCTTTGCCACCATCCTCTCTCAGCCTGAATTTCCTAAAGTGTAAAATTATATAAATACTTTCTTTTCCTTTTCACATTTGTTGTTCAAAACCCAGCCAAAACTGAAGTTCAGTGTGAAATTTCTTGTGTTTTCCTTTGAGCATTCCTTGTAAGATATATATATTTAAATATGTGTATATACACATTCTCATTCCATTTCTAACTGATCTTTTGTGATAGTTATGTCTCTACTCTGAGCAGCCTTTAATTTTATTATCAAGTTTGAATCACTTCAGTTTCCTCTCTCTCCTCTTGCCTCCTC
The DNA here is from genome assembly GCF_028564815.1 of Eubalaena glacialis. Classification (NCBI taxonomy): domain Eukaryota; kingdom Metazoa; phylum Chordata; class Mammalia; order Artiodactyla; family Balaenidae; genus Eubalaena; species Eubalaena glacialis. The sequence continues at coordinate 113,809,476 of NC_083718.1, read as the reverse complement.
AAACTGCCTCTGCTGGAAGGAAAAGCCTGGTTTGTGGATGCCAATTAAATCAAATAAAATGTTTATAAACTATCTACTGTGGACTAGTATGGAAGAAGATCAAAAATTGAAATATCATTAGAGAAGGCTTCATGGAAATGCTGGGGCATAATCTAAACTACAACATAACCATAGGATTTGAACATTCTAAGAGGAGTGAAAATAACAGACATGAAATTCTGTTACTTATAAACATAGGCCAGCTTTCCTTTTACTACTTTGAGCACCCAAACATTCTCCTTAAAAAAATTAAAATTGAGTTCAGACTTCTGGCCTCTAGAACTTTAAAAGAACAAATTTCCATTGTTTTAAGCTGCTAAGTTTGTGGTAATTTGTTAGGAAACTAACACAAGTCTACTTCACAGTCTTTTGTGATTAATTTTTGCTATTTTTAAAAGTTGTTACTTGTTAATTGTTTTTGTTAGCTGTTTTTCTTTCAATGAATGTTTTGCAGACATCAGAGCAAAATTATATATTTAAAATGTGATAGGCAGAGTCAAGATGGCAGCTGGGAAGACAGGAGTTTGTGTCTGCCCACAACTAGGGTGACTGCCAGATGCTGGTGGGGGACCTCGATGCCCAAGGAGACAGGAGAAACCCCCAAGCGAACCAGTAGGACGTGGGGGGACTGAGGCGGGAGGAGAAGTGGTGGCCGGACAGGACCAGCGCCCCTGAGGGGTGGCTGGGATGGGGGAGGGGTTCCCACGCCTGGAGAGACCCTTGGGGGCTCGGATCAGGGGGGGAGCATTTCCCCTGCCCAGTCAGCCCAGGAAGCCTGCCCAGCTCTCAGTCCTATGCCCTCAGAGGCCCCCTCCAGGCTGCATTGGCCTTGGGGGCGTAGGAGGGAGGCCGGGGAAGAACAGGAGAGGCAGGTGGGAGGGGCCCTCCAGGAGGAGCGGGAGAGGCTCAGAAGGCATTTGCCCAGCCCTCAAACCCAGGAAGCCTTCTGGGCTCCCAGTCCGGATCCCCCGCCCTCTGAGAGCAGAGGCCTGACCCCCTTCTGTTGAGCCTAAGCCCCACCCCACACCATCCCCAGGGCCTTTTCCAGCCTTGTGGGTCCGAAGCATAGGCCCGCATGCCTAAACTGCACCCCTGCCTAAGTCCAGCCCTACAGCCAAGGCCTTTTCGGCTTTTTTTTTTTTTTCCTCTTTTTTACTATTGTGGTTCTGTTTTACCTTCTGGTTGTTGTTTCATCTCTATTTTTATTTTTATATTCTTTCTAACATATCTGTTAGTTTCCTAGTCTAATTTTATTTTTTCTCTTTGTTATTGTTCTCCGTTTTTTTCTTTATTTTGCCACCCCGCACAGATTGTGGGATCTTGGTTCATGAGCCAGGGGTCGGGTCGAAGCTCCTGCAGTGGGAGCTGTGAGTCCCAACCACTGGACTAACAGAGAACCTCAGACCCCAGGGAATATTCATCGGAATGAGGTCTCTCAGAGGTCCTCATCTCGGCACAAAGACCCAGCTCTACCCCAAAGCCTACAAACTCCAGTGTTGGAAGCCTCAGGCCAAACAACCAGTAAGACAGGAACACAATTCCACCAATCAAAAAAAAATAAGATGACAAAAATATGTCACAGATGAAGGAGCAAGGTAAAAACCTACAAGTCCAAATAAATGAAGAGGAAATAGGCAATCTACCTGAAAAAGAATTCAGAGTAATGATAGTAAAGATGATCCAGAATCTCGGAAATAGAATGGAGGCACGGATTCAGAAAATACAAGAAATGTTTAACAGAGATCTAGAAGAACTAAAGAACAAACAGAGATGAACAATACAATAACTGAAATGAAAAATACACTAGAAGAAATCAATAACAGAATAACTGAGGAAGAAGAACGAGTAAGTGAGCTGGAAGACAGAACGGTGGAAAAAATTGCCAAGGAGCAGAATAAAGGAAAAAAAAATGAAAAGAATTGAAGACAATCTCAGAGACCTCTGGGACAACACTAAATGCACCAACATTTGAATTAGAGGGGTCCCAGAAGAAGAAGAGAAAAAGAAAAGGTCTGAGAAAATATTTGAAGAGATTATAGTGGAAAACTTCCCTAACATGGGAAAGGAAATAGTCACCCAAGTCCAGGAAGTGCAGAGAGTCCCATACAGGATAAACCCTAGGATAAACACACCAAGACACATATTAATCAAACTAACAAAAATTAAATTAAAAGAAGAAATATTAAAAGCAGTAAGGGAAAAACAAAAAATAACATACAAAGGAATACCCATAAGGTTATCAGCTGACTTTTCAGCAGAAACTCTGCAGGACAGAAGGGAGTGGCAGGATATACTTAAAGTGATGAAAGAGAAAAACCTACAACCGAGATTACTCTACCCAGCAAGGATCTCATTCAGATTCGATGGAGAAATCAAAAGACTTTCAGACAAGCAAACTCTAAGAGAATTCAGCGCCACCAAACCAGCTCTACAACAAATGCTAAAGAAACTTCTCTTGGCAGGAAACACAAGAGAAGAAAAAAACCCACAAAAACAAAGCCAAAACAATTAAGAAAATGGTAATAGGAACATACATATTGATAATAACTTTGAATGTAAATGGATTAAATGCTCCAACCAAAAGACACAGACTGGCTGAATGGATACAAAAACAAGACCCATATATATGCTGTCTGCAAGAGACCCACTTCAGACCTAGGGGCACATACAGACTGAAAGTGAAGGGATGGAAAAGACATTCCATGCAAATGGAAAACAAAAGAAAGCTGGAGTAACAATACTTGTATCAGATAAAATAAACTTTAAAATAAAGACTGTTACAAGAGATAAGGAAGGACACTACATAATGAACAAGGGATCAATCCAAGAAGAAGATATAACAATTATAAATGTTTATGCACCCAACATAAGAGCACCTCAATACATAAGGCAAACACTAACAACAATGAAAGGGGAAATTGACAGTAACACAGTAATAGTAGGGGACTTTAACACCCCACTTACGCCAATGGACAGATCATCCAAAATGAAAATAAATAAGGAAACACAAGCTTTAAATGACACAATAGAGCAGATAGATTTAATTGGTATTTATAGAACATTCCACCAAAAAGTGGCAGAATACACTTTCTTCTTAAGTACACATGGAACATTCTCCAGGATAGATCACATCTTGGGTCACAAATCAAGCCTCAGAAAATTTAAGAAAATTGAAATCGTATCAAGCATCTTATCTGACCACAACACTATGAGATTGGAAATCAATTACAGGAAAAAAACTGTAAAAACACAAATACATGAAAACTAAACAGTGAGCTACTAAATAACCAAGAGATCACTGAAGAAATCAAAGAAGAAATTTTAAAACGCATAGAAACAAATGACAACGAAAACACGACAACTCAAAACCTATGGGACACAGCAAAAACAGTTCTAAGAAGGTAGTTTATAGCAATTCAATCTCACCTCAAGAACCAAGAAAATCTCAAATAAACAATGTAACGCTACACCTAAAGCAACTAGAGGAAGAAGAACAAAGAAAACCAAAGTCAGTAGAAGGAAAGAAATCATAAAGATCAGAGCAGAAATAAATGAAATAGAAACAAAGAAAACAGTAGCAAAGATCAATAAAACTAAAAGTTGGTTCTTGGAGAAGATGAACAAAATTGATAAACCCTTAGCCAGACTCATCAAGAAAAAAAGGGAGAGGATGCAAATCAATATAATTAGAAATGAAAAAGGAGAAATCACAACTGACACCACAGAAATACAGAGGATTTTAAGAGACTACTACAAACAACTATATGCCAATAAAGTGGACAACCACGAAGAAATGGACAAGTTCTTGGAAAGGTACAATTTTCCCAGACTGAACCAGGAAGAATTAGAAAATATAAACAGACCTATCACAAGTAATGAAATTGAAATTGTAATTAAAAGTCTTCAAACAAACAAAAATCTAGGACCAGGTGGCTTCACACATGAATTCTATCAAACATTTAGAGAAGAGCTAACACCCATCCTTCTCAAACTCTTCCAAAAAATTGCAGAGGCAGGAACACTCCCAAACTCGTTCTTTGAGGCCACCATCACCCTGATACCAAAACCAGACAAAGATACTACAAAAAAAGAAAATTACAGACCAATATCACTGATGAACATAGATGCAAAAATCCTGAACAAAATACTAGCAAACAGAATCCAACAACATATTGAAAGGACCATACACTATGATCAAGTGGGATTTATCCCAGGAATGCAAGGATTCTTAAATATATGCAAATCAATCGATGTGATACACCATATTAACAAATTAAGGAATAAAAACCATATGATCATCTCAATAGATGCAGAAAAAGCTTTTGACGAAATTCAACACCCATTTATGATAAAAAAAAAACTCTCCAGAAAATGGACATAGAGGGAACCTAGCTCAACGTAATAAAGGCCATGTATGACAAAACCACAGCCAACATCATACTCAATGGTGAAAAACTGAAAGCATTTCCACTAAGATCAGGAACAAGACAAGGATGCCCACTCTCGCCACTCTTACTCAACATAGTTTTGGAAGCCCTAGCCACAGCAATCAGAGAAGAAAAAGAAATAAAAGGAATACAAATTGGAAAAGAAGTAAAGCTGTCACTGTTTGCAGATGACATGTTACTATACATAGACAACCCTAACGATGCCACCAGAAAACTACTAACACTAATCAATGAATTCGGTAAGGTTGCAGGATACAAAATTAATACACAGAAATCTCTGGCATTCCTATATACTAACAATGAAAAATCAGAAAGAGAAATTAAGGAAACAATCCCATTTACCATTGCAACAAAAAGAATAAAATACCTAGAAATAAACTTACCTAAGGAGGCGAAAGACTTGTACTCAGAAAATTATAAAACACTGATGAAAGAAATCAAAGATGACATAAACAGATGGAGAAATATACCATGTCCCTGGACTGGAAGAATCAATATTGTGAAAATGACTATACTACCCAAAGCAATCTACAGATTCAGTGCAATCCCTATCAAACTACCAATGGCATTCCTCACAGAATTAGAACAAAAAATTTTACAATTTGTGTGGAAACACGAAAGACCCCAAATAGCCAAAGCAATCTTGAGAAAGAAAAATGGAGCTGGAGGAATCAGGCTCCCTGACTTCAAACTATACTACAAAGCCACAGTAATCAAGACAGTATGGTACTGGCACAAAAACAGAAATATAGATCAATGGAACAGGATAGAAAGCCCAGAGATAAGCCTACGCACATATGGTCACCTAATTTACAACAAAGGAGGCAAGAACATACAATGGAAATAAGACAGCCTCTTCAATAAATGGTGCTGGGAAAACTGGACAGTTACATGTAAAAGAATGAAATTAGAACACTCCCTAACACCATACACAAAAATAAACTCCAAACAGATTAAAGACCTAAATGTAAGACTGACACTATAAAACTCTTAGAGGAAAACATAGGAAAAACACTCTATGACATAAACCACAGCAAGGTCTTTTTTGACCCACTTTCTAGAGTAATGAAAATAAAAACAAAAATAAACAAATGGGACCTAATGAAACTTAAAAGCTTTTGCACAGCAAAGGAAACCATAAACAAGATCAAAAGACAACCCTCAGAATGGGAGAAAATATTTGCAAATGAAACAACAGACAAAGGATTAATCTCCAAAATATACAAACAGCTCATGCAGCTCAACATCACAAAAACGAACAACCCAATTAAAAAATGGGCGGAAGACCTAAATAGACATTTCACCAAAGAAGACATACAGATGGCCAAGAGGCGCATGAAAAGATGCTCAACATCACTAATTATTAGAGAAATGCAAATCAAAAGTACAATGAGATATCACCCCACACCGGTCAGAATGTCCATTATCAAAAAGTCTAGAAACAATAAGTGCTGGAGAGGGTGTGATGAAAAGGGAACCCTTCTGCACTGTTGGTGGGAATGTAAATTGATACAGCCACTATGGAGAACAGTATGGAGGTTCCTTAAAAAACTAAAAATAGAACTACCATACGACCCAGCAATCCCACTACTGGGCATATACCCTGAGAAAACCATAATTCAAAAAGAGTCATGTACCACAATGTTCATTGCAACACTATTTACAATAGCCAGGACATGGAAGCAACCTAAATGTCCATCACAGATGAATGGATAAAGAAGATGTGGCACATATGTACAATGGAATATTACTCAGCCATAAAAAGAAATGAAACTGAGTTATTTGTAGGGAGATGGATGGACCTAGAGACTGTCATACAGAGTGAAGTAAGTCAGAAAGAGAAAAACAAATACCATATGCTAACGCATATATATGGAATTACAAAAAAAATGGTACTGATGAACCTAGTGGCAGGGCAGGAATAAAGATGCAGACATAGAGAATGGACTTGAGGACACAGTGGGGGAGGAGAAACATGGCGCGAAGTGAGAGAAGCATCGACATATATACACTACCAAATGTAAAATAGATAGCTAGTGGGAAGCAGCTGCATAGCACAGGGAGATCGGCTCGGTGCTTTGCGACAACCTAGAAGGGTGGGACAGGGAGAGTGGGAGAGAGGCTCAAGACGGAGGGGATATGGGGACATATGTATCCATATGGCTGATTCACTTTGTTGTACAACAGAAACTAACACAGCATTGTGAAGCAATTATACTCCAATAAAGATGTATAAAAAAATAAAATGTGATGGCGAAATGAAAAAAATTAAAATTATACATTTAGAAATAACAATCTCGTGTGCATTGGGTTTTTGTTTACCAGTATTTAACATTTATTGAAGCTTACTATATTTAATTATTTATTGATGCAAAGCGCGTTTCAATAATGACTACTACTTCACTTACTATGTGTTCCACTGTTTTATTTTAAGTGCTTTATGTGTAAATCATTGATCTTCTTAATAGCCCTATGGGGCAGGAAGTATTATTACCCCCATTTTAAAGATGAGGAAACTGAGGCATGAAGAAGTTAAGTGATTTGCCCAAGGTCAGATCATTTACAACTGGTAGGTAGCAGAGCCAAGGATTCAAATCAGGCAGCCTGGGTCCAGAGGCCACACTTTTAACCAGTATGCTATCTTGCTACTTTTTGATCTGATTTAATCCTCACAAAATTGTTGTAAAAGAGGGACTGTTCTCTGCATTTTAAAATGGAGACAGCTGAGGTTTAGAGAAGTAAAGTAACTTGCCCAAGTGCATGTTAACTAGTAAGTGACAGAACCAGGATTTGAATCTGGGTACTCTAACCCCAGAATCTGCACTCTTGACCATTATGTTATACTGCTCTGAAGATGACTAAGATAGTCTTTTTAAAAATAACCTTAAAAGCTGCATATTTTAGTCTTTTAAAAATCTAAATACTCTTGATCCCATTTACTTTTTTGTTTGTTTGTTTGTTAATTAATTTATTTATTTTTGGCTGTGTTGGGTCTTTGTTTCTGTGCGAGGGCTTTCTCTAATTGCGGCAAGCGGGGGCCACTCTTCATCGCGGTGCGCGGGCCTCTCACCATCGCAGCCTCTCTTGTTGCGGAGCACAGGCTCCAGACGCACAGGCTCAGTAGTTGTGGCTCACGGGCCTAGTTGCTCCGCGGCATGTGGGATCCTCCCAGACCAGGGCTCGAACCTGTGTCCCCTGCATTGGCAGGCAGATTCTCAACCACTGCGCCACCAGGGAAGCCCCGATCCCATTTACTTTATGTTTTGATTTTATGTTTGAGAATTCCCAGTATCTGTAGCTTCCAAAGCCATACTGGGTAGATCTCCATGCCAGGTAAACATTGTGCTCTCCTGAGTTTGTCTCAATTTCCAATCCAGAAAAGTATACTTGTCTGGGGCTTCCTTTCTTCTTTTAAGAACTCACCTAGTACTGTCTTCTTCTTCCCTCCATGTACATAGAACTTATTATTGACATGCCCTCACCTTGGTGATTTCTGTGTTTTAAGAACATGAAGAATAGCTGCTTCTTACAAAAATGTAGGAGATTCCTGTTTCGATAACTAGATCTCTTCCATTTCATACTATTGTAAAAAATCTTACCACTGAAAAGAGATGTTGTAGAAGCAAAGACTTTTTTCTAGCCATATAAGCAGTACACGTTATTTTATCTAAAAGTTGAATGTGTTTTTCCTTTTGGAAAATAATTGGGATATGGTAACTTTGGGGACCTTTTTCAGTGACTATCAAAGTGCTTCAAAATGGTTATTTTTTACTTTTCCTAACAAAAGATTAGTTTTGCTTTCTTTGCTTGATTTCAGCTGCATGGCATTAATTTTGGTTTGCATTGCTATGGAAAGAGTAAGCAATTGGTAATGGAGTAGCTAGAATTGCTGTAGATTTCAGAACCCCACCATTGGAAGTGTTTGGAATAGCTCCAGTGTTGAACACCTGTGCTTCTTCTTTTGACACAACAGAATTTGTTAATTAAAAAATGATACACTGATTATTATAAATATATCTATAGCTATATTGAGGTATAATTGATGTGTAATAAATTGTAGTGTATGATACCATGTTTTGATACATTTATACACCTTTGAAATCACCACCAATCAATATAAGGAACATAGCCATCATTCCCAAAAGTTTCCTCCTACCCTTTCTAATTCCCCCTTCTGTTCTCATTACTCCTCCATCATAACCAGTCTGTTTTCCATCACTGAATTAGTTTGCATTTTCCAGAGCTTTATATAAAGGGTATACAGTATACAGTATGTGGTGTTTTTTTTGTTTGTTTGTTTTTTGGCTGCTTTCACTCAGCATAATAATTTTTTAGATTGACCCAGGTTGTTGTGCGAATCAATAGTTCATTCCTTTTCATTGCTGGATAATACCAGTGTATAGATGTATCCCAATATCCATTCATCTGCTGAGGGACATTTGAGCTGTTTCTAGTTTTTGGTTATTATGAATAAAGCCTTTGTGTTTAAGTCATTGTATAGACATATGCTTTCTTTTTGCTTTGGTAAAATACCTAGGATTGGAATGGCTGGATTATATGGTAGGTGTATGATTATCTTTTAAAGAAATTGCCAAACTGTTTTCCAAAGTGATTGTACCACATATTTTACAAGTAGCAGTGTATGAGAGTTCCAGTTTCTCCACATCCTTATTGACACTTGATATTGTTAGTCTTTTAAATTTTAGCCATTTTGTTAGGTGTGTAGTGGTATATCATTGCGGTTTTAATTTGCATTTCCCTAATGACTAACGATGTTGAGTATATTTTCACATGCTTATTTGCCATTTATCTTCTTTGGTGACGTATTTGTTCAAATATTTTGCCTATTTTTTAATTGGGTAGTTAGGTTTCTTGTTAATGAGAGTCTATTTATTTACAGAAATAACTCTTTTTTTTAAATTGAAGTATAGTTGATTTAGTTTGTGTTGGTTTCAGGTGTACACTAAAGTGATTCAGTTATATATATATATATATTTTTTCAGGTTATTTTCCATTATAGGTTATTACAAAATATTGAATATTCTTCCCTGTGCTATACAGTAAATCCTTGTTGCTTATCTATCTTATGTGTAGTAGTTTGTATTTGTTCATCCCGTACTCCTAATTTATCCTCCCCCCTTTCCTTTCCACTTTAGTGACTATAAATTTGTTTTCTATGTCTGTGAGTCTGTTTCTGTTTTGTATATAGATTCATTTGTATTATTTTTTAGATTCCACATATAAGTGATATCATATAATATTTGTCTTTCTCTAACTTACTTCACTGAGTATAATATTCTCTAGATCTATCCATATTGCTGCAAAAGGCAATATTTCATTCTTTTTTATGGCTGAGTAATATTCCATTGTATATATACACCACATCTTGTTAAGCCAGTCACCTGTTGATTGGCACTTGTGTTGTTTCCATGTCTTGGCTATTGTGAATAGTGCTGCTATGAACATTGGGGTGCATGTATCTTTTTTTTTTTAATAAATTTATTTATTTATTTATTTATTTATGGCTGCATTGGATCTTTGTTGCTGGGTGCGGGCTTTCTTTAGTTGCGGCAAGCAGGGGTTACTCTTCATTGCAGTGTGCAGGCTTCTTATTGCGGTGGCTTCTGTTGTTGCGGAGCATGGACTCTAGGCGTGCGGGCTTCAGTAGCTGTGGTGCATAGGCTTAGTTGCTCCACGGCATGTGAGATCTTCCTGGACCAGGGCTCAAACCGGTGTCCCCTGCATTGGCAGGAGGATTCTTAACCACTGTGCCACCAGGGAAGTCCCATGGGGTGCATGTATCTTTTCAAATTAGAGTTCCCATCTTTTGCAGATATACGCCCAGGAGTGGGATTGCTGGATCATATGGTAGCTCTATTTTTCATTTTTAAAGAACCTCCCTACTGTATTCATAGCAGCTGCACCAATTTACATTCCCACCAACAGTGTAGGAGGATTCCCTTTTCTCCACACCTTCTCCAGCATCTATTATTTGTAGACTTTTTGATGATAGCCATTCTGACAGGTGTGAGGTGATAACCTCATTGTGGTTTTGATTTGCATTTCTCTGATGATTAGCAATGTTGAGCAGTTTTTCATGTGCCTGTTGGCCATCTGTATGTCTTTGGAGAAATGTCTATTTAGGTCTTCTGCCAATTTATTGATTAAGTTGTTAGGGTTTTTTTGTTACTGAGTCGTATGAGCTGTTTGTATATTTTGGAGATTAAGCCTTGTCAGGTGCATCATTTGCAAATATTTTCTCCCATTCTGTAGGTTGTCATTTCGTTTTTGGTTGTTTTTTTTTTTAATTTATTTATTTTGGGCTGCTTTGGGTCTTCGTTGCTGCGCACAGGCTTTCTCTAGTTACGGTGAGTGGGGGCTACTCTTCACTGTGGTGCGCGGGCTTCTCATTGTGGTGGCTTCTCTTATTGCAGAGCATGGGCTCTAGGCTCACGGGCTTCAGTAGTTGTGGCACGTGGGCTCAGTAGTTGTGGCACGTGGGCTTAGTAGTTGTGGCCCACGGGCTTAGTTGCTCCGAGGCATGTGGGATCTTCCCGGACCAGGGATCGAACCCGTGTCCCCTGCATTGGCAGGCAGATTCTTAACCACTGCGCCACGAGGGAAGTCCTGTCATTTTTTTTTTTGTTGATGATTTCCTTTGCTGTGGAAAAGCTTATAAGTTTGATTAGGTCCCATTTGTTTATTTTTTCTTTTATTTATTTTATTCCTTGGGAGACTGATCTAAGAAAATACTTCTCCTCTTTAGGTCAGTTAATGTTTTGCCTCTGTTCTCTTCCAGGAGTTTTATGGTGTCATGTCTTATATTTAGGTCTTTAAAACCATTTTGAGTTTATTTTTGTATATGGTGTAAGGGGGTGTTCTAATTTCATCAGTTTACATTGTAGCTGTCCAGCTTTCCCAACACCACTTGCTGAAGAGACTGTCTTTTCTCCATTGTTTATTCTTGCCTCCTTTGTCATAGATTAATTGACCGTAGTTGTGTGGGTTTATTTCTGGGCTCTCTATTCTGTTCCATTGATCTGTATGTCTGTCTGTGTGCCAGTACCACACTGTTTTGATTACTGTGTGTTACTTTGTGTTTTCATATAAATTTTAGGATTATTCTAGTTCTGTGAAAAATGTCATGAGTGTTTTGATCATCTTTTAGATGGTAGGTTAGGTTGTTTATTTGAGTTTTTTTTGTTCCTTGAGGAAAATCTATATCATTACAAACTTCCCTCTTAGAACTGCTTTTGCTGCATCCCATAGATTTTGTAAGGTTGTATTCATTTTCATTTGCTTGAGTTATTTTCCGATTTCTTCTTTGATTTTGTCATTGATTTGAGTCGTTAAATATATATTATGTATACAAGTTGTTTACAAGATATACATTTTGCAAGTATTTTCTTCCATTCAGTAGCTTGTATTTTTACTCTCCAGTGTCTTTTGAAGGGGAGAAGTTTTTAATTTTGATAAAGCCCAATTTATCAATTTTTTTCTTTTATAGATTGTGATTTTCATTTCATATCTAAACCTTCTTTGCCTAACCCAAGGTGACAAAGATATCACTTTTTTTCTAGAAGATTTATAGTTTATGTTTTGCTCATAGACCTATGAACCATTCTGAGTTAACTTTTGTGTATGATGTTGCTTATATATCCAAGTTCTTTTTTTTTTCTTTTTAATGTATTGACAATAAATGTTCCATCACACTTTGTTGAAAAGACTATCTTTCTCCATTCAGTTGCCTTGGTACCTTTGTCAAAAATCATTTAACCATAAGTGGAAGGGTTTATGTCTTTATTCAGTTCCCATGATCTATATCTCTGTCCTCATGCCAATATCACAGTCTCTTGTTTGCTGTGGCTTTATAGTAAGTTTTGAAATCAGGTAGTATAAGTCCTCCAAATTTGTTCTTCTTTACCAAAATTGTTTTGACTATTCTAGGTCATTTCCCTATGAATTTTAGGATCAGCTTGACCAGTTCTACAAGACAAATAAACAAACACCTACTAGAATTTTTTTAATAGGGATTGTATTTGTTGACTCTATAGATTGATTTGGGAAGAATTGTCCTTACTAATATTGAGTTTCCAATCCATGAACATTTATTTAGATCTTCTTTACTTTTTTTTTTCTCATTAGACTACCAGTTTATTATAAAAAGGATTTAACTCAGGAACAGCCAGATAGAAGAGATGCATATGGGGAAAGTGCATGGCGCTTCCATGCCCTCTCTAGGTATACCACTCTCCCTGCATCTCCACATGTTCACCAACCCAGAAGTTCTCTGAACCCCATCCTTTTGGGTTTTTATGGAGGCTTCATTATATAGGTATGATTGATTAAATCATTGGCCATTTGTTACTCAGATCTTCTGTAATTTCTTTCACAATGATTGGTTGTTCTCAAGGTATGTCTTACACTTATTTTGTTAAATTTATTTTTAAGTATTTTATTCTTTTTCATATTATTGTGAATGCAGTTGTTTTCTTAATTCCATTTTTAGGTTTTCATTGTTGGTATACATTGATCTTATATCCTGCAATCTTGTAAAACTTGCTTATTCATTTTAGTAGTTTGTGTGTTTGTGTATTCTTTAGGATTTTCTAAATCAGGATAATGCCATTTGTAAATAAAGATAATTTTACTTCTTTCCTTTCCAAATTATATTCTAAATGCATATAAAGTGACCAGAGCAGGTATCTTTGCCTTATTTCAGATCCTAGGAAGAAAACATTTGGTATTTCACCATTAAGTATGATGTTGACTGTAGCATTTTCGTATGTCCCCTTTATTAGGTTGAGGAAGTTTCTTTCTATTCCTGGATTGTTGAGTGTTTGTTTGTTTGTTTTATACATTTATTTATTTTTGGCTGCATTGGGTTTTCATTGCTGCATGCAGGCTTTCTCTAGTTGCAGTGAGCAGGGGCTACTCTTCGTTGTGGTGAGTGGGCTTCTCATTGCGGTGGCTTCTCTTGTTGAGGAGCACGAGCTCTAGGCGCACAGGCTTCAGTAGTTGTGGCACACGGGCTCAGTAGTTGTGGCTCGCAGACTCTAGAGCGCAGGCTCAGTAGTTGTGGCACACGGGCTTAGTGCTCTGCGGCATGTGGGATCTTCCCAGACCAGGGCTCAAACCCGTGTCCCCTGCATTGGCAGGTGGATTCTTAACCACTGCGCCACCAGGGAAGGCCCAGTTGAGTGTTTTTATTATGAATGTATGTTGGATTTTATCAAATGCTTTTTCTGCTTTTAATGAGATGATCATGTAATTTTTGTCCTTTATTTTATTAACATTCTATATTACAATAATTTTTTGTAACATAAAACCAATCTTGCATGCCTAATGTAACAGTCTTGCATTCCTAACATAAATCCCACTTGGGTTAAAAGGTCTATCATTCTTTTCATATTAAATTTCTGGATTCAGTATGCTGATATTTTGTTAAGGACTTTTCAGTCTATTTCCATGAACGAACATGGTCTCTAGTTCTCTTGAGATGTATTTTTTGGCTTTGATATCGGAAATACTAACCTCAGAAAATGAATTGGAAACTGTTTCCTTCTCCTCTATTTTCTGAAATAATTATTTGATAGGGTCCACTAGTGAAGCCATCTGGATCTCAACTTATCTTTATGGGAAGGTTTTTCATTACTAACTTGATTTCTTTACTTGTTTATAGACCTTTTTAGATTTCTATTTCCTTATTTCTGTTTCTTCACTATTGGTAATTTATATCTTTCTATAAAAGTGTCCATTTCATCTAAGTCATTAAGTTTGTTGACACAAAGTTGTTTATTTAATATAATCTTTATAATTTCTGAAATGTTGGCAGTGATTATCCTTCCTTCATTCCAGTCTCTGTAGTGTATATCCTGTCTTTTTTTCTTGGTTATTTTAGCTAAATGTTTGTCAATTTTGTTGATCTTTTCAAAGAACCAACTTTTTATTTCATTAATTTTCTCTATTGCTTTTCTGTTTTCTAGTTCATTAATTTCTGCTTTAATCTTTGTGACTTCCTTCTTTCTAATTGCTTTGGTTTAATTTGTTCTTCTAGTTTTAAAAAAAATGGAATAAGGTACTAACTTGAGACCTTTCTTCTTTCCTAATTTAGTATATTAAAGCTATACATTTCTCTCTAAGTACTGCTTGAGTTATATCCCATAAATTTTGATGTGTTTTGTTTTCATTCAGTTCAAAATATTGTCTGATTTCCATTGTGTTTTCTTCTTTGACTCCTGAGTTATTTATAAGTGTGTGTTTAATTTCCAAGTATTTGGGAATTTCCCAGTTTTTTCTTTATTTATATTGATTTCTAATTTAATTCTGTGGTTAGAGGACAGACTTTTGTTTCATGTATTTTGTGTTTCTGTTAGATGGACATACATTTATAGTTGTTATATATTCCTGATATGTTTGACCCTTTTATCATTATAAAGCATATGTCTTTGTCTCTAGTGTTATTTCTGATCTTAAAGTCTATTTGTTTTTTACTAATATAACCACTCCAACTCTCTTATGGTTACTATTTGTGTGGTGTATCTTCTTCTGTTCTATGTCTTTCAATCTACTTATATCCTTGAATCTAAAGACAGCATATAATTGGATTTTGCTTTGACTGGAACATTTTCTTCATGTTAAATGTTCCTTTTTCTTTCTTTTGTCTTCTTTTGGATTTCCAAAGTTGTCTTCTTTGTGTATACCTATTTTTCTCTATTAGCTTGGTCATCTTTTACCATAATTTGATGGCTAACTCAGATATTTCAACATGCGTTATTGACTTATAAAGGTCCAACAAAATGACTACGTTTACCACTTTATGAGCAACTTAAGAACCTAAAACACCTTAAGCATATTTACTATTTTCCTGCCTTTTTTGCTATTATTGTCATATATTTCAGTCCTACGTCTGTTTTAAACTCCACTGTACGTTATCATTCTTATTTATACAGCCATTACTTATTTAGAGGTACCTATATATTTTATATTTACCCTTTCCATTTCTCTTCATTTTTTATGGCATTTTTGTGCTTCCATGTGCTGTTTGCAGAAGAATTACCCTTAGTATCTCCTTTGAGTGTGGATCTACTAGTGACAAAGTCTCTGACTTTATTTTTCTCTTAATTTTTTTTCTTTCTTTCTCCCTCATTTTCAAAATATATCCCAAATATAAAATACCACGTTGGCAATTATCTTCTTTCAGCACTCAGAAGTTACTATTCACTTATGTCCTAGCTTCCATTGTTCCTACTGAGAGGTGAGCTTTCAGTTTTATTATTCCCCTTTCAAAGTAATATGCCTTTTGCACTGGCTTCTTCTTTTTTTTTTTTAAATACATCAGGTTCTTAGTAGTCATCCACTTTATACACATCAGTGTATACATGTCAATCCCAATCGCCCAATTCATCACACCACCACCACCACCACCCCTGCGGCTTTCCCCCTTGGTGTCCATACGTTTGTTCTCTACATCTGTGTCTCAATTTCTGCCCTGCAAACCAGTTCATCTGTACCATTTTTCTAGGTTCTACATATATGCGTTAATATACGATACTTGTTTTTCTCTTTCTGACTTACTTCACTCTGTATGACAGTCTCTAGATCCATCCACGTCTCAACAAATGACCCAATTTCATTCCTTTTTATGGCTGAGTAATATTCCATTGTATATATGTACCACATCTTCTTTATCCATTCATCTGTCGATGGGCATGTAGGTTGCTTCCATGACCTGGCTATTGTAAATAGTGCTACAATGAACATTCGGGTGCATGTGTCTTTTTGAATTATGGTTTTCTCTGGGTATATGCCCAGTAGTGGGATTGCTGGATCATATGGTAATTCTATTTTTAGTTTTTTAAGGAACCTCCATACTGTTCTCCATAGTGGCTGTATCAATTTACATTCCCACCAACAGTGCAACAGGGTTCCATTTTCTCCACACCCTCTCCAACATTTGTTGTTTGTAGATTTTCTGATGATGCCCATTCTAACTGGTGTGAGGTGATACCTCACTGTAGTTTTGATTTGCATTTCTCTAATAATTAGTGATGTTGAGCAGCTTTTCATGTGCTTCTTGACCATCTGTATGTCTTCTTTGGAGAAATGTCTATTTAGGTCTTCTGCCCATTTTTGGATTGGGTTGTTTGTTTTTTTAATATTGAGCTGCATGAGCTGTTTATATATTTTGGAGATTAATCCATTGTCCACTGATTCATTTGCAAATATTTTCTCCCATTCTGAGGGTTGTCTTTTCGTCTTGTTTATGGTTTCCTTTGCTGTGCAAAAGCTTTCAAGTTTCATTAGGTCCCGTTTGTTTATTTTTGTTTTCATTTCCATTACTCTAGGAGGTGGATCAAAAAAGATTTTGCTGTGATTTATGTCAAAGAGTGTTCTTCTGTTCTTCCTATGTTTTCCTCTAAGAGTTTTATAGTGTCCCTCTTACATTTAGATCTCTAATCCATTTTGAGTTTATTTTTGTGTATGGTGTTAGGGAGTGTTCTAATTTCATTCTTTTACATGTAACTGTCCAGTTTTCCCAGCACCACTTATTGAAGAGACTGTCTTTTCTCCATTGTATATCCTTGCCTCCTTTGTCATAGATTAGTTGACCATAGGTGCGTGGGTTTATCTCTGGGCTTTCTATCTTGTTCCATTGATCTATGTTTCTGTTGTTGTGCCAGTACCATATTGTCTTGATTACTGTAGCTTTGTAGTATAATCTGAAGTCAGGGAGTCTGATTCCTCCAGCTCCGTTTTTTTCCCTCAAGACTGCTTTGGCTATTCGGGGTCTTTTGTGTCTCCATACAAATTTTAAGATTTTTTGTTCTAGTTCCATAAAAAATGCCATTGGTAATTTGATAGGGGTTGCATTGAATCTGTAGATTGCTTTGGGTAGTATAGTCATTTTCACAATATTGATTCTTCCAATCCAAGAACATGGTATATCTCTCCATCTGTTGGTATCATCTTTAATTTCCTTCATCAGTGTCTTACAGTTTTCTGCATACAGGTCTTTTGTCTCCCTAGGTAGGTTTACTCCTAGGTATTTTATTCTTTTTGTTGCAATGGTAAATGGGAGTGTGTCCTTAATTTCTCTTTCAGATTTTTCATCATTGGTGTATAGGAATGGAAGAGATTTCTGTGCATTAATTTTGTATCCTGCAACTTTACCAAATTCATTGATTCGCTCTAGTAGTTTTCTGGTGGCATCTTTAGGATTCTCTATGTATAGTATCATGTCATCTGCAAACAGTGGCAGTTTTACTTCTTCTTTTCCAATTTGTGTTCCTTTTATTTCTTTTTCTTCTCTGATTGCCGTGACTAGAAGTTCCAAAACTATGTTGCATAATAGTGGTGAGAGTGGACATCCTTGTCTCGTTCCTGGTCTTAGAGGAAGTGCTTTCAATTTTTTTCCATTGAGAATGATGTTTGCTGTGGGTCTGTCATATATGGCCTTTATTATGTTGAGGAAGGTTCCCTCTGTGCCCACTTTCTGGAGAGTTTTTATCATAAATGGGTGTTGAATTTTGTCAAAAGCTTTTTCTGCATCTATTGAGATGATCATATGGTTTTTATTCTTCAATTTGTTAATATGGTGTATCACATTGATTGATTTGAGTATATTGAAGAATCCTTGAATCCCTGGGATAAATCCCACTTGATCATGGTGTATGATCCTTTTAATGTGTTGTTGGATTCTGTTTGCTAGTATTTTGTTGAGGATTTTTGCATCTATATTCATCAGTGATATTGGTCTGTAATTTTCTTTTTTTGTAGTATCTTTGTCTGGTTTTGGTATCAGGGTGATGGTGGCCTCATAGAATGAGTATGGGAGTGTTCCTTCCTCTGCAATTTTTTGGAAGAGTTTGAGAAGGATGGGTGTTAGCTCTTCTCTTAATGTTTTGTAGAATTCACCTGTGAAGCCATCTGGTCCTGGACTTTTGTTTGTTGGAAGATTTTTTATCACAGTTTCAATTTCATTACTTGTGATTGGTCTGTTCATATTTTCTATTTCTTCCTGGTTCAGTCTTGGAAGGTTATACCTTTCTAAGAATTTGTCCATTTCTTCCAGGTTGTCCATTTTATTGGCATAGAGTTGCTTGTAGTAGTCTCTTAGGATGCTTTGTATTTCTGTGGTGTCTGTTGTAACTTCTTCTTTTTCATTTCTAATTTTAGTGATTTGAGTCCTCTCCCTCTTTTTCTTGATGAGTCTGGCTAATGGCTTATCAATTTTGTTTATCTTCTCAAAGAAACAGCTTTTAGTTTTATTGATCTTTGCTATTGTTTTCTTTGTTTCTATTTCATTTATTTCCGCTCTGATCTTTATGATTTCTTTCCTTCTGCTAACTTTGGGTTTTGTTTGTTCTTCTTTCTCTAGTTACTTTAGGTGTAAGGTTAGATTGTTTACTTGAGATTTTTCTTGTTTCTTTAGGTAGGCTTGTATAGCTATAAACTTCCCTCTTAGAACTGCTTTTGCTGCATCCCATAGGTTTTGGATCGTCGTGTTTTCATTGTCATTTGTCTCTAGGTATTTTTTGATTTCCTCTTTGATTTCTTCAGTGATCTCTTGGTTATTTAGTAACGTATTGTTTAGCCTCCATATGTTTGTGTTTTTTACGTTTTTGTCCCTGTAATTCATTTCTAATCTCATAGCGTTGTGGTCAGAAAAGATGCTTGATATGATTTCAATTTTCTTAAATTTACTGAGGCTTCATTTGTGACCCAAGATGTGATCTATCCTGGAGAATGTTCCGTGCGCACTTGAAAAGAAAGTGTAACATGCTGTTTTTGGATGGAATGTCCTATAAATATCAATTAAATCTATCTGGTCTATTGTGTCATTTAAAGCTTCTGTTTCCTTATTTATTTTCATTTTGGATGATCTGTCCATTGGTGTAAGTGAGGTGTTAAAGTCCCCCACTATTATTGTGTTACTGTCAATTTCCTCTTTTATAGCTGTTAGCCATTGCCTTATATATTGAGGTGCTCTTATGTTGGGAGCATATGTATCTAGAATTGTTGTATCTTCTTCTTGGATTGATCCCTTGATCATTATGTAGTGTCCTTCCTTGTCTCTTGTAACATTCTTTATTTTAAAGTCTATTTTATCTGGTATGAGTATTGCTTCTCCAGCTTTCTTTTGATTTCCATTTGCATAGAATATCTTTTTCCATCCCCTCACTTTCAGTCTGTATGTGTCCCTAGGTCTGTGGTGGGTCTCTTGTAGACAGCATATAGATGGGTCTTGTTTTTTGTATCCATTCAGCAAGCCTGTGTCTTTTGGTTGGAGCATTTAATCTATTCACGTTTAAGGTAATTATCGATAGGTATGTTCCTATGACTATTTTCTTAATTGTTTTGGGTTTGTTTTTGTAGGTCCTTTTCTTCTCTTGTGTTTCCCACTTAGAGAAGTTCCTTTAGCATTTGTTGTAGAGCTGGTTTGGTGGTGCTGAATTCTCTTAGCTTTTGCTTGTCTGTAAAGCTTTTGATTTCTCCATCGAATCTGAATGAGATCCTTGCCGAGTAGAGTAATCTTGGTTGTAAGTTCTTCCCTTTCATCACTTTAAGTATATCATGCCACTCCCTCTGGCTTGTAGAGTTTCTGCTGAGAAATCAGCTGTTAACCTTATGGGAATTCCCTTGTATGTTATTTGTCGTTTTTCCCTTGCTGCTTTCAATAATTTTTCTTTGTCTTTAATTTTTGCCAATTTGATTACTATGTGTCTCGGCATGTTTCTCCTTGGGTTTATCCTGTATGGGACTCGGTGCGCTTCCTGGACTTGGGTGGCTATTTCCTTTCCCATGTTAGGGAAGTTTTCGACTATAATGTCTTCAAATACTTTCTTGGGTCCTTTCTCTCTTCTCCTTCTGGGACCCCTATAATGCGAATGTTGTTGAGTTTAATGTTGTCCCAGAGGTCTCTTAGGCTGTCTTCATTTCTTTTCATTCTTTTTTCTTTAGTCTGTTCCGCAGCAGTGAATTCCACCATTCTGTCTTCCAGGTCACTTATCCGTTCTTCTGCCTCAGTTATTCTGCTATTGATTCCTTCTAGTGTAATTTTCATTTCAGTTATTGTATTGTTCATCTCTGTTTGTTTGTTCTTTAATTCTTCTAGGTCTTTGTTAAACATTTCTTGCATCTTCTCGATCTTTGCCTCCATTCTTTTTCCGAGGTTCTGGATCATCTTCACTATCATTATTCTGAATTCTTTTTCTGGAAGGTTGCCTATCTCCACTTCATTTAATTGTTTTTCGGGGGTTTTATCTTGTTCCTTCATCTGGTACGTAGCCCTCTGCCTTTTCATCTTGTCTATCTTTCTGTGAATGTGGTTTTTGTTCCACAGGCTGCAGGATTGTAGTTCTTCTTGCTTCTGCTGTCTGCCTTCTGGTGGATGAGGCTATCTAAGAGGCTTGTCGCACTGGCTTCTTTTACTATTTTCTTCTTTGTCTTTGGTTTTCAGTAGTTTTACTTTGTTAATCCATTACTTTATTTAATCTGTTTGGAATTTACTATGAATCTTGAACCTGTGACTTGATGTCTTTAGTCATTTTTAGAAAAATTTTGGCCACTTTATTTTCGTATATTGGTCCTCCCTTATTCTCTTCTCTTTTTCTCAGATTTCAGTTATTTCTATGTTAGATCATTTCATATTTCGTGCTAGTAGTGTCACGTATGTGTATTTTTTCTGTATTCTCCATCCTTTTGTTTAACATACTTTGTTCTGCATATTTTCTTCTAACCTATCTTCTTCATTTGTGTGTAATCTGCTATTTAACCCATCCACTGAGTTGTTTCCAGAGTTTGTACTTTTCATTTATAGAGTATCCATTTGATTCACTTCTATGGTTTCAAATTCTCTGCCAAAATTGTCATATAATATCTTGAATATATCAGTCACAGTTATTTTATAGTCTGGGTAGGATAATGCCAGTATTTTAATCTCTTGTCAGTCTCTTCTTTATAGTAAGCTTTTTCTCTAGGCTTTCAGTCTGTTCTTATCTTTTTGTATTCTTCGGTGTTTTATATTATGTGTTTCATGTTATGATTGCAAAATTATAGTGTTAATTTGTAATTGGAGGCTCTGGATGATGTTATCTTCTTCTGTAGGGGATTTATTTTTTGCTCTGGCAGGAAGTTTTGCTAGATAGTGTGATTAAGTGAGACTCTTCAGAGTCCTAAGTGAAAGCAAATCACCTCCCCACTTCCCACCTCTAACCACTTGAGACTGCTGAAAGGTCTACTCAGCTTCTCAGGCTCTCAGCCACAAATTTCAAACATAAAATGCCATCAGGGAAAAATGGCACCACATGTTGTGTTTCTCTTTATGATTTAGTTCTCTCTAGGATCTTGGTTAGCAAAGTCTTGAGATCTAGGCTGGGCCATTTCATGAATACATTTGGTCTTATGGTTCTCAGTAGAGGCAGCCTACTAAACACTTGCTTTCAAAGTTCAGTATTTTAAATATCTATTGAGTGTCTACTGTGTGCCAGTCATTGTGCTGAACCCTGAAGGTCAAATATGAAGACATAGTCCCTACCCTCAAGGAATTTACAGTTGGAGAGCAAGACAGGTGGATTAACAGGTGATCTCAATACAATGTGGTAAGTCACAAAACTATAAAATGAGAAGCTTGACCTGTAGAGAGTTGTTATAAAAATGAGTAAGATATGTGACGTGCCTAGGGCAATACTTGGCAGTAGGAGGTGCCTTATCCCACTGAGAGATGTTAGAATAAGTTATATGAGGTGTTGCCTACAGTTGAAATCATTTCCTTGGTTACTAGAAGCTTACTGTTAATATTAACAGTGTATCTTATCACTAATGTTGTAGGGCCATAATTCATTGACTACTTAATAAACAGTGCTGTACTAAGTGTTAAGGAATTATAATAAGAAGGTAAATTCATATACCAATTAGAGGGCAGTTTTCTAATGATACTGGTTAAAGAAAAAATACTTGTGGAATAACATTTGTCTGGGAAGGTTTTGTAGTTTGAGATATAAAATTTGGAGTTGTAGAGATAAGAAGGGGTGTTTTGAGAGAATTTTGGTAGAGTTTAGAATAGGGATGGTATATATAAGTGATAACAAGGGAAATAAAGAAAGAATTAATCAAGATAACACAGGCTTCTAGTTTAAAATGGCAGATTGACTCCATTTATTTATCTTCTCTGCTTCTCCAAACACTTCTGAAATGATAGTAAATAATTTTTTTAAAAAAAATTAACCTACATAGACAAAGATATTGTGAGGAGTAAAATAGCAAATGGGAGATTTAAATGAGTATTGGGAAGCTAGAAACCAGAGAGGAGTGGTAATTGATTTGGTTATAAAAGAAAGTTATCTAAGTGCCTACAGAAGGAGAAATTAATGAGAAGAGAAGAGGTTTGCCTTATGAACTCCTTGAGAGGCTTAGTACTGTACTTGAAGTATCAGGTATTGGTGCACATTGGGAGCAGGGCGTGGAAGGAGGGAAGTTTAGTTGAAAGTTTATATACAAATCCATTAGAATCGCCCCAGGTTCTCTCCTCTATCCTGAATATCTAGGCAAACTCACCCTACAGTTCTCCTGTGGAGGAAGCCGGAGGTTTATTTTCTGGAGAAGCTGAACTGGGAAAATAGATTTGGGAATACCAGGCACAACAGAAGCTTGGGGTGAGGTATGTGGCTGAAAACATAGAAATTAAGTGAAATATGTGCATTAAACTATTAAATCCTCAGAATCCTTGCTTTCCACCTCTCCCAGAAAGTTTATAATCCCTTAGGTAGGAGATTGGAAGATTATTCTCCAGAGAAACTAAACAACACTATTAAATAGAACTCTACACATTAACTTGGGGAGATTATCTCTGTGAAAATGCTGATTTGCTGCCTAATCATTCTACTGTATGCAGTAAACTCCAATTGATAAGGCATGGCCAAAAAATAAAAATCTAGTTTGCTTTTTAATGGCTCAATTTAAAATTTTTTTAAATTTATTTTTTATACAATTTTTAAAGGTTACTTTCCGTTTATAGGTATTACAAAATATTGGCTATATAATCTATAAAACTTTTGAATCACTATGTTGTACATCTGAAACTAATATAATATTGTAAGTCAAATATTGTAAATCAACTAATATAATATTGTACCTCAATTTAAAAAAAGAAAGTATTTTGGATTAGTTGTAAATGTATATTGCAAACTCTAGGGCAATCAGTAAAAAAAAAAAGTTTTAAAAAATTTCTTAAGAGTTGATTAGGCAAATCACATGGAAGATGACCCCAAAAAATTGGAAACAGGAAAAGACGTTAAAGATCAAGCTATGAGTCTAATACCCAACTAACAGCAGTTCCAAAAAAGAGAGAAAACAGAAGAGTGGGAATATCAAATAAATATTCTGAAACAGTTTTCTAGAAATGAAAACCAAGTGTATTCAGATTGAAAGGGCACACTGAGTACTCAGCACAGTGTAGGTAAAATAAACTACCCAAAGACACATTTCTATGAAATTTCAGAACAACAGACATTAAGAAAGACACCAAACATTAAGGTATAACTGTCAATTAAATATAGAGATAAGATAAAGACTTTTCAGACTGCAAGGGCTCAAAGTATGTCTCTATCTTTATATCTACAGATAAATGTATCTGCCATGCATCCGTTTTTTTTCAGAGAACAAGCGAAGAATGCTTCAGCAAAACAAAAGAATAAATCAAGGAGAGGGAAACATGGCTCTAACATAGGAGAGAGGTGAAAGGAATTCCCAGGACCACAGCTAATGAATCAGGCCCAGAGAAATATCCAGTTTATATCGAAGAGGGAAGACTAGAGTCTGCAAGAGTGAGAAGAGATCTCTAGGGGAGAAAAATGTAACTGAAGGATTATTTGTGTTGGAGCATTTGAAAAAAGTACTGAAAGTCTTATGAAAGTGGTTTATTGTTTTGGTTTGGTGTAAGGAGTTGACAAAAGTATATAATGATGGTAATAATACAATATATTTATATTTTAATATGTGTTATGCCATGTGATTTTCTTAACCATTCTCTGAGATAATGGAAAGCCCAGTATTATTCTTCTCATTGTTTGTCATTGTATTCGCGTGAAAATAGGCTCAAAGACATTGAGTGATCACAGTGGTAGATAACGAGACTAGATTCCTGGTCTTTCCACTACACCATGGATCTTCTACCAAAAGGTCTGAATGTGTGCCTTATGTTATTCTCCTAAACTAGCTTAATCCATCTCTGTACCGCAGATCTCTAACACCTAAGAAAGGCACATGGCAAAAACCTCCCTCTTCTTAGCAATCAACCAGGAACCCCCTTACTTGTTCCCAGTTTGCTGTGACCTTTATTTTGCTTCTGACCTCTGGACTTATTGTTTGAACTTGGTAAAAGTGCCAGGCACTGTGCTAGGCATTGGGAATGCAAAGATGAATAAAACATGGTCCCTCTCCTTGAGGAGCCTCCAATGAGAAGTCTTTTCATTAAGAATACAGCTATGTAAACAAATATTATAACTATATTAATGATTGATATAATAAAGACATGTTTGGACTACTATATTTCCTAATTGCCTGTAGAGAACAGGAAAAGCACAAACTGCTCATTATTAAAATTAAGTAGGAATTGACAAGGAGAGGAGGGGAGTTTTAGTTAAAATATGTAAAGGGACGAGGTGTGAAAAAACATCTTGTTTTGGACTACAAGGTCTTCAGAATAGCTAGAGTATATGTAATATGTTGGGGAATGGCAGGATGTGAGGCTGAAAAGGAAAGAATTTGTATACCTTGAGTTTAGACTTTGTTCTATAGGCCATGGTGAGTTATTGAAGGATTTTAATTGGGGAGGAATATGATATTTGTGGTTTTGAAAGGTAATTCCATGTTATTTCAAAGTCAGTTATAATTGGAAAAATTTGGGAGCAGATCAAATGCCCAATTTAAATTACCAATGATAATTGAAGGGTAGCAGAATATGCCACCTCAGAATATGCCTATTTGGCGTAAGGATTATTTTGAGCTGATTATTTTTAAGAAACAGGCACAAAAGAAGTTCTGAAAACAGAGTAGAAGTTACTCTTTTGTGAGGGACATTTACATTTATGAAGGAAACCTCTATTTGTAAGTGTCTCCTTCTCTGTGTCTAGAAGAGAAGGATGACTCTAAACCACAAGAAACTCCTATCAGTGGAAATGGCACCAACTTAAATCTGCATAACAAACCTTACCCTTGCTTACTGTGCTTTTCCTGATACCCTTCCATAACTGGCCTCTCTCACAACATCTTTCTTTTGTCCTTAACTGAAGATGGTATTTAAGGTGGTGGCTTGAGCCATCTCAGGGATTTACTCAATTTTTCTGGGTATCTCTCAGGTATACATGAGGTATACATGATAATAAAATTGTTTGTTTTTCTCTTATCTGTCTTTTATTATAGGGGGTCTAAGCCAAGAATTCAGAAGGGTGGAGGAAAAATTATTTTTCCTTCCCTACATAATGGGCAAATAAAGTGTGGCCTATCCATACAACAGAAAGTTACTCAGCCTTTACATATTTTTAAAAAATATGTAAGGAATGTGCTATGACACAATGTTAAATGAAAACACTTGAGAATAAGTCCTAAATATATGGAGAGATATATTCATAGATGGAAAGTCTCAAGTTCATAAAATGTTTAGTTTTGGGACTTGACTGGCAGTCTAATGGTTAAGACTCCACACTTCCACTGCAGGGGGCATGGGTTCGATCCCTGGTCAGGGAACTAAGATCCTGCATGCCATGAGGCACGGCCCAAAAAAAGAAAGAGTTTAGTTTTTTCCAAATTGTTTTATAGAGAAATGCACTTCTAATTTTAAAAAGTCCCCCAGTAGGGTTTTTTGTTTTTGTTTTTATTCTTTGGCATTTTATTTATTTTTTAAAAATATTTATTTGGCTGCGTTGAGTCTTAGTTGTGGCACACGGGCTCAGTAACTGTGGCGCTAAGGCTTAGTTGCCCGGCGGCATGTGGGATCTTAGTTCCCCAACCAGGGATTGAACCCACATCCCCTGCACTGGAAGGCAGACTGCACCACCAGGGAAGTCCCTATTTTTTGGCATTTTAAATTTAGGTTGTTTAACGTTAAGTCCCTTTTAGGTTGTTTAATGTTAATGTGTTTCAAACAATACAGATTCTGCATCTGTGGCTCCGGTCAGATAACCAGTAGTACAAATTAGCTTCAAGATACGCACACTGACAGATAGGGATTAATGACATCTGCCTTTTCTAATGTGTGAAAAATCCAGAATATATTAATTTAATTTTACCAAGAATTAAAGGAGGCTTTAAAAAATAAAATTAAAATGAAATAATTTTCCTTTATAAAAAAAAAAGGATACACACACTGAACAAAAGAGGTTGAGGAAGCTAAGCAGGGGAGGTGGGAGCCAAGGGGAGAAGGAAGGAGAAGAAACAAACAATTGAACACACATGCAGTCTTTTCCATACCACCTTCAATGCTAACCTGCTTCAGAGGGAATGTAAAAGTAGGCAGGAGTGAGCAACCACGGATTGTTGAACTGTTACCAGTACCATGCTTTTCAGCAACATTTCAGCAGAGTGTGAAACTTTTTACAGCAAAACCATTACAACAAACTCCCCAAACAACCTTTAATCAACAGGGTTTTTTAAAGCAACTGACATGGTGACTCAAAGTTTACAGGGAAGAAAAACGACCAAAGAATAGCTACAGCACAATGGAAAAAGAATAAGATGGAGGGACTTCCCATAAAGATATCAAGACTTTTTATAAAACTATGATCATTAAAAACAGTGTGACTTTGATTTAGGAATAATCAAACTGAGCAGTTGAATAGAGAACCCAGAAATAGACCTATGTATATATGGAAACAATGTATGACTAAGGTGGTATTATAAATGACCAGGGGGAGGAAGGACGACTGAATAAATAGTATTCGGACAGCTAGAAAGCCATATTTTTAAAAAATGAAATTGGATCCCTACTTCAGACTCTATACAAAAATCCATATGGACTAAAGACTTAAATTTGAAAGGCCGGACTAAAAATTTAGAAGACAATGAAGGAGAATATTTATGACTTTGGAATAGAGAAGGAAAAGAAACAAAAAAGCACTAACCATAAATAAAAAGATTGATAAATTTGACAATAATGAAAATTTTAACTTGTGTATATCAAATACTACCATAAAGAAGGGGAAAAGACAAGTACAAACTGGGAGAAAACACACATAGCTGATAAAGACTGATATCCAGAATATATAAAGAAATCCTACAAATGAATGAGAAAAGGAAATCTAATAGAAAAATAGGCAGAAGACATATGCTTGTCACAGAAGTGGACATATGGCTTAAGGGTGTTTAGTCTCAATAATAATCAGAAAAGTACCAAATTTAGACCACAATGAAATTCAATTTAATGCTACTAGCTTTGCAGTAATTAATTTTTACCTTTCTTCCCACCCACCTACCTCAGACGTGTACACCTTCAACTTTAATGCACTGAACTTCTTAAAATTCTGTTATTACATCATTTTCTTTTATTGTCTGGTTGCCAGTGTACAGTGCTTTGTTGTTATTGCCTCCTAGAATGCTCTTTCTTCCCTTAGTGCAGTGGTTCTTAAAGTGTGGTCCCCAGACCAGCATCAAGCATCACCAATGTATTTGTTAGAAATGCCCTACCACTGAACTGTCTTTTCAAGGATGTTTGTATAGTGAATAACTATAAGTTAGAGACAGTATTTCACTCTAGAGCAGAGGGCAGGTTTCCTTGCAGCCCCATTAAAAAAGTTTGGGATTTCCTGAGCTCAGGGTTCCTTTCCTATAATGCAACCCACTGTGTGTACACAGTGTTACCTGGCTTTTGTCTCATCACCCAACGGAACTGCCCTTGGGGAACTGCTGGAAGAAAATGATGATACTCTTATTACTGTGAGTAGAAAGCTGTCCCTTGTCTCTAATCCAAGAGTCTTATGTCTTTTGTTATACCCATGAAACTCTGGCAGGCTAACTTTTTAGTTTGCAAGTGGGATAAAATTTCAGACCTCTCATAGTCCTTGACACAAGTCTTTCTTCTTTAAGTTAATGTTCTGAAATGGGAACCATTGCTTTTAATAATTCTTAATAGGAAGCATAATATTGAATGAGCTTAATGTATAACAAGACAGATATTTTTTCAGTGTCAATTTTTTTTTTTTTGGCTGTGTTGGGTTTTCGTTACTGTGCGCGGGCTTCCTCTAGTTGCGGCAAGTGGCGGCTACTCTTTGTTGCGGTGCACAGGCTTCTCATTGCAGTGGCTTCTCTTGTTGTGGAGCACGGGCTCTAGGCACGCAGGCTTCAGTAGTTGTGGCGCACGGGCTCAGTAGTTGCAGTGTGTGGGCTCTAGGGCATGCAGGCTTCAGTAGTTGTGGTGCACGGGCTCTAGAGTGCAGCCTCAGTAGTTGTGGTGCACAGGCTTAGTTGCTCTGTGGTATGTGGGATCTTCCCAGACCAGGGATCTAACCTGTGTCCCCAGCATTGGCAAGCAGATTCTTAACCACTGTGACACAAGGGAAGTCCCAATTTTTTTAAAAAATATATTTATTTATTTATTTGGCTGCATCAGGTCTTAGTTGAGGCACACGGGATCTTCGTTGCCGCATGCGGAATCTTCATTGCCGCATGCGGGCTCTTTAGTTGTGGCATGCAGGCTCTTAGTTGCGGCATGCAGGATCTCGTTCCCAGACCAGGGATGGAACCCAGGCCCCCTGCATTGCGAGAGTGGAGTCTTAACCACTGGACCACCAGGGAAGTCCCATCAGTGTCAAATTTTGACTTTCAAATATTCTTTAGAATGTCTCCATTACCCTAATTTTATTTCTTTCTGTAATTTACTCATTCATCAAGCAAACATTTCTATGTGTTCTTTTTGTTCTTATTTTTCTCAGATTGTTGGCACCACTAGAAGCTGGCTTGATACAGAGAGATGGCTGAAAGTGATGGAAAAGAAAAAATTAAATGGACAACCACCATTATTATTAGCTCATCTCTTAAGGTAAAAGAGGCATTTGGGCCATTGATCTTGAATTTAAAATTAAAAGCAATAGAACAATATTTTTAAATATCTTTTGCTTGATTATCCAAAGTTGTGTGAATCAGCAAGTACATAGTCTAAAATGTATTTTAAAGATAAATTATGAATGTCCCTGCATCCATTTTCCTACTTCTTTAAATATTTGAAGGTTGGAAATTTTCTAAGTTCCTTTTTTTGTTTTCTCACTAAGCCTATTCTAATAGAGATGTTAAATGATTACAGAAACAATGCATATGCACATATATATTACTTAAGGTTTTTTGGAAGGTAAACAACAGAAACTGATCTGTCTAGACTTAGTGGCCTTGGGAGGAGGCTGCCTCCCTACAGTTTGGATGGGGAGGGAATGGGAGTTGAATG
Source organism: Eubalaena glacialis (assembly GCF_028564815.1). NCBI lineage: Eukaryota > Metazoa > Chordata > Mammalia > Artiodactyla > Balaenidae > Eubalaena > Eubalaena glacialis. The sequence continues at coordinate 113,779,557 of NC_083718.1, read as the reverse complement.
CCTGAGGGCAGTTGGTCAGTCCACAACTGTTTTTAACTCCTCAGCCAACAGGATTTCTCCACTGCCCTGATGTTTGTCTTATGGACACCACCTGATGTCTAGAATGAAGGGGCAAGAAATGATTATTCCATGGTAAAGAAGAGAGAGGCTAGAATAAGACTGAATACGATTTTTTTTATTCACCCTATCCATTCACTGCTGCCTCAAGCTGCACTTTGCTCTATTGGCTTTAGCCATCTAGCACCATACCACATACCCATTTAAGACAGCCTCAAGGTTCATTGGAATTTTTCATGCTTCTTTTTGTTAGGTTTCTGGAATCCATATTTCTCTCTTGTTTCTTTAGCTTTTCCAGACTGATTTTGAGAGAGGGAGACAGCAACCCATGCTAATGTGCTTGTTTTGTGCTTTCTATTTGTCCCACCTTTTCTTTTTTTTATTATTTATTTGTTTGTTTATTTATTTGGCTGTGTCGGGTCTTAGTTGCGGCATGCGGGATCTTTCATTGTGGTGTGCAGGCTCTTCGTTGTGGCACGCGGGCTTCTTTCTAGTTGTGGCGCGTGGGCCCCAGAGTGTGCAGGCTCAGTAGTTGTGGTGTGCAAGGCTCTAGAGCACACAGGTTTAGTTGCCCTGTGGCATGTGGGATCTTAGTTCCCCAGCCAGGGATCGAACCTGTGTCCCCTGCATTGGAAGGCGGATTCTTAACCACTGGACCACCAGGAAAGTCCCATGTCCCACCTTTTCTCTGTTTCTTTTTTCTCTTCTTTTTTGCCTCCTTTTGTATTGATTGGTAATTTTTTCTCATTTTTTTTCTTAACTAGCTTTGAAAGTTATATGCTCTATTTCTCTTTTTTAATAGTTACCCTAGAAAATTTAACATGTATACTTAGCCCCATAAAATCCAAAGTAAATAATTATTTTTATCTTCCTGTTAAATGACAAACAAATCTTAGAACACTAATTCCAATCACCCTTTTCTGTATTATATTTTGTTATCATATACAGTTTAATTCTATCAATTTTTTAACTCAACAAAGTGCTATTATTTTCTAAAGTTAGCGTTTGTTTAGATTTACTCATGTCTTTGTTACTTTCTTTGCTCTTCTTTTCTTCTTTTGGCTCAGACCTTCCATTTTGGATCATTTTCTTTTTTATCTGAAGAATGTAATTTAGAAACTACCTAAATGAGGATCCTCTCAGTTTTTGTTAGTATCAAAATACAGTTGACCCTTGAACAACTTGGGGTTATAGGCAGTGATGCCCTCACAGTCAAAAATTCACGTTTAACTTTACATTTGGCCCACTGTATCAGCAGTTCTGCATGCGAGGATTCAACCAACCTCAGATTGTATAGTACATGTATTTATAGAAAAAAATGCACATAGACGTGGATCCACACAGTTCAAACCTGTGTTGTACAAGGATCAACTATATTTTTGTCTTCCCCTTGATCTTGAAAGATGTTTTAAAAATCAATTTAATTGAAGTATAACTTACATACAATAAAATACACACATTTTAAATGTACAGCTTAATGAATTTTGACAAATGTGTATACCTGTGTAACCATCACCCCAATCAAAATATATAGAACATTTTCATCACTCCAGAAAGTTCCTTCGTGCCCTTTTGTAGTCAGTCCTTTTCCAGTTCCCCACCTCAAGCAACCTTTGATCTGATTTATCACTATAATTAGTTTTGCCTGTTGTAGAACTTCATATAAATGGAATGATACAGTTTGTACTCTTGTGTATGGCTTCTTGCATTAAGCATAATGCTTTTGAGATTCATCCATGTTGTTATATATAACAATAATTTGTTATCTTTTCTTTGCTGAGTAGTAGTGTGTTGTATGAGTGTATGCCAGTGTATCTATTCACTAATAGATAGATATTTGGGTTGTTTCCAGTTTTTGGCTATTATGAATTAAGCTGCTCTGAACATTCATATATGTCTCTGTTAAGACATGTTTGAATTTCTCTTATAAATACCTAATAATGGAATTGCTGGGTCGTATGGTGAGTGTATGTTTACAAGAGATTACAAACTGTTTTTCAAAGTTCACTACAAATGAACACTGAATCCATTTAACTATATAGCTAAACTAAAACTAAATGCAGGGATTATGGTTTTATATTCCCATCAGCAATGTGTAAGAGTTCAAGTTGCTCCAAACTGAAAGATATTTTCCACTAGATTTACAGTTACTTTCCCTCAGTGTACTGAAAATATCTTCACTGGATTCTGGCTTCTATTGTTTTTTGTTTTTTCTTTTGTTTTGTTTTGTTTTAATTTTTATTTTTTTTAATATCTTCATTGGAGTATAATTGCTTTACATTGTTGTGTTAGTTGCTGCTATATAACAAAGTGAATAAGCAATACATATACATATATCCCCATATCCCTTCCCTCTTGCCTCTCCCTCCCACTGTCCCTATCCCACCCCTCTAGGTGGTCACAAATCACCGAGCTGATCTCCCTGTGCTATGCGGCTGCTTCCCACTAGCTATCTATTTGACATTTGGTAGTGTATATATGTCAGTGCCACTGTCTCACTTCATCTCAGCTTCCCCATCCCCATGTCCTCAAATCCATTCTCTATGTCTACGTCTTTATTCCTGTCCTGCCCCTAGGTTCTTCAGAACCTTTTTTTTTTTTAGATTCCATACATATGTGTTAGCATACAGTATTTGTTTTTCTCTTTCTGACTTAGTGTACTCTGTATGACAGACTCTAGGTCCATCCACCTCACTACAAATAACTCAAGTTCGTTACTTTTTATGGCTGAATAATATTCCATTGCATATATGTGTCACATCTTCTTTATCCATTCATCTGTCGATGGACACTTAGGTTGCTTCCATGTCCTGGCTGTTGTAAATAGAGCTGCAATGAACATTGTGGTACATGACTCTTTTTGAATTGTGGTTTTCTCAGGGTATATGCCCAGTAGTGGGATTGCTGGGTTATATGGTAGTTCTAGTTTTAGTTTTTTAAGGAACCTCCATACTGTTCTCCATAGTGGCTGCATCAATTTACATTCCCACCAACAGTGCAAGAGGGTTCCCTTTTCTCCACACCCTCTCCAGCATTTATTGTTTCTAGATTTTTTGATGATGGCCGTTCTGACTGGTGTGAGGTGATACCTCATTGTAGTTTTGATTTGCATTTGTCTAATGATTAGTGACGTTGAGCATCCTTTCATGTGTTTGTTGGCAATCTGTATATCTTCTCTGGAGAAATGTCTATTTAGGTTTTCTGCCCATTTTTGGATTGGTTTTTTTGTTTTTTTGATATTGAGCTGCATGAGCTGCTTGTATATTTCGGAGATTAATCCTTTGTCAGTTGCTTCGTTTGCAAATATTTTCTCCCATTTTGAGGGTTGTCTTTTCGTCTTGTTTATGCTTTCCTTTGCTGTGCAAAAGCTTTTAAGTTTCATTAGGTCCCATTTGTTTATTTTTGTTTTTATTTCTGTTTCTCTAGGAGGTGGGTCAAAAAGGATCTTGCTGTGATTTATGTCATACAGTGTTCTGCCTATGTTTTCCTCTAAGAGTTTTATAGTGTCTGGCCTTATATTTAGGTCTTTAATCCATTTTGAGTTTAGTATTGTGTATGGTGTTAGGGAGTGTTCTAATTTCATTCTTTTACATGTAGTTGTCCAGTTTTCCCAGCACCACTTATTGAAGAGGCTGTCTTTTCTCCATTGTATATGCTTGCCTCCTTTATCAAAGATAAGGTGAACATAGGTGCGTGGGTTTATCTCTGGGCTTTCTATCCTGTTCCATTGATGTATATTTCTGTTTTTGTGCCAGTACCATACTGTCTTGATTACTGTAGCTTTGTAGTATAGTCTGAAGTCAGGGAGCCTGATTCCTCCAGCTCCATTTTTCGTTCTCAAGATTGCTATGGCTATTCAGGGTCTTTTGTGTTTCCATACAAATTGTGAAATTTTTTGTTCTAGTTCTGTGAAAAATGCCATTGGTAGTTTGATAGGGATTGCATTGAATCTGTAGATTGCTTTGGGTAGTAGAGTCATTTTCACAATGTTGATTCTTCCAGTCCAAGAACATGGTATATCTCTCCATCTGTTTGTATCATCTTTAATTTCTTTCACCAGTATCTTATAGTTTTCTGCATACATGTCTTTTCTCTCCTTAGGTAGGTTTATTCCTAGATATTTTATTCTTTTTGTTGCAATGGTAAACGGGGGTGTTTTCTTAATTTCACGTTCAGATTTTTCATCATTAGTGTATAAGAATGCAAGAGATTTCTGTGCATTAATTTTGTATCCTGCTACTTTACCAAATTCATTGATTAGCTCTAGTAGTTTTCTGGTAGCATCTTTAGGATTCTCTATGTATAGTATCATGTCATCTGCAAACAGTGACAGCTTTACTTCTTCTTTTCCGATTTGGATTCCTTTTATTTCTTTTTCTTCTGTGATTGCTGTGGCTAACACTTCCAAAACTATGTTGAATAATAGTGGTGAGAGTGGTCAGCCTTGTCTTGTTCCTGATCTTAGTGGAAATGGTTTCAGGTTTTCACCACTGAGAACGATGTTGGCTGTGGGTTTGTCACATATGGCCTTTATACTGTTGCGGTAAGTTCCCTCTATGCCTATTTTCTGGAGGGTTTTTATCATAAATGGGTGTTGAATTTTGTCAAAAGCTTTTTCTGCATCTATTGAGATGATCATATGGTTTTTATCCTTCAATTTGTTAATATGGTGTATCACATTGATTGATTTGCATATGTTGAAGAATCCTTGTATTCCTGGGATAAACGCCACTTGATCATGGTGTATGATCCTTTAATGTGCTGTTGCATTCTGTTTGGTAGTATTTTGTTGAGGATTTTGCATCTGTGTTCATCAGTGATATTGGCCTGTAGTTTTCTTTCTTTGTGACATCTTTGTCTGGTTTTGGTATCAGGGTGATGGTGGCCTTGTAGAATGAGTTTGGGAGTGTTCCTCCCTCTGCTATATTTTGGAAGAGTTTGAGAAGGTTAGGTGTTAGCTCTTCTCTAAATGTTTGATAGAATTCGCCTGAGAATTCATCAGGTACTGGGCTTTTCCTTGCTGGAAGATTTTTAATCACAGTCTCAATTTCAGTGCTTGTGATTGGTCTGTTTATATTTTCTCTTTCTTCCTGGTTCAGTCTCAGAAGGTTCTGCTTTTCTAAGAATTTGTCCATTTCTTGTAGGTTGTCCATTTTATTGGCATATAGTTGCTTGTAGTAATCTCTCATGATCCTTTGTATTTCTGCAGTGTCAGTGGTTACTTCTCCTTTTTCATTTCTAATTCTATTTGAGTCTATTTGAGTCTTCTCCCTTTTTTTCTTGATGAGTGGCTAATGGTTTATCAATTTTGTTTATCTTCTCAAAGAACCAGTTTTTAGTTTTATTGATCTTTGCTATAGTTTCCTTCATTTCTTTTTCATTTATTTCTGATCTGATCTTTATGATTGCTTTCCTTCTGCTAACTTTGGGGGTTTTTTGTTCTTCTTTCTCTGATTGCTTTAGGTGTAAGGTTATGTTGTTTATTTGAGATGTTTCTTGTTTCTTAAGATAGGATTGTGTTGCTATAAACTTCCCTCTTAGAACTGCTTTTGCTGCATCCCATAGGTTTTGGTTCGTCGTGTTTTCATTGTCATTTGTTTCTAGGTACTTTTCGATTTCCTCTTTGATTTCTTCAGTGATCTCTTGGTTATTAAGTAGTGTATTGTTTAGCCTCCATGTATTTGTGGTTTTTAGAGATTTTTTCCTGTAATTGATATCTAGTCTCATAGCGTTGTGGTTGGAAAAGATACTTGATATGTTTTCAATTTTCTTAAATTTACCAAGGCTTGATTTGTGGCCCAAGATATGATCTATCCTGGAGAATGTTCCATGAGCACTTGAGAAGAAAGTGTATTCTGTTGTTTTTGGATGGAATGCCCTATAAATATCAATTAGGTCCATCTTGTTTAATGTATCCTTTAAAGCTTGTGTTTCCTTATTTATTTTCATTTTGGATGATCTGTCCATTGGTGAAAGTGGGGTGTTAAAGTCCCCTACTATGATTGTGTTACTGTCGATTTCCCCTTTTATGGCTGTTAGCATTTGCCGTATGTATTGAGGTGCTCCTTTATTGGGTGCATAAATATTTACCATTGTATATCTTCTTCTTGGATTGATCCCTTCATCATTATGTAGTGTCCTTCTTTGTCTCTTGTAATAGTCTTTATTTTAAAGTCTATTTTGTCTGATATGAGAATTGCTAGTCCAGCTTTCTTTATTTTTTTTTTTAAACATCTTTATTGGAGTATAATTGCTTTACAGTGGTGTGTTAGTTTCTGCTTTATAACAAAGTGAATCAGTTATACATATACATACGTTCCCATATCTCTTCCCTCTTGCGCCTCCCTCCCTCCCACCCTCCCTATCCCACCCCTCTAGGTGGTCACAAAGCACCGAGCTGATCTCCCTGTGCTATGCGGCTGCTTCCCACTAGTTATCTATTTTACATTTGGTAGTGTATATATGTCCATGACACTCTCTCACCCTGTCACATCTTACCCCTCCCCCTCCCCATATCCTCAAGTCCATTCTCTAGTAGGTCTGTGTCTTTATTCCCGTCTTGCCACTAGGTTCTTCATGACCTTTTTTTTTTTCCTTAGATTCCATATATATGTGTTAGCATACTGTATTTGTTTTTCTTTTTCTGACTTACTTCACTCTGTATGACAGACTCTAACTCCATCCACCTCACTACAAATACCTCCATTTCATTTCTTTTTATGGCTGAGTAATATTCCATTGTATATATGTGCCACATCTTCTTTATCCATTCATCCGATGATGGACACTTAGGTTGCTTCCATGTCCTGGCTATTGTAAATAGAGCTGCAGTGAACATTTTGGTACATGACTCTTTTTGAATTATGGTTTTCTCAGGGTATATGCCCAGTAGTGGGATTGCTGGATTGTATGGTAGTTCTATTTGTAGTTTTTTAAGGAACCTCCATACTGTTCTCCATAGTGGCTGTATCAATTTACATTCCCACCAACAGTGCAAGAGGGTTCCCTTTTCTCCACACCCTCTCCAGCATTTATTGTTTGTAGATTTTTTGATGATGGCCATTCTGACCGGTGTGAGATGATATCTCATTGTAGTTTTGATTTGCATTTCTCTAATGATTAATGATGTTGAGCATTCTTTCATGTGTCTGTTGGCAATCTGTATCTCTTCTTTGGAGAAATGTCTATTTAGGTCTTCTGCCCATTTTTGGATTGGGTTGTTTGTTTTTTTGTTATTGAGCTGCATGAGCTGCTTGTAAATCTTGGAGATTAATCCTTTGTCAGTTGCTTCATTTGCAAATATTTTCTCCCATTCTGAGGATTGTCTTTTGGTCTTGTTTATGGTTTCCTTTGCTGTGCAAAAGCTTTTAAGTTTCATTAGGTCCCATTTGTTTATTTGTGTTTTTATTTCCATTTCTCTAGGAGCTGGGTCAAAAAGGATCTTGCTGTGATTTATGTCATACAGTGTTCTGCCTATGGTTTCCTCTAAGAGTTTGATAGTGTCTGGCCTTACACTTAGGTCTTTAATCCATTTTGAGTTTATTTTTGTGTATGGTGTCAGGGAGTGTTCTGATTTCATACTTTTACATGTACCTGTCCAGTTTTCCCAGCACCACTTATTGAAGAGGCTGTCTTTTCTCCACTGTATATGCTTGCCTCCTTTATCAAAGATAAGGTGACCATATGTGCGTGGGTTTATCTCTGGGCTTTCTATCCTGTTCCATTGATGTATATTTCTGTTTTTGTGCCAGTACCAAACTGTCTTGATTACTGTAGCTTTGTAATATAGTCTGAAGTCAGGGAGCCTGATTCCTCCAGCTCCATTTTTCGTTCTCAAGATTGCTTTGGCTAGTCGGGGTCTTTTGTGTTTCCATACAAATTGTGAAATTTTTTGTTCTAGTTCTGTGAAAAATGCCATTGGTAGTTTGATAGGGATTGCATTGAATCCGTAGATTGCTTTGGGTAGTAGAGTCATTTTCACAATGTTGATTCTTCCAATCCAAGAACATGGTATATCTCTCCATCTATTTGTATCATCTTTGATTTCTTTCATCAGTGTCTTATAATTTTCTGCATACAGGTCTTTTGTCTCCTTAGGTAGGTTTATTCCTAGATATTTTATTCTTTTTGTTGCAATGGTAAACGGGGGTGTTTTCTTAATTTCACGTTCAGATTTTTCATCATTAGTGTATAAGAATGCAAGAGATTTCTGTGCATTAATTATGTATCCTGCTACTTTACCAAATTCATTAATTAGCTCTAGTAGTTTTCTGGTAGCATCTTTAGGATTCTCTATGTATAGTATCATGTCATCTGCAAACAGTGACAGCTTTACTTCTTCTTTTCCGATTTGGATTCCTTTTATTTCTTTTTCTTCTGTGATTGCTGTGGCTAACACTTCCAAAACTATGTTGAATAATAGTGGTGAGAGTGGTCAGCCTTGTCTTGTTCCTGATCTTAGTGGAAATGGTTTCAGTTTTTCACCATTGAGGACAATGTTGGCTGTGGGTTTGTCATATATGGCCTTTATTATGTTGAGGAAAGTTCCCTCTATGCCTACTTTATGCAGGGCTTTTATCATAAATGGGTGTTGAATTTTGTCGAAAGCTTTCTCTGCATCTATTGACATGATCATATGGTTTTTCTCCTTCAATTTTTAATATGATGTATCACGTTGATTGATTTGCGTATATTGAAGAATCCTTGCATTCCTGGAATAAACCCCACTTGATCATGGTGTATGATCCTTTTAATGTGCTGTTGGATTCTGTTTGCTAGTATTTTGTTGAGGATTTTTGCATCTATATTCATCAGTGATATTGGCCTGTAGTTTTCTTTCTTTGTGACATCTTTGTCTGGTTTTGGTATCAGGGTGATGGTGGCCTCGTAGAATGAGTTGGGGAGTGTTCCTCCCTCTGCAATATTGTGGAAGAGTTTGAGAAGGATAGGTGTTAGCTCTTCTCTAAATGTTTGATAGAATTTGCCTGTGAAGCCATCTGGTCCTGGGCTTTTGTTTGTTGGATGATTTTTAATCACAGTTTCAATTTCAGTGCTTGTGATTGGTCTGTTCATATTTTCTATTTCTTCCTGGTTCAGTCTTGGCAGGTTGTGCATTTCTAAGAATCTGTCCATTTCTTCCAGGTTGTCCATTTTATTGGCATATAGTTGCTTGTAGTAATCTCTCATGATCCTTTGTATTTCTGCAGTGTCAGTGGTTACTTCTCCTTTTTCATTTCTAATTCTATTTGAGTCTATTTGAGTCTTCTCCCTTTTTCTCTTGATGAGTCTGGCTAATGGTTTATCAATTTTGTTTATCTTCTCAAAGAACCAGCTTTTAGTTCTGTTGACCTTTGCTATTGTTTCCTTCATTTCTTTTTCATTTATTTCTGATCTGATCTTTATGATTGCTTTCCTTCTGCTAGCTTTGGGGGTTTTTTGTTCTTCTTTCTGTAATTGCTTTAGGTGCAAGGTTAGGTTGTTTATTCGAGATGTTTCCTGTTTCTTGAAGTAGGCTTGTATTACTATAAACTTCCCTCTTAGAACTGCTTTTGCTGCATCCCATAGGTTTTGGGTCGTCGTGTTTTCATTGTCATTTGTTTCTAGGTACTTTTCGATTTCCTCTTTGATTTCTTCAGTGATCTCTTGGTTATTAAGTAGTGTATTGTTTAGCCTCCATGTATTTGTGGTTTTTAGAGATTTTTTCCTGTAATTGATATCTAGTCTCATAGCGTTGTGGTCGGAAAAGATACTTGATATGTTTTCAATTTTCTTAAATTTACCAAGGCTTGATTTGTGGCCCAAGATATGATCTATCCTGGAGAATGTTCCATGAGCACTTGAGAAGAAAGTGTATTCTGTTGTTTTTGGATGGAATGCCCTATAAATATCAATTAGGTCCATCTTGTTTAATGTATCCTTTAAAGCTTGTGTTTCCTTATTTATTTTCATTTTGGATGATCTGTCCATTGGTGAAAGTGGGGTGTTAAAGTCCCCTACTATGATTGTGTTACTGTCAATTTCCCCTTTTATGGCTGTTAGCATTTGCCGTATGTATTGAGGTGCTCCTATGTTGGGTACATAAATATTTACCATTGTATATCTTCTTCTTGGATTGATCCCTTCATCATTATGTAGTGTCCTTCTTTGTCTCTTGTAATAGTCTTTATTTTAAAGTCTATTTTGTCTGATATGAGAATTGCTACTCCAGCTTTCTTTTGATTTCCATTTGCATGGCATATCGTTTTCTATCCCCTCACTTTCAGTCTGTATGTGTCCCTAGGTCTGAAGTGTGTCTCTTGTACACAGCATATATACAGGTTTTGTTTTTGTATCCATTCAGCCAGTCTACGTCTTTTGGTTGGAGCATTTAATCCATTTACATTTAAGGTAATTATCGATATGTATGTTCCTATTACCATTTTCTTAATTGTTTTGGGTTTGTTATTATAGGTCTTTTCCTTCTCTTGTGTTTCCTGCCTAGAGAAGTTCCTGTAGCATTTGTTATAAAGCTGATTTGGTGGTGCTGAATTCTCTTAGCTTTTGCTTGTCTGTACAGTTTTTAATTTCTCCATCAAATCTGAATGAGATCCTTGCTGGGTAGAGTAATCTTGGTTGTAAGTTCTTCCCTTTCATCACTTTCAATATGTCCTGCCACTCCCTTCTGGCTTGCAGAGTTTCTGCTGAAAGCTCAGCTGTTAACTTTGTGGGGCTTCCTTTGTATATTATTTGTTGTTTTTCCCTTGCTGATTTTAATATTTTTTCTTTGTATTTAATTTTTGATAGTTTGATTAATATGTGTCTTGGCGTGTTTCTCCTTGGATTTATCCTGTATGGGACTGTCTGCACTTCCTGGACTTGATTGACTATTTCCTTTCCCATATTAGGGGAGTTTTCAACTATAATCTCTTGAAATATTTTCTCAGTCCCTTACTTTTTCTCTTCTCCTTCTGGGACCCCTATAATTCAAATGTTGGTATGTTTAATGTTGTCCCAGAAGTCTCTGAGACTGTCCTCAATTCTTTTCATTCTTTTTTCTTTATTCTGCTCTGCAGTAGTTATTTCCACTATTTTATCTTCCAGGAAACTTATCCATTCTTCTTCCTCAGTTATTCTGCTATTGCTTCCTTCTAGAGAATTTTTAATTTCATTTATTGTGCTATTTATCATAGTTTGTTTGCTCTTCAGTTCTTCTGTGTCCTTGTTGAACATTTCTTGTATTTTCTCCATTCTATTTCCAAGATTTTGGATTATGTTTACTATCATTACTCTGAATTCTTTGTCAGGTAGACTGCCTATTTCCTCTTCATTTTTTTGGTCTGGTGGGTTTTTACCTTGATCCTTCATCTGCTCTGTGTTTCTGTGTCTTCTCATTTTGCTTAACTTACTGTGTTTGGGGTCTCCTTTTTGCAGTCTGCACGTTCATAGTTCCCATTGTTTTTGGTGTCTGTCCCCAGTGGGTAAAGTTGGTTCAGTGGGTTGTGTAGCCTTCCTGGTGCAGGCGACTAGTGCCTGTGTTCTGGAGGATGAGGCTGGATCTTGTCTTTCTGGTGAGCAGGACCGCGTCCGGTGGTGTGTTTCAGGGTGTCTGTGACCTTATTATGATTTTAGGCAGCCTCTCTGCTAATGGGTGGGGTTGTGTTCCTGTCTTGCTAGTTGTTTGGCATAGGATGTCCAGCACTGTAGCTTGCTTTTCGTTGAGTGGAGCTGGGTCTTAGTGTTTAGATGGAGATCTCTGGGAGAGCTCTCGCTGTTTGATATTATGTGGAGCCAAGAGGTCTCTGGTGGACCAATGTCCTGAACTTGGCTCTCCCACCTCAGAGGTACAGGCCTGACACCCGGCCGGAGCACCAATACCCTGTCAGTCACACGGCTCAGAACAAAAGGGAGAAAAAAAGAAGGAAAGAAAGAAAGAAAACTAAAATAAAGTTATTAAAATAAAAATTATTAAAAATAAAAAAATTAAAAAGTAATAGTAAAAAGAAAAAAAAATAGAAAGAAAGAAGAGAGCAACCAAACCAAAAAAACAAATCCACCAATGATAACAAACGCTAAAAACTATGCTAAAAAAAAACAAAACCAAAACCAAACAAAAAAAACACGGACAGAGAGAACCCTAGGACAAATGGTAAAAGCAAAGCTATACAGACAAAATCACACAAAGAAGCATACACATACACACTCACAAAAAGAGAAAAAGGAAAAATATATATATGTCATTGCCCCCGAAGTGCACCGTCTCAATTTTGGGATGATTCTTTGTCTATTCAGGTATTCCACAGATGCAGGGTACATCAAGTTGATTGTGGAGATTTAATCTGCTGCTCCTGAGGCTGCTGAGATATTTCCCTTTCTCTTGTTTGTTCGCACAGCTCCTGGGGTTCAGCTTTGGATTTGGCCCCGCCTCTGTGTGTAGGTCACCTGAGGGCATCTATTCTTCGCTCAAAAAGGACGGGGTTAAAGGAGCAGCTGATTAGGGGGCTCTGGCTCACTCAGGCCAGGGGGAGGGAGGGGTATGGAATGCAGGACGAGTCTGTGGTGGCAGAGGCCAGCGTGAAGTTGCACCAGCCTGAGGCGTGCCATGTGTTCTCTTGGGGAAGTTGTCCCTGGATCACGGGACCCTGGCAGTGGCGGGCTGCACAGGCTCCCTGGAGGGGAGGTGTGGCTAGTGACCTGTACTTGCACACAGGCTTCTTGGTGGCTGCAGCAGCAGCCTTAGCATCTCATGCCTGTCTCTGGTATCTGTGCTGATAGCCGCAGCTCGCGCCCATCTTTGGAGCTTGTTTAGGTGGTGTTCTGAATCCCCTCTCCTCACGCACCCCGAAACAATGGTCTCTTGCCTCTTAGGCAGCTCCAGACTTTTTCCCGGATTCCCTCGCTGCTAGCTGTGGCGCACTAGTGCCCTTCGGGCTGTGTTCATGCAGCCAACCCTAGTCCTCTCCCTGGGATCTGACCTCCGAAGCCTGAGCCTCGGCTCCCAGCCTCCGCCCGCCCCAGTGGGTGAGCAGACAAGCCTCTCAGCCTGGTGAGTGCTGGTTGGCAGCGATGCTCTGTGTGGGAATCTTTCCGTTTTGCCCTCTGCACCCCTGTGGCTGCGCTCTCCTCCGTGGCTCCGAAGCTTCCCGCCTCTGCCACCTGCAGTCTCCGCCCGCAAAGGGGCTTCCTAGTGTGTGGAAACTTTTCCTCCTTCACAGCTCCCCGCCACTGGTGCAAGTCCCATCCCTATTCTTTTGTCTTTGTTTTTTCTTTTTTCTTTTGCCCTACCCAGGTACGTGGGGAGTTTCTTGCCTTTTGGGAAGTCTGAGGTCTTCTGCCAGTGTTCAGTAGGTGTTCTGTAGGAGTTGTTCCACATGTAGATATATTTCTGATGTATTTGTGGGGAGGAAGGTGATCTCCACATCTCAGTCCTCCACCATCTTGAAGGTCTCCCTCAATGTTTCCCAGTCTTATTTGAATAAGGAACATCTTTTAATATCTCATGGGACTAATATTTAATGAAACATAATTTGGAAAATCTAGTCTTAGCTCCTTGTTATTTTGAAAACTTAACTCTTGAACTTACCTATTTTGTAATTCAATACTTTCTAATTTTATCTTTATTATTTTCTTCTACTATTTTCTTTTTACTTCTCTTAGTTGGCTCCTGGATAGGATAGAATTGAAATTCATCAGTGTGGCATACATAGTCCTAATGATCTGCCATCAGTTATTCCTAACACTGTCTCCAAATTAACTGACTCATACACAACTAACACACTTAAAAGAATCATACTTTCAGGTCTGAATGCCTTTGTCTATGTTTTCTTTCTGTCTACGTTCTTCTCACATTTGTCTTCTTCCTTCACTTGTCTGCTTAATAAACTGTTTTCCATTTAAAAGATTTGCCTCAAATTTTATGAAACTTTCCTGACTCTTTCACATCTGTTACATCCTTTTATATAGTTTCTGGTTCTTTGCCAAAATTCTCAACCTTGCCTTTCACCTCCTTGAACATAGTAAACAGCTATTTTAAAGTATATACATGATAACTTTACTATATGTATCCCCTATGACTCTGCTTCTATTACCTGTTGTTTTTCCTAGTTCTCTTTCATGTAATTTTGTTTTCGTATGTCTGATTTTTTTTTTAAATTTATTTATTTATGGTTGTGTTGGGTCTTCGTTTCTGTGCGAGGGCTTTCTCTAGTTGTGGCAAGTGGGGGCCACTCTTCATCACGGTGCGCGGGCCTCTCACTATCACAGCCTCTCTTGTTGCGGAGCACAGGCTCCAGATGCGCAAGCTCAGTAATTGTGGCTCACAGACCCAGCTGCTCCGCGGCATGTGGGATCTTCCCAGAGCAGGGCTGGAACCCGTGTCCCGTGCATTGGCAGACAGATTCTCAACCACTGCACCACCAGGGAAGCCGTGTCTGATTATTTTTAACTGTGTGTTGGAATTTGTATTTGAAAAATTGTGGAAATAATTTGAGGCCTAGAATAGTATTATATTCCTCTAGAGAATCCTTAATTCTGTGAGAGAATTAAACCTCTAATGTCCTAAGCAGGGTTGCCAGACAACATACAGGACACTCAGTTAAATTTCAGTTTCAGATAAACAATGAATTTAGTGTAATTTCATCCCAAATATTGTACAGGACATACTTATACCAAAAAATTATGTTGTTTATATGAAATTCAAATTTAACTGTATGTTCTATTTTTTTATTTGCTAATCTGGCAACCCAAGCCCTAAGGCTTCTATTTTACGTAATAAAGGAGCTTATCTCCTGTTCATTTAGATGATACTAGTTATGTGAGAATTGAGAAAATAGTCATTCAGATAATTTTCTTTGTTCTGTAGTTGAAATGAGGAGACCTAATTGAGAAGGGTCGCTCTAGGGAGTGCTTCTGCAAGGTACTTGGGAGAACTAGTAATACAGTATCACTTTAATACAATTTTAAGGATTGAAATGGTTTGAAGCTAAGCTGCAGCCCCTGTGAGAGCTGTTCTACTTTTGTCAAACGCTCTGTTCAGCCTCTCGTCTCTCTCTTCCTGAACTGACAGGTGCCCTCAGGGAAAAAAATCACCTAAATGCTGATCTCTTATCTTTGAATTTCTGTATAGGTCTTGGTCTTGTAATTTTTCACTATCCTGCTAACTCTCTGATGCATTCAAGCAGATTTTTAAAAATTTCCAGCTTTTCTAGTTGCCTTCAGCAGGAGGGTTGGCCTAAATTACTTAATCTGCCATCACTGGAAGCAATGTGTAATTTTAAAACAGCAAAAGAAAACTCATGCGAAGAGTCTTAATTGAACTCTAGGTCAGGATCTGTTTGAGTACCATAAAATACTCTTTTTAGGAAGGAAGGGAATCAAGTATTCTATATCTATCTAATTCCGACCAGTGTACTTAAAATATACATGTTCTGAGGCTAAATATAAAGTTTATATAAGGGATTTTTATCTACTTGGAGACTAACAAGCTTGAGTTTTAACCAATCCATAAATAGTATAAACCACTTATATTTTAGTGCTTTGGGTAATATCTAATTATGTGGGTAGAATAGGAAATTAGATGAATTTTGAAATGCTTAGTATTTAAACCAAAAGTCCTACTGCTGTCTTCATGTTTTCTAACTCACCTAAGCCTTAAAACATTTGAAAAGTATACTAAAAGTAACTGTAATGTAAACATGAATTGGAGAATTGGTTGTCTCCTTGTGGTACTCTGTATGGCACCTCATGGTTCTGTCAACCATCTAAGAAACACACCACCATACACCTTCTATTTATACATTAATGCATGTCAGAATCCATCTTCAAGTTGTTTTTCAAGAGAAGTTTGTGTTTGCTCTTATAGTTTAATTCTTTAATACTGTCCTTATTTTCTTCCCTAAGTAACATAACTAGTACACAACTCATTTCCAAACCACAGTGTTTCAAAACTAAATATTTTACTTTTTTTTTTTTTAATTTTTATTTATCTATTTATTTATGGCTGTGTTGGGTCTTCGCTTCCATGCGAGGGCTTCCTCTAGTTGCGGCAAGCAGGGGCCACTCTTCATCGCGGTGCGCGGGCCTCTCACTATCGCGGCCTCTCTTGTTGCGGAGCACAGGCTCCAGACGCGCAGGCTCAGCAATTGTGGCTCACGGGCCCAGTTGCTCCGCGGCATGTGGGATCCTCCCAGACCAGGGCTCGAACCCGTGTCCCCTGCATTGGCAGGCAGATTCTCAACCACTGCACCACCAGGGAAGCCCTTACCTTTTTTTTTAAAAGTTTTTTTTCTCCATAGAGAGAGCACATTTGGTGTCTCTGATGATGATCAAATCTTTAAGTGGTATAGTTATAAAAGAAACTATTAAACTTATTTTAATTTCTTGATTAGCTTTCATTAAACTCTTTAAAACATGTCATAAGTTTGTATTTCTGAAAATTTTTTTAAGAGTTATGAAGTTGCAACTGCCCTAGAAAATCGAAGCCATAAGGTTCGGTATTCAGATTCAGTGGAAAATGGATCAATTATATTTTCTCTTTCTGGTACAGTATATTTGCTAACTTCCTTGATTTAAGTTTCTTAATAAATATGTAAGTGTAAATTCTAATAATTTGGTAGTTCAGTAACTAAGTAATAAGCTTAAGGTGTTATCTTTTGGGAAAGGTAAATGTATAAAACTTTGTTACTGCTGCAAAAGCAGTACATATGGCCAATTACAAAATATATTCCTTTTTAGATTACAATTGTTGAACTAAAGCTGAACCAGTGGAGTCTGGTAGATGATGGTACAAACTACTTGCTTTGGAACGAAGTTGAAAATAGAAAAAAGCCACCCTCCCCAACAATCAATACTTAAAATATTACCCATATTAACAAAGAGGCCAACATCACGATATTGGTCAAAAATCCATATACAAAAACAATATAGAAAAATGTTTTTCATGATTCTGTACAAGAGTTTGCTGAACATAATATTGATATAAACAAATACTAACTAAAGGAAACAAATGGGGACAAATGTTCCCCAAATCATAAAACTGTACAACTGTGAGTCATGGGCAAAGTACAGGAAGGAATTAGATTAGGATATGAGAAAGCTGGGGACATGGGAAGGAGGCAGCTCCACTTGTGCTTGGAAAATGACAGAAGTGATAAAAAACATGGAGGTGAAGGATTTTATTAGGATGGTTACAAACAGACCTGTACTCTAGCAGAGATTTTGGAAGACAGACAGGCACTTTCAAAAGCTCCTAGAAATAGACCTCCAGGCTGAAAATGGTCCAACCTCAAATTCATCTTTCCCAGTTGATTAGAGAGCCCTATATGCATTCTATTATTTAATCCTTTCAACAAACCTATCAAAGAACTATTATTCCAACCTTACAGATGAAGAAATTTAGGTTCAGAGAGGTTATATAAATTTTTAGCTCAGGTTGATTCAATTAGTATAATCACATAGTCGCTTTCCTCAGATTGTGTCTTCCCCTCATCTTTTGAAGAGCTAAGTAGATTGTTTCCCTTATGGACCATTCTTATAGGCCTGATACTGTTTCAGAGATCCTAGATATCTGCTTACTGTTTTAATTTATATAATAGTTTATGTCCTGATATAAAAGATTCTCCAAGAAATAACTAAAGGCTTGCTTAAAACGACTTTTCTTTAGTTGATTTCCAGCTTTTAAAAATCATTATAACATGAAAAATTAACATGTAACTAAAATTCGGCATTACTTTCATTGTGGACAGTGCCTTAGAGTAAAAAAAAAAAGGTTACTGACCAAGAAAGTGTTTTTCCCTTAAATATTTAGATTAAGTTATCCTTTTATACAGAACACTTAAAAGAACTACCTAATTATTTTGTCATGTAAGACTTTCATTATGGTAATTTCCATTTGTTATGGGTTTAGGGCCTGGACACTTACAGCTATGTTTTACTTATAGTTATTTTTGTTGATTTTACTGAGTTTACAAAAAAAAATTTTATCAGTATGATGGTGACATTTTATATTACACTCACCTTTCCTAGGAGTTGCATTTTTATTGATGGATGCTAAGAAATGCTTTATGTCTGCTGAAGAAACATTTCTAGCCAAAATTGAGAAGTTTATTAACATTCACCGAAATAGTTTTTTGGTTCTGTCTGCTGCCCTGCATGGGCCTGAGGAATGGAAACTGATGTTCAGGATTCAGCAGAGGTATGGACAACAGCACTACAGACCTATTTTTCTGAAATTATTTTATTTACTCCGGTTCTGAATTATTTTAGGCAAGCGAATTATGTTTTGCCAAAAGGTAAACTTTATAATGTTAACCTGTCATATTTAATAAAATGCAGGCCAAATAGCTAGTCTATGAATCAGGGTGACAAGTTTCAGAGTGCATGCTGATTTATGGGATTCTCCAGCAAGACTAAATCAGAAGTGAACACTTTTTAGTCAATTAAGTTCTGGTTGTAAAGCCATATCAAATCCTCTGTGGAATAAGGCAGGCATGAATGAATAAACAAATGACAAACAATAAGAGGTTTCTCTCTTCTTTCCACTTAAGATAACAGATGTAAGTCATATGAACTATTTAACTTATGAAGTTTTTTTTTTCCAGATTCCTGGGTAGTAACCTACGGATACTTCCAGTACACAACACAATAAATGCTATTAATCTTATGTGCACCATAGCTAAGGTAAGTCACCTGAGGAAAATGATATAACGTACATACACACTGATACACTTTAAGGTTCTTGACTTCAAAATGCACACCCTCTTCGGTAGAACTGACAAATATTCTACTTCTGTTCCCCTCAGAGAAGTTGCTATTTCCAAACACACGCAACTCTTTCCCAAGCCTGAACTTAGCCTCTCAAGTCTTCTCAATTTACTTCCAGTACCAACTACCAGGATCACTCATTTAGAGCCAAAAGAGCATTTGGCCATATATACACAGTGTTGGCCCTATTGGTTACTTAAATCTTCTTTCAAGTTCTAAAGTATAAATATTGGTAGTCATGAACTGTCAGAGTGCATACATACTATTTTATAACTTCACTGGTTATCCACTTTCTTTTCATACTTATTCTCCTCTGTAAAGTGTGCTCCCAACTCCCACAGGCAGAGTTAGGTGTTCCTTACTCTTATACTTGGAACAGATCCCTGTTGAAGCAATTCTTAATAGTATTCTATTTTTTGGCTTGCACATCTGAAATCTCTTAAAGACAGAGATCAGGTATTTTTCTGTTACTCTAATAACCCATACACAGTACTGATTGATGCTTGTTGAATAAATAATGTTAGGTATTTTATGATGTGACCCTGTAAAAATACCTTATTTCTCAAATAATGTTGCATGTTTATATCTTCTTCCAGATCACCTCCAAACCACACACAGATAGCATCTGCTACAGAATGATAACAACTAAAGCTTACATCATTGAGCAAAGTCCAGTTTGG